>NC_069786.1:25856454-26160601 GCF_027406575.1 Nycticebus coucang
TAGCAGGTCTGAACAGGGCCTGAGGCCTCCTTCTCTTCGCTATAAAATATTCTGGAATTGGCGCAGTATCTATAGCTCAGTGAGTAGGGTGCCAGCCACATACACCAAGGCTGGCAGGTCGAGCCCAGCCCAGGCCTGCTAAAACAACAATGACAACTGCAACCAAAAAATAGCCAGGCATTGTGGCGGGTGCCTGTAGTCCCAGCTACTTGGGAGGCTGAGGCAAGAGAATTGCTTAAGCCCAGGAGTTGGAGGTTGCTGTGAGCTGTGATGCCATAGTACTCTACCAAGGTTGACATAGTGAGACTCTGTCTCAAAACAAACAAACAAACAAACAAAAACAACATTCTGGAATCCTGGAACACCTGGTTGGAATGGGCCATGGAGAGACATCTAACACAGTGGTTTACAGCACTTTTCCTCTCACAGAGACTTTTGAAGTTGATGGACATTTTGAACATTCTTTCTAAAAAAGAAAAAAAAATCTGTAATTATGTATTCCATTCGAGCAGATTAAAAAAGCTCCTAGCCAATGTCTCCAACCTCTCAGCCTGAGGTCCAGCTACATACCCACTAAGAGAAATGAAACTGAAGCCCTGAGAAGGCAGGTGACTACTCAGGGCACCAGTGGAGTCAGAGGAAGCACCTGGGCTAGAACCGAGTTCCCAGTGCTGAATGTAGTTGCCACTCTCACTTTTTATACCTAGCGAGGGCAAAGTCAAGAGGACGAACTTATCTAATTATCTTGTGTTTCCTACTCTATTCCCTTTACTTCTTAAACCTCACACACCATAAAATTCCAATAGCTAATCTAACTCCACAGCTGGGGCACTTCATTAAAAAGTGAAAATTGAAATTCTAGAACAACCAAGTCTTCCAAATCTACCATGTTTTCATGCCAATCTTTGGAAATAGTGTAGCAGAAAATGGCCTCAAATCACTGTCACCCTGAAATGAGGGCCAGCCTGTCCCTAGTCCCAGAGCAGCCATCTCGGCCTGTCTACCCCTGAGAACACAGAGCCGAGGGAGCATAAGCTGAATTCCATCACTCCAGATGTTAGGAGAAGCATCATCAAGAATAACTGTGGTAGCTGGCTGGGAGCAGGTTTTCAGGACAATATCTCAGCTCAGAAAACTATAGGAACAAATGTGATCAAAGGATGCGTGGATTTGAGGAGGAGGAGAATGCATGTCATCTGCTTGCCCTGGCTGGGAGTGAGTCTGCAGGGCCTCTCAGCAGGGGTGACTGAGGAGGCTGCGTTAGCTAAAGAAAGTCTTATCGATTCAACTAAATGAGAGTCTGGCTTCTTGTGTCTCAGAAAAGGACACTGCAGAGAGCTCCCCCTGCACTCACTACAGCTCACTTGGGCTGGAAGAGGACATGCTCACACACGAGTTACACGGATCGGGTTTATTACTCAGAGATGGCAGCAACAGAGGACAGAAGCTCAGGAGTCTTTGTGAGCTGGTCCCTTAAGAGCCCAAGACAGAGTCTCCATTCACGTGCCCTACAGCAGCTAAGGGACCCTGAGAAGTGGCCTGCCCCAGGTTATAACCCTCAGAGGATTTTGACACACTGGGCTAATACTTTGTCTTCCAAGGGAGACAGTAACAAAGCCCGGGCTGTCCTGGGCAATTCCTCCCAAACTCAAGATGTCACACTCCTTAGAAGGCACAGGAACAAGGCCCTAGCTGCTTCAGGTAGCTCCTCCACATCTTGGGGTGTTGCATTTTGCAGTCATTCTGGAGAACTAGCCACACAAAAGGGGGAGAATGGGTCCATCGAGGGCTACTTGGAGAACTTGCCTAAAGACACAGATGCAACACACTGTCAATATTTCAAAGGACACAGAAATGAATCATCTGTTATCTATTTCTCTGTCCCCCTCTTCCCTTCTGCTGCTCATCTAGGGGTTTGATTTGTTACCAGCACCCCCTACTTACAGAGGCCAAGGAAAAGAAGGAAACCTGAGTTAACCATTAGGTTGTGATAATGACAAGGAAAGAACTGATGCCTTCATCCAGAATGTCAGACACACGTGTTTTCCCCTAGTTACTAGCATGACAAGGTATATCTTAACTCACAGCATATGACATTAAGAATCAAAATAAAATTTGGGAGTTTATCTAACAAAGGACGTGAAAGATCTCTATAAAGAGAACTATGAAACCCTAAGAAAAGAAATAGCTGAAAATGTTAACAAATGGAAAAACATACCATGCTCATGGCTGGGAAGAATCAACAATGCTAGAATGTCCATACTGCCCAAAGCGATATATAATTTTAACGCAATCCCTATTAAAGTGCCACTGTCATACTTTAAAGATCTTGAAAAACAATACTTCGTTTTATATGGAATCAGAAAAAAACTCGAATAGCCAAGACATTACGCAGAAATAAAAACAAAGCAGGAGGAATCACGCTACCAGACCTCAGACTATACTATAAATCCATAGTGATCAAAACAGCATGGTACTGGCACAAAAACAGAGAAGTAGATGTCTGGAACAGAATAGAGAACCAAGAGATGAATCCAGCTACTTACCATTATTTAATCTTTGACAAGCCAATTAAAAACATTCAGTGGGGAAAAGATTCCCTATTTAACAAATGGTGCTGGGTGAACTGGCTGGCAGCCTGCAGAAGACTGAAACTGGACCCACACCTTTCACCATTAACTAAGATAGACTCTCACTGGATTAAAGATTTAAACTTAAGACACAAAACTATAAAAATACTAGGAGAGAGTGCAGGGAAAACCCTTGAAGAAATCCGTCTGGGCGAGTATTTTATGAGGAGGAGCCCCCCGGGCAATTGAAGCAGCTTTAAAAATACACTACTGGGACCTGATCAAACTAAAAAGCTTCTGCACAGCCAAGAACACAGTAAGTAAGCAAGCAAACAGCCCTCAGAATGGGAGAAGATATTTGCAGGTTATGTCTCTGACAAAGGTTTAATAACCAGAATCCATAGAGAACTCAAACGTATAAGCAAGAAAAGAACAAGTGATCCCATTGCAGGCTGGGCAAGGGACTTGAAGAGAAACTTCTCTGAAGAAGACAGGCATGCGGCCTACAGACACATATGAAAAAATGCTCATCAGCGGCGCCTGTGGCTCAGTGAGCAGGGCGCTGGCCCCATATGCCGAGGGTGGCGGGTTCGGACCCAGCCCCAGCCAAACTGCAACAAAACATAGCCGGGCGTTGTGGTGGACGCCTGTAGTCCCAGCTACTCGGGAGGCTGAGGCAGGAGAATCACCTAGGCGCAGGAGTTGGAGGTTGCTGTGAACTGTGTGACGCCACAGCATTCTACCGAGGGCAATAAAGTGAAACTCTGTCTCTACAAAAAAAAAAAAGAAAAGAAAATTGCTCATCATCTTTAATCATCAGAGAAATGCAAATCAAAACTACTTTGAGATATCATCTAACTCCGGTAAGATTAGCCTATATCACAAAATCCCAAGACCAGAGATGTTGGCGTGGATGTGGAGAAAAGGGAACACTTCTACACTGCTGGTGGGAATGCAAATTAATACATTCCTTTTAGAAAAATGTTTGGAGAACACTTAGAGATCTAAAAATAGATCTGCCATTCAACCCTATAATTCCTCTACTAGGCATATACCCAGAAGACCAAAAATCACATCATGACAAAGATATTTGTACCAGAATGTCTACTGCAGCCCTATTCATAATTGCTAAGTCATGGAAAAAGCCCAAGTGCCCATCGATTCACGAATGGATTAATAAATTGTGGTATATGGACACCATGGAATATTATGCAGCCTTAAAGAAAGATGGAGACTTTACCTCTTTCATGTTTACATGGATGGAGCTGGAACATATTCTTCTTAGTAAAGTATCTCAAGAATGGAAGAAAAATATCCAATGTACTCAGCCCTACTATGAAACTAATTTATGGCTTTCACATGAAAGCTATAACCCAGTTACAACCTAAGAATATGAGGAAGAGGGAAAGGGAGGGGAGGGAGGTGGGAGGTGGGCAGAGGACGGGAGATTGGGGGGATTACACCTGCGGTGCATCTTACAAGGATATATGTAAAACTTAGTAAATGTGGAATGTAAATGTCTTATCACAATAACTAAGAAAATGCCAGGAAGGCTATGTTAACCAGTGTGATGAAAATGTGTCAAATGGTCTATGAAACTAGTGTATGGTGCCCCATGATCACATTAATGTACACAGCTATGATTTAATAAAAAAATAAATAAAATAAAAAATAAATTAAAAAAAAAGAGTCAAAATACAAAATGAAATGTTCAGCCCCATGGTCTATCCTGCTCAGTAAAGGGTTCATGGAATGTTATGAAGGGACATGGCAGATGACCTGTTAACATCCTCCTAAATCCCCCCTAACAACTCAATAATGTCATTTACCTACATGTATACCTTTTGAATAACTTATCCCACAGATTTGTTTTCTTTTCCTTACCTCCTTAATCACATGAAACTTGAGATTGGATTGATTAATGGTACATAGTACTTAATATGCTATGAAACCCGGTAGGTACTTGGAGAGTGGACATGTATCTCAGCTTATGACTGAATATACCCTTCACGTAAAATAGCTGACTTCCTAAATGTGGCACTTACACCAAGTATATACTTTGTCATATGTTTTAAATATGAAAACTGTTTCTGCTAACTTGTTGAGGTAGATAGGGTGAACATTTCCCTCCACCATGAGTATTCAAATATTATGCCAAGATTCAGGGAGCAGGGTAAGTGCGAGTGACATGTGGCCTAGTGAGAAGCAGCAAATGTGAATGAGACACACACCTCACCTCTCAGCACTGAAGCCTTATCCCCTAACTTGGTAAATACAGGGTGCAGAATTCGGAGATCTCAAATGATCGACCTCCACTGCCAGTGGCTGCTCTCAAGGCCCAGACATTTCTAAACTTTCACCAATCACCTACCATGTCCATAGCCAACTTCTGCCAGGCTTAGAGTATCCTTAGTAAGTCTTTGCTTTGTAATACTGGCCAGGGCCTTGGGCCCAAAGCTCAGAAGGATGTCTATCTGGCAAACTGCCCAGGTGTGTAAGAGGTGAGGAGGGAGAGGTTTACCTAAATTAGAGGTGGGCCTTGGAGAACCTTCCCCATGCCTGCTTCCCTCTCAGCCCCAACTTTGTTCTTTTTCAGCTCTCCACGTAAGTTCATCTTACCAACTACATCAGATTGCATCATGTGGGAGAAGGTTCAAAGAAAGCATTTATCCCTTATACTTTCATGGATGTTTCCTTTCTCCCTCCTTTTAAAAAAATTCTTCCCCTAGAGAGGTAGCCTCATGAGCGTCCCTGATCATCAATTTTGTCCCTAACCCACATCAGTCCCTCCCATGATGGAGTCCTGGAAATGAGTAGTCACCAACAGTATAAACATGTGTAGTAGCAACCTGAAAAGTAATAACATTTGCTTCCCCCAGACATAACTGGTAACTGCACTATTCACCAATCTTCTCATGTAAAATAATCTGAAGGGTTGGGAGCTTCCTGAGAACTAAATGCTTTACAGGTTTAGCCAAGTCATGATCTTTCCAGGAGGCACCGCCAAAAAGAAACAAATCAGCAAATTAGCCACAATTATAGATTTTTCAAATCCCTACAAATTGGTATCTTATCTTCAGGCTGAGAAGCATTCTGAAGAAAACAAAAACAAACAAACAAATAAAACAAGCAACCATTCTTACAATCTTCTTTGCATAAAGAGACTGGTTCATCCACAGATGATAACAAGTGGGCATTTTCAGGCTAATTTTCTCATCCGTCGGAGACAGTTCCAAAACCTTCCTTTTACCAAAGTGTTTCTCCTCCACGTTTATCTGATATGAATGTTAGCAACAGACAAATTAACATAGACACCTCAAGGAGAATCTCAAGGGGCAAAAATATCTGAAATTTCTGCAGGTCCTGCTGGCTGCCCTGCCTGATAAGGATGCTGAGAGCGTGTCAGTGATAAGCATCATTAGACATTCCTCACTATGAGTCATTTTCATTCAGGCGGTGCCTCCTGGAAAGAGGACCTTTCAGAAGGACAGACCACTGATTCCCTGTAATTTAAAAGAGAGAGCTGCAGTATGAATTATGCTGCTCTCTCATTTGAATTATATAAGTCTCAGAGATAAGCATTTTCTCCCTGAGATAAGGGCAGAGGCCCATAATAGCCAAAGAACTATTTTCATGAAAGAGCACTCATTTGCATGCTTACCACCTGCTGGGAGAGACATGAGTAGCCCTCTAAGGTCTAGAATGAGCTGGTCTCCTGAGCTTAAAGAAAAACTTGAGGTTCAGCCCCGGGGGAAGGCTTGGTAGATACCAATGTTAGTTATGCTGTTAATCTCCAGTACCCATTTGTTCCATGGTCCTGCTGAAACCCAGATGAACATTCTTAAGTATACAATCCAAGAAGAGCAGTCACCAATGTGAGTCATTTATGGTGACAGCTTTTCCTACTTGAAAACCCCCAAAATGGCTGCTTCATTTTCCTTTTTTTTTAGTTTTTCTTTTTTATTTATTTCAAATTAATATGAGCATAGAAATTTTTAGATTACATTTTTCTCACTTCCAGGGTAAAGTTTGAAATTACAGCAGATACATAAGGCTGTCTGACTCGGGAGCTGGGTAGCTCCCTCACACGTTTGGCAGCCAGAATTTCAGTATGTCTCCTGAACACTCAGACAGTCCTGAGAGATCCCTAGGGCGTGAGAGAGCAGCACAGCAGCACAGCTACTAAGAGGCCACATTAGTAAATCTTCCCTCTCTTCCTTTTTCTCCAGTCTGGTCTCTAGTAGAATAGACTAGATAGAAAAGAACAGATTAGAACCCCCATCAAAATAAAAAGGGCAAGTGTGGGTATTCAAAGAGTGAAAAGTCTGCCAAAATATTGGTGAGGGGGTGGGGAACAGATCAGACATTGGTCCACAGGAAATAAATGTAAAATGGGCAGGGAATGAGGAGAACCAGAGCATGAAGAGGACAAGTCTGTAGACAGCACAAACCGACACCAGGTGAGGAAGCTGAAGTTGGTCATCATGCACCCAGGACAAGTGGGAAGCCAAGAGCAAAGCACGGGAAATGAATGAACTAGAAGGAACGGAAGCTGAGACAAGGCAACACAGTGCTCGGAAGTGGGAAGAGAGAGAGAGACCCGGGCAATCAGGGATAGGGCAGGGAGGGCCACGGCCATGTGGTTCACAGGTGCCTCAGACTCTGCCTACACAAGATAAGAGAAGATAGCATGAGACAGCTCTGAGACTATATAAAAATACCTAAAACTTCCAAAACATTCATTGAAAAGGCTTGGATTATAAAGATGGAGTTGTTTATTAGTCTAGATGTTAATTCAAAACCAATAGCTTGAAATTTTATGTTTTTACAAAGTGATGCGACATTAGTTACCCTATTTGGTTCTCATAACAAAGAAACATATTAGAATACAATTGTGATAGTTAACTTTACATTTCTACTTTCCTGGGCCACATGGTGCCCAGATATTTGATCAGACATCATTTTAGTTGTTTCTGCAAGGGTGATCTTGAAAGAATAAAGCAGAATGCTCTCCCTAATATGAATGGGCTTTGTCCAGTCCACTGAAGGCCTAAATTTAGTAACTATAGAAGTCTGGCCCTCCCCCAAATAAGAGGGAATTCCTCCTACCTGACTGTTTTCAAACAGGGGTATCAGCTTTTCCCTTCCTTTAGATGTAAACTAAAATGTTGGCTCTTCTCAGTGAGCTTGACAACTCACCCTGAAGACTCCTTAAACATGTTAGCCAATTCCTTATACATAATGAATTTATAAATATACACACACATACACATAGATGCACACTTACCCTAATGATTCTGTTTTTTGAAGAATTTCAATGAATCCAAGAGTATTACCACCATTTTTATAAATAAATAAACTGAGTTCTAGAGAAAATAATGAGGTCATATGAGAGTTAATTGCAGAGAAAAGCTTGAACTCCAGTCTTTTAAGTTGAGGCTATAAGGCCTTGTTGTTCCCCAAACCTGGGAAAAGATCATGAATAGACATAGAAGCCATAGCTTAATTTTTTACTCGGTACATGTACTTTTGGAACAGCTTTAGATTTATGGAAAAATTGCAGAAGTTCCATGTACCCCCTGTACACAGTTTCCCCTGTTATTAACCTCTTACATTAGTATGGCACATTTGCTAAAATCAATGAATCAATAATGATATATTATTATTAACTAGACACTCATATTTTATTAAGATTCTCTTAGTTTTTAACCTAACGTCATTCTCTTATTCATTTGTGTTGCTACAGAGGAAAACCCAAGGCCAAGTAATTTATAAAGAAAAGAGGTTTATTTGACTCACAGTTCTGCAGTCTGTATGAGAAGTATGACACTGACATCTGCTTCTGGTGAGGGAACTCGGGCTGCTTCCACACAGGAAGACAAAAGGGAGTTGGTGTGTGCAGAAATCACAATGCTGAGAGAGGAGGAGTGCTAGGCTCTTTTAAACAACTAGATCTTGGGGGAACTAATAGAGCAAGAACAATCTCATTACTGCAAGGTCCAGGACAGCAACAAGCTATTTATGAGGGATCTGCCCCTGTGACCCAAATACCTTCTATTATGCCCCATCTCCAACATTGGGGATCAAATTCCAATATGAAATTTGGAGGGGGCAACCAAATCAAACAATAGCAGTGCTTTCTCTATTATTTCCAGATCTTTATCCAGGATCTCACATCACATTTTGGTGTTGTATCTCCTTAGCATTCTCTTGGCTTTGATAGTTTCTCCAATGTCCCTTATTTTTGATGATCTTGAATACTTAAGGAGTACTGGTCAGGCACACTGTAAGATATCCTTCCATTGGAATTTTTCTGGTGTTTTCTCATGACAGGGGTTCTTGGTTTTTGAAAGGATGATTGCAGAGGTAAAGTGCTATTTTCATCATATTGTATTAAGATCCCACACTATTGACATGATTCGTGGATGCTGGTGTTGACATGGATCATCTGCATGGAGGGCCATTTGTCAGGCTTCTTCATGATGTAGTTCCTCCTTTATTCACTCATCTTGTACTTTACTCTTTGAAAGTCACCCATCTTGTACTTTACTCTTTAAAAGTTACGCTACCTTTAGGGCAGAGTACTGACGTAATTCATTGGGAATTCTTTTGCATGGGAGAATCATCTCTTCTCCCCATTTATTAATGCATTCAATCATTTATTTATGCATATTTGATGTGGGCTCACCAACACTTACATTACACTTTAGATTGTGAACCAATGCTACATTATTATGTTGTGACTTACCTTGTTTCAGCTTTGGCCAGTGGGAGCTTTTTCAGTTGATTCCTGAGCACTTTTGACATGCCACACTAATGAGTTGTTTTTGTTTGAGCATCACTTTGCTTTCTGTCATTACAAGATGCTCAAGGATTAGCTTATGTATTATTTCCCCAGTCTTAGAATCAGCTGTTTCTCCAAGGAGCCCCTCCTTTTATTGGAGAATGATAGCAGAAACCAAGATCTGGACACTAGATCTTATTCATTGCTCCTGAGATATTTCTTTTGGACCTTTCAGCTGACATAAAAAGAAATAAATTTGAATATACTGCCATCTTTAAATATTCCTATATTTAACCATCTATATTTAGTTAAACAGTCTGTCTCAGTGATGCCTCCATCTTTAACCCATCACCATGTGGCTCATTCTTACCTTCTACTGCTTATCTGTAAATTCTCACAGTAACAGTAAGAAATTTTGATCTTACTACCCATCCTCCATTTACCTAATTGTTCAGTTTCAATATACATGTAGAGTAGTATCAGAATTGTTAACATAAGAAACAACGTTATCAACTAGGGTACAGTGCTTATGTGCAGCACCTTTTGCCTTTATTCTCAGTTTCCATTCACTTCCTGAATTGCTTAGGTCAGCACCTTCCCACCTCCTTGTGGTAAGATTGTTTCTTACATTTGTAACATAGTCATATTCTCTTGTCACAGTATGCATATTTTTCTGAAATCCCTCAACATCTTACATTTTTAAAAATTTTTTATATTGAGGTTCACTCCCCTGGCTGTTAAATTCTATGTGTTTTGATGAATGTATAATGTCACATCCAACTTTACAGTATCATACAGAAGGGATCATGTCCTTAAAAATCACCTGTGCGTTGCCTATTTATCCCTATCCCATTCCTCCTTGGCAACCACAGATATTTTTAGTGTCTCTGTAGTTTTGCCTTTTCCATAGTTAGAATCATGTAATTTGTAGCTTTTTTAGACTGGATTCTTGCACTTCTTGTACAACCTTAGTTAAGGTTGCCCAATGTCTTCTCATTGCATGATAGCTCATTTCATATTGATGAACAATACTCCATTTTATGGATGTGCCAGTTTACTTATCCATTCACTTATTGAAGGACATCTTGGTGATTTCCAGTTTGGGGCAGTTATAAATTAAGCTACTATAAACATTTGTGTGCAGGTTTTCATGGTGACAAAGTCTTTTATTCTATTGCGTAAATACCTAGAAGTGAGCTTCTGGGATCATGTTGGAAGACTACATATAACTTTGTAAAAGAAACTGCTAAACTATCTTTCAGCGTGGCTATATGATTTTGCATTCTCATCATCAATGAATGAGAATTTCTATTGCTCCACATTCTCATCAGCTTTTGGAATTGTTGCTCCACATTCTCATCAGCATTTTTCTAGATGTTAGTCTGTCTAATAGATGCATAGTGGTATCTCCTTGTTTTAATTTGAAATTCTCTAATAATACATGATATTGAATGTAAGCATTCTTTGTATGTTTTATCATCATTATTATTATTTTGAGTCAGAGTCTCACTATATCACCTTCTGTAGAGTGCTGTAGCATCACAGCTCACAGCAACCTCAAATTCTTGGGCTTAAGTGATTCTCTTGCCTCAGCCTCCAAAGTAGCTGGGATTTACAGGTGCCTGCCAAAACCTGTGGCTATTTCTTGGTTGCAGTTGTCATTGTTGTTTAGCAGACCCAGGCCAGGCTTGAACCCATCAGCTTCAGTGTATGTTGCCAGCACCCTACTCACTGAGCTACAGGAGCCGAGCCTTTTTGTATATTTTAGATGTGAGTCTTTATCAGATGTATGTATTGCAAATATTTTCTCCTAGTTTGTACTTTGTCATTTCTTTCTTTTCGTGGTGCCTTTAAAACAGAGCGAAGGTATAAAGTCCAACTGATTATTTTTTCTTACATGGATGATGCTTTGGGGTTTCATCTAAAACCTTATTTCCAAACTCAAGTTCACCTAGATTTTCTTACACTATCTTCTATAAGTTTTAAAATTTTGCATTTACATACACTTAGATATGATTCATTTTTAGTTAATTTTTGTGAAAGCAGTAAAGTCTGTGTCTAGATTTTCTTGTTTTTGTATATTAATGTCCAATTTTTCTAGCACAACTTGTTAAGTAAAGGATCCTTTTTCTATTGAATTGGCTTTGTTCCTTTGTCAAACATCAGTTGACTATATTTGTGGAGAACTATTTTGGGGTTCCATATTTTTTCCAATTATTTATGTATCTCTTCTTTTTGCAACACTATGCCACCCTAATTAGTACAGCTTTAAAGTAAGACTTGAAGTCAGGTGTTAGTCCTCCAACTTTGTTTTTTGTCTCAATTTTGTGGAGGTATAATTGACAAAAAAACACTATCTGTTCAAGGTGTATAATTAGATGTTTTGATATACATATACACTGTGAAATGATTACCACAATCGAGCTATTCACCATATGCATTACTTAACATAGTTACTTTTTTGGGTACTCACATGTGGCTGATGTGAATACTTAAGATCAACTATCATAGCAAATTTTAAGTATACAATATGTTATTATTAACTATAATCATCATGCTGTATATTAGATCACCTAGAACTTACCTATCTCATAACCTTTGGATCATTCATTGGAATTGCATTGAATTGGTAGATCACTTTAGGTAATATGGACATTTTATCAATATTAATTCTTTTAGTATCTTTTCATTTATTTGTGTCATCTTCTATTTCTTTCATCAATGTTTTATACATTAAGTATACAGATCTTTTACCAGCTTGGTTAAATGTATTACTAAATTTTATTCTTTTTGATGCTATTATAAATAAGATTGTTTTCTTTATATATATATATATATTTTTTTTTCTTTTTTTATTGTTGGGGATTCATTGAAGGTACAATAAGCCAGGTTACACTGATTGCAATTGTTAGGTAAAGTCCGTCTTGCAATCATGTCTTGCCCCCATAAAGTGTGACACATACCAAGGCCCCACCCCCCTCCCTCCATCCCTCTTTCTGCTTTCCCTCCCCCCAATAACCTTAATTGTCATTAATTGTCCTCATATCAAAATTGAGTACATAGGATTCATGCTACTCCATTCGTGTGATGCTTTACTAAGAATAATGTCTTCCATGTCCATCCAGGTTAATACGAAGGATGTAAAGTCTCCATTTTTTTTAATGCCTGAATAGTATTCCATGGTATACATATACCACAGCTTGTTAATCCATTCCTGGGTTGGTGGGCATTTAGGCTGTTACCACATTTTGGCGATTGTAAATTGAGCTGCAATAAACAGTCTAGTACAAGTGTCCTTATCATAAAAGGATTTTTTTCCTTCTGGGTAGATGCCCAGTAATGGAATTGCAGGATCAAATGGGAGGTCTAGCTTCAGTGCTTTGAGGTCACTCCATACTTCCTTCCAGAAAGGTTGTACTAGTTTGCAGTCCCACCAGCAGTGTAAAAGTGTTCCCTTCTCTCCACATCCACGCCAGCATCTGCAGTTTTGAGATTTTGTGATGTGGGCCATTCTCACTGGGGTTAGATGATATCTCAGGGTTGTTTTGATTTGCATTTCTCTAATATATAGAGATGATGAACATTTTTTCATGTGTTTGTTAGCCATTGTCTGTTATCTATAGAGAAAGTTCTATTCATGTCTCTTGCCCATTGATATATGGGATTGTTGGCTTTTTCCATGTGGATTAATTTGAGTTCTCTATAGATCCTAGTTATCAAGCTTTTGTCTGATTGAAAATAGGCAAATATCCTTTCCCATTGTGTAGGTTGTCTCTTTGCTTTGGTTATTGTCTCCTTAGCTGTACAGAAGCTTTCAGTTTAATGAAGTCCCATTTGTTTATTTATGTTGTTGTTGCAATTGCCATGGCAGTCTTTTTCATGAAGTCTTTCCCCAGGCCAATATCTTCCAGTGTTTCTCCTATGCTTTCTTGGAGGATTTTTATTGTTTCATGCCTTAAATTTAAGTCCTTTATCCATCTTGAATCAATTTTTGTGAGTGGGGAAAGGTGTGGGTCCAGTTTCAGTCTTTTACATGTAGACATCCAGTTCTCCCAACACCATTTATTGAATACGGAGTCTTTCCCCCAAGGTATGTTCTTGTTAGGTTTATCAAAGATTAGGTGGTTGTACAATGTTAGTTTCATTTCTTGGTTTTCAATTCGATTCCAAGTGTCCATGTCTCTGTTTTTGTGCCAGTACCATGCTGTCTTGAGCACTATGGCTTTGTAGTACAGACTAAAATCTGGTATGCTGATGCCCCCAGCTTTATTTTTATTACAGACAACTGCCTTAGCTATACGGGGTTTTTCCCGGTTCCATACAAAACGCAGAATCATTTTTTCCAAATCTTGAAAGTACGATGTTGGTATTTTGATAGGAATGGCATTGAATAGGTAGATTGCTTTGGGAAGTATAGACATTTTACACTGTTGATTCTTCCCATCCATGAGCATGGTATGTTCTTCCATTTGTTAATACCCTCTGCTATTTCCTTTCTGAGGATTTCATACTTTTCTTTATAGAGGTCCTTTACCTCCTTCGTTAGGTATATTCCTAGGTATTTCATTTTCTTTGAAACTATGGTGAAGGGAGTTGTGTCCTTAAGTAGCTTCTCATCTTGACTGTTATTGGTGTACACAAAGGCTACTGACTTGTGGACATTGATTTTATATCCTGAAACATTACTGTATTTTTTGATGACTTCTACGAGTCTTCTTGAGTCTTTGGGGTTCTCTAAGTATAAGATCATGTTGTCAGCAAAGAGGGAGAGTTTGACCTCCTCTGCTCCCATTTGGATTCCCTTTATTTCCTTGTCTTGCCTAATTGTATTGGCTAGAACTTCCAGCACTATGTTGAATAGTAAAGGTGACAGAGGACAACCTTGTCTGGTTCCAGTTCTAAGAGGAAAAGCTTTGAGTTTTACTCCATTCAGTAAAATATTGGCTGTGGGTTTGTCATAGATAGCTTCAATCAGTTTTAGAAATGTGCCACCTATGCCTATACTCTTCAGTGTTCTAATTAGAAAAGGATGCTGGATTTTGTCAAATGCTTTTTCTGCATCTATTGAGAGGATCATGTAATCTTTATTTTTGCCTCTGTTAATATGGTGGATAAAGTTTATAGACTTGCGTATTTTAAACCAGCCTTGCATCCCTGGGATGAAGCCTACTTGATCATGATGAATGACCTTTTGATGATAAGCTGTAATCTATTGGCTAGGATTTTGTTGAGAATTTTTGCATCTATATTCATGAGTGAGATTGGTCTGAAATTCTCCTTTTTGTTTGGGTCTTTTCCTGGTTTTGGTATCAGGGTGATGCTTGCTTCATAGAATGTGTTGAGGAAAATTCCTTCTTCCTCAATTTTTTGGAATAATTTCTGCAGTACAGGAATAAGCTCTTCCTTGAAGGTTTGATAGAATTCTGGAGTGAAGCCATCTGGACCAGGGCATTTTTTGGTTGGAAGATTTTTTATTGTTTCTTTGATCTCAGTGCTTGAAATTGGTCTGTTCAGGAGCTCTATTTCTTCCTGGCTGAGTCTAGGGAGAGGGTGTGATTCCAAATATTGATCCATTTCTTTCACATTGTCAAATTTCTGGGCATAGAGTTTCTGGTAGTATTCAGAGATGCTCTCTTGTATCTCTGTGGGATCAGTTGTTATTTCCCCTTTATCATTTCTGATTGAGGTTACTAGAGATTTCACTTTTCTATTCCTCGTTAGTCTGGGCAATGGTTCATGTATTTTATTTATTTTTTCAAAAAACCAACTCCTTGTTTCATTAATTTTCTGAATGATTCTTTTGTTTTCAATTTCATTGATCTCTGATTTGATTTTGGATATATCTTTTCTTCTACTGAGTTTAGGCTTAGATTGTTCTTCTTTTTCCAATTCCATAAGATCTCTTGAGAGATTGTTGATGTGCTCTCTTTCTGTTTTTCGAATGTAGGCATCTAAAGCGATGAATTTTCCTCTCAAAACTGCTTTTGCAGTATCCCACAGGTTTTGGTAGCTTGTGTATTCATTGCTGTTATGCTCAAGGAAGTTAATGATTTCCTGTTTTATTTCTTCCTGCAACCATTTGTTATTCAACAGAAGATTGTTTAATTTCCATGCCTTTGGGTGGGGTCGAGCATTTTTGTTAGAGTTGAGTTCCACCTTTAGTGCCTTATGGTCTGAGAAGATACAAGGTAAAAAATCAATTCTTTTGATTCTGTTGATATTTGTTTTGTGTCACAGGATATGATCAATTTTGGAGAATGTTCCATGGGGCGATGAGAAGAATGTATATTCTTTATCTTTGGGATAGAGTGTTCTATATGCGTCTATCAAGCACAGTTGTTCTAGGGTCTCATTTAAATCTCTTATATCTTTGTTTAATTTCTGTTGGAGGATCTGTCCAGCTCTGTAAGAGGAGTGTTAAAGTCCCCTGTTATGATGGTATTATCAGATATCATATTGCTCAGACTGAGTAAGGTCTGTTTCAAGAATCTGGGAGCATTTAAATTGGGTGCATAGATATTTACAATTGAAACATCTTCTTGTTGCATTTTTCCCTTGACCAATATAAAGTGACCATCTTTGTCTTTTTTGACTTTAGTTGCTTTAAATCCACATGTATCTGAAAATAAGATTGCAACTCCTCTTTTCTTTTGAATGCCATTTGCCTGAAAAATTGTCTTCCAACCCTTGACTTGGAGCTTTAATTTGTCTTTTGAAGCCAGGTGTGTTTCTTGTAGACAGAAAATGGATGGCTTGTGTTTTTTAATCCAGTCAGCCAATCTATGTCTCTTCAGTGGGGAATTCAAGCCATTAACATTTATTGAGATAATTGATAAGTGTGGTAGTATTCTATTCGTCTTATTTGGTGAGAGTCCATTGCTTAGTTTTATCTTTTGCATCAGTGTGGAGGTTAGGTTCTGTCCTTTAATTTCTGAGTTCTTACTTTGCTGCTGATCCATTGTGGTGGTCAGTGTGCAGAACAGGTTGAAGTATTTCCTATAGAGCTGGTCTTGTTGTGGTGAATTTCCTCAATGTTTGTATATCCATAAATGATTTGATTTCTCCCTCAATTTTTAAGCTTCGCTTAGTGGGGTACAGAATTCTGGGCTGGAAATTGTTCTGTTTAAGTAGATTAAAGGTAGATGACCATTGTCTTCTTGCTTGGAAAGTTTCATTAGAGAAGTCTGTGGTCACTCTGATGGATTTGCCCCTGTAGGTCAACTGGCGCTTACTCCTGGCAGCTTGCAGAATCTTTTCTTTTGTCTTGACTTTGGACAGGTTCATCACAATGTGTCTTGGAGAAGCTCGGTTAGAGTTGAGGTGACCTGGGGTCTGATAGCCCTCTGAAAGCAGTGTGTCAGAATCTTTGGTGATATTTGGGAAATTTTCTTTTATAATATTCTCTAGTATGGCTTCCATTCCTCTGGGGCATTCTTCTTCCCCTTCTGGAATTCCTCGTATAACTCGTATGTTGGAACACTTCATAAAGTCCCATAATTGTGATAGTGAATGTTATGCTTTCTCTCTCTTCTTTTTTGCCTCTTTTACTATCTGAGTTATCTCAAGAACTCTATCTTCTACCTCTGAAATTCTTTCTTCTGCATGGTCTAACCTGTTGCTGATACTTTCCATTGCATCTTTAAGTTCCCTAATTGACTGTTTCAGTTTCTTCAGCTCTGCTATATCCTTTTTATATTCTTCATATCGTTCATCTCTTATTTGATTCTGTTTTTGGATTTCCTTTTGGTTATTTTCCACCTTATTAGCAGTTTCCTTCATTGTTTCCATCATTTCTTTCATCGTTTTCATCATGTGTATTCTAAATTCCCTTTCTGTAATTCCTAACATTTCCTTATAGGTGGAATCCTCTGCAGTAGCTACCTCATGGTCACTTGGCAGGGTTGTTCTGCACTTGTTCTTCATGTTGCCTGGAGTTTTCTGCTGATTCTTCCTCATGAGTTATTTATTTTATATGTTTCCTTGCTCTAATTTTCATTTCACTTCCTCTTGCTCTTTAGTTCTCGTGCCTGTGGACTAAGGGTTCGATGAGTCCTTTTGGTACAGGACCAGAAGGGTGAGAAGGTTGAAGAGCAAGAAAGGGATGAAGGAAAGGAGGACCAAGTGAAAAGAAAAAAAAAAATAGAGAAAGGAGAGGGGGTGGGTAAAAGGAATATTGACAAAAAGAAGAGAGGCACAGAAAGAGGAAGACAGAGCAATATAGGTATACAGTATGACACAACCTTTAAAAAAACCCACCTTCTGGGGGTGCCCAGTTGGGTGGTTCCCTTGAGGTCAGCAGCTCTTTGCTAACCTGATCAGACACAGTACCCCACCTCCACCAAGTAGAGAGGAAAGACAAAAATGCTATAAATCAAACCAAAAAAAGCAAACAGAAAACTTTATGGGATAAAATTGGGTGAAAAACCAAATAATAGCAGTAGAAACACTAGCAAAAATGAAGTTCTAGTTATTGAAATAGGCAGCAATGAGAAATTATAATTAAACTAGAAAAATTGAGAAAGAAGAAAGATCTGTATGGAAAAAGTTGAAATGAAAAAACAAGCGCTGGCCCCATATGTCAGAGGTGGCAGGTTCAAACCCAGCCCTGGCCAAAAACTGCAAAAAAAAAAAAAAAAAAAGAAATTAAAAAACAAAACAACATCAACAACATGAAAATAAACAAAGAAACAACCAAACAAAAGAAAAAAAAAAACAAAACACAATGAAAAACAAAGCAGTATGTATATGTTGTTGAATATTGTCTTGGCAACACGTGGTCTTCTGGGATATGAGATGTTAATCACAGTTCTGATACGACTGGAGGCTGCTGATTTCTCACACCCCAACAGGTAGACACCCTAAATCTCTCTTCAGCCCACTTAAAAGGCGCTTTGAACTTGTAAACTTGCTGAGCAGAAGCTTTCCCAGGAAAGTGCTTGTCACTGGAATCACTGCTGAAGTGGCTATCCACTTACCCAGTGTGCCAAAACTGGTCTCACTCTGCCCCTGAGTGTTAGGGCTGCAAGGCGGCTCAGAACCCACCCTTAGACTATTCAGTCGCTAGGTTACCAGCTCCCACCCGATTCTAGCTCTGCGATTCTGAGGGCAGAGCTTGCCAGGGCAGATCACTCACAATGGCTCCCTGTGGCCCACAGCCAAACACTATTAGCTCCGTCTGGCTCAGCAGCTCAGACTGGGGCCCTAGACAATGGCCAAAGTTCTCTACACTCCTGCTCAGGCTCTCCCCAAGGCAGTTCAACTGAGTGCCAAGTCCAAAGACACCAAAACAGTTCACAGGTAAGGCCTTTCCGGTTTGCAGTCTCGCTGCTACTGAACTTACAGTTGCGGGCAGGTTTAGACCGATTGAACACACACAACTACTTGCCATTTTTCCACTGTTTTAGTCCTCCTCTTGGGGTCCAGAAGTCTCTTGCTGACTCCCTGTATCCTCACAGGGGTGATGAGAGGCAGATCCCACTAGCCAGAGATGCCTGGAATTCTATCTCCCCAGACTCATGGTGCCCAGATGCAAGGAAGCTGTTCCTCGGCCGCCATCTTGCTCTCAGATTGTTTTCTTAATGTCTGTTTTGGATAGGCCGTTAAGGCATAAAAACACAATTTTTTTTTAATGTTTCTTTTTTATCCTGCAACTTTACTGAATTTATTTATCACTTTGCACAGTATTTTGCTGGAGTCTTAAGGATTTTGTACATATAGATTATATCATCTGCAAACAGAGATAATTTTACTTCTTCCTTTCTGATTTGGATGCCTTATTTTTTCCTATTCCTTACATAATTGCTCTGGCTAGGACTTCAAATACCACATTGAATAGAATTAGTGAGCGTGGATATTCTTATCTTGTTATTGCTCTTAAGGGAAGAGCTTTCAATTTTTCACCATTGGAGTAGGATTTTGTTCTTCCTCTTCAATATTGTGTGGCTATTCTGGATCTTTTGTCTTTCCATATAAACTTTAGAATCAGTCTGTCATTATCCACAAAATAGCTTTCCAGGATTTTGATTGGAAATTGCCTTGAATCCATAAATAAAGTTAGGAAGAACTGACACCTTTCAATACTGAATTTTCTAATCTACAAACATAGTGTTTATTTATTTAGATTTTATTTGATTTCTTTATCAGAATTTGTAGTTTTCTTCATAGTTTGTACACATTTTGTTTACTTTATAATTAAGTATTTCTTTCTCCTTTTTGGCATTAACATAAATGGTGTTGTGTTTGAAGTTTCAAATTCCAGTTGTTCATTGTTAAAATAAAGGAAATACATTGATCGTTGTATATTAACCTTGCATCCTGTGACCCTTGCTATATTTGCTTACTGTTTCCAGGAGTTTTTTGTTGTTGTTGTTTATTTCAGAGGATTTTCTACCTAGAAAATCATGTCATTTGTGAACAAAGATATTTGAATTTCTTTCCTCCCAATCTTTATACCTTTCATTTCCTTTTCTTATCTTGTTACATTAGCTAGGACTCCCAGTGTGATATTGTATCAGAGTGGCGAAATTAGGAACTCTCTAGGTTCCTAATTTTAGTGGGAAAACAAACATTTTTTGTTTTTTAGGGTCTTTTGTTTAATCACTAAGCATGATTTAGCTGTAGTTTTTAATCTAGTTGAGGAAGTTGCCCTCCATTCCTACTTTACTGAGTTTTTATCATAAATAGTGGTGAATTTTGTCAAATGCTTTTTCAGCATCAATTGATAAGAGTACTTGGTTCTTCTTGAACTTCTTGATGTAATGGATTATAATAAGTGATTCTCACTTTCAAATGTTGAACTAGCCTTGTGTACCTGGAATAAACTCCACTTGGTTGTGGGTTTTTTAAAAAATATATGTTGGATTTGAAACTCCATAGCTTTTTCAGACACACTCAGATAATAACGACTAGCCTCATTCTTCCAGTTATTAAAATTTCCAGATCAGTATTACTCAAATTTTTTCTTTTACTATAAAATTATTAATAAACCCTCAACTTTTTAATTATATTCAAAATTTCTTATTCCCCTGATTTATATCTGCCCCAGACGTTGAAGTCAGCAGTAGGAAAGACAGATTTGGTAAGAAATGAAGCATTCTCTCCATTTCCTCCATCCTTACTCACTACCTGGAATTTTTGGTCACTCCTAGGTTGGCCTACAGTAGGGAGAAAAAGAAGAAAGAAGTTTTACATGGCCGGAGAAGTTGCAATGACCCGTCAACCTACTAGGCATTTCACATTGAACAGGTATTGATTCTTTCTTCATGAGTATTTTGAGGGTTCTTCAAATTCTGTGCTGAAAGGTCTCCCACCTGCAGATCCCCTGCTATGGATGATGTGTCTTCTGACTGCCGCTTCTGAGGCTCCCTCAGCCCCTGCTTCCCAATGGCTCTTCTTTGGGTGTTGCCTCTTGCCTCCACATTGTTCCCTTGAGTAAGATTCTTTGTAAGGAGATCAAAGCTTACTTCCCTTCCAGTGGGTTCACATCAGGCATGCAGGGAACATGTATGTACATGCCCTTATCACACCAGGCTGCAGAGGCTTCCCATTGCAACCTTAACTTTAACTCAATGCAGTAAAACCATAAATTTCATCAGTGTGATTTAAGCACCTTTTCTTAAACCCTCATTTCAAGGGACATACATTTAATAGCAAGTTTTCCAAATAGCTTCTTTAAGTTTGAGTTAAGATGTGAGGAAGCCTCATACCCACCCCTCACCCACCCCATCTACTCTCTGGTTGAGATGTGGACTGTGCACAAGTAACACTGACATCTCTCTCCTCATAAATTCCTAGCTGCCTTTGCATAGCTTAGAGGTGGGTGATGCACAAATGGAGGAAAATCTCCCTTTCACCATCCCAACTAAGTGAGTAGCTCTTATTCCAAAACTAACACTTCCTAAACCTCAGAACTAGACCCCCAAGAAAGGCAATGGGGACAAAAAACAAACAAACAAACAAAAAAACAGGATGCTCAGGGTGGGGATGGTTTTCCCTAAAGGGAAGGAAATATTCCTATTATCAAACTTCCTAGAAAGAAGTTAATCCTATGGGAAGAAATAAAGTCTCCAAAAGTGCAACTTAGATTGAAGTATAGACAACACAGAGCACACCCTGTACAGGGGTGAGCTGGGCCCTTGCACACAGGCAGGCCTGCAGACAGGCCAAGGAGGGCCCTGCCCCCAATGGGAAAAGTGGTCTCTGTTACAGATATCATCTAGTGAGAGCTTCTAGTTATGATGGAATTGCATGACCTTTCTGTATACTGTACCTAAACCTTCTGATTAATTGTCAAGACTACCCTACCCTAGCAGTGGGGAATCCAGAGAAAGACCTGCTCCTTGCTTGGAAAAAAAAATATGGTAACAAGAAAAACAATGACCACTCTCTGCCTACTGCCCCCACCCCTGCCATCTGAGGCCAACATGGGCATCATGGGACCATCAGCAGAGGCATGGTTAGGTAGCATAGCAGAGGCTGGAGCAGAGCACACTAGCTTCTGAGTTCCCATGAGACAAGGCCTGGTAGGGTCTCAGGAACAGCCTGGGAAGCTGTGGGCTGGCCATGATCTTCAGTTAGGCATAATCAATTGAAATATAGCCTTGTTACAAGAAAATGTACACCTATAAGTTCTAGCCACAAAAAAAGTTGAGAATGTTAGGCAGAGTCAAGGACATATTCCAAAACTATGAGAACTCAACGAAGGTGGTGATATCCTCTGTGAAAATTGCTAACATCTTCTGTCCATGGTGATCAGCATTAAAGCTCTTAAAGCAAAAAGGGCTTCCAAGTTGGTCTTTGGTGTAGCAATAAAGGGTGGAGGGAAAATTGAGGAGGAAGCATGTTTGCATTCAGTTTTACAGGCAAAGAACTGCAAGGGTGAAGGGAAGTAGCAACTTCATCCCAGAGAAAAGGAAAGGGGCTATTGTAGAGGCAGAAGAGACCTGAAGTGGACCTGGCCTGAAAACAGCTGTTGCCAAATAAAAGAAGAAGAGGAGGAAGAAGAAGAAGGAGAAGGAAACAACCTCATTTATCTGCAAAAATATGGATCTTGCAACCTAACACTCAAGACTTAGTGGGGACCGACCTCTGAAGCTCATCCGCTATGGGACTTCAGGCAATTTGTCTCTGAGCTTCAGCTTCCTCCCCTTTGAAGTGAAGCTAACACTGTCTCTACCTACCATTGGGTTATTCTAGAAATTAAATAAATAAAATATGTAAAACACTGGGAACAGAGTGAGTGCTCAGCCAAAGGAAGCTTTTAAAGACAACTTCATTTCATTCATTATGACTGCGCTAATGGATGCTCTTGATGAAGATCCTGAGGTGATCAAGAAAGAGTTGTCAGTTTCAAAGTTGACACTTAAAGAAATCTGTAGTTTTCCAGAATACTCACTTATGTTGGAAGATTTTGAGAGGGCCACAGATTCTTTAACAGCTTTCTCATCAAGAAGTGGATCTATGCCCCCTCTCCTTGTGTGTTCATGGGCTTATAATTGATTCAACAAGCACATTCTTGTGGAAGTTGATGCCTTATGCCTCTGAGGCTGGCTCATCAGAAGCCACCCAGATTTGACCTTCTTCTCTCGAGCTGCTCATTATCAGGTGAAATCAGCCAACATGCAAGAAATCCAACTGTGCTGAAACAACCATGCTGGAGAGACCATGTATATGGAGCAATGCTGACGGTCATGACAAGAGCACCTGTGTAGAATACTTCACCTGCCTGCAATGACCATAGACTTGGTGTGGCAGCATTTGCATCAGACCATAATAAAAATTCTCTTACAAAATTAATTAAGAACTCCATGAACACAGTGTTTTTACTTTCTCTCTGTTTTCCTAACCCTTGGTCATTGACTTCAGAATCAAAAATAAAATAAAACAAAACAAAACAAATGTCTTCCTTGTCTCATTTCTGTCACCTGCTTGGTAGTTTTGCTGTTGATGAACAATAATTCTGTGTTTCTTGTATTCCTCCAAGTGCGATCCTTCAAACCAGGATGGAGCACCTGTGCCTGCAGCAGGCGGGACTGCTGGCTGCAGCAGCCATAGAAGCAATCACAGGCCATACTCTGTCAGCATCTGTCCGTGTGGAAAAGGAAGCCTTGTAGGCCTTGCTCCTGAGCCCCCATTTGTCAATAGTCATGCCTTTGAAGGGAGGCATGTGGAGAAAGAAACACAAATCCCATTTTTTAATCTGCTGGGGTTTGATGTCTGTTTCGCTGCTAAGACTGTCGAGAGATAGAGAGTGCCTGAGAAGAAAGACTATGGTAAAGGGAGAAGAGTACAAATCAGTTTCCATAGCAACTTTGCAAAGAGTAATGGCTCTTCCCAGCCTGGAGGGAGAAGTGGAAAGACTAAAATATACTCAAAACAAACATTTTCATGACTGACTTTTCCTTAAGTATTAAATTTTAAGGTAACTTGTGCCTGCTTGTTGCATGTATTCTAACTCTTACCACAGAGGAAGAGCCCCTGACTCTAGAAAATTCGTGAAATGCACAACTACACTTGGATACATCACAGTATATTATACTCTGTTAAAAGAGTAGAGCATAAAATTTACAACACAAGTAGATCTTAGAGAGTCCAGCCCTGAGAGCGACTGTGACTTGTCTTATCATTCTCAAACAAGTCCTTGAAACTCACAGTGCACTCACTTTACTTACCAGAAAATGGATCGGTTGATGTCCTCCTATTTCATAGGGTTGCTGTGAAGATTAATTGGGACACAGGACGTAGGTTAAAAAAATATGTAAAGTGCAGAACATTGCCGATCTAAAGCACAGAATAGTAGCAATACTAGTAATATTGTTATTAATATTGGCAGAACTGGATGTTTACTGCTAATGCTGGTTTCTTTCTACCATTGCCCCAATAGTAGAGTCAAGTTCACTTAACAAAAATTTAAGGCCACAGAATCCATCCAACCATAGACTTTGTGTTATTCCAATTGAATCTGTTCAAGGGTTAAAGTGATAAAGGATAAAAGAATCAAAGTACAGGAAGGTGCTGTCCACCTCCCCTGCCATTTACTGGTTCTCAGTCTCTCCCACTGTCATCACTCCTGTGTCTGCTCACAAGGCCCTGCAAACACCATTGCTGGTAGGACCCAAGGGGGTAGGGGCGGGAGAGATAGAGAAAATGAGGAAGGAAGAAGTTGAGGAAGCTTGCTTTCAATGCCTAAACATTACATTAAAAATATATATGCACATATATTTATATGCATATGTATATATATGTGTGTGTGGTACATCTATAAATAGGCATAATCTTTTGTTTTAGTTTTCTCTACCAGAATCCATACAATGATGAACTTCAAAGTAATCACCACAGGAGGCGGTGGTTTGAGGCTCAAGCATTTCAGTGCTCCTATATTAAAACTGACTTTCAGAACTGGAAATTCAGTTTCATTATTTCAGAATTTAAAATGGTTTATGAGCAAAATTATGTTTTCTCTCTTACTTCTCAAATCATTCACCAAATGTGGCTTTGAACTACTTTTGGCTGTTTCTGGAAATTGCACTCCTTCAACAGATGAACAGTCTCCATCACTGAGGATCTGTTAGAGCATGTGCTCTGAACACAGCCAGTCCCTACAGGAGCTTAAAACTGTCCTGGGCAATGAAAATATTATGACAATAAATCCAAGTTGATTACTTTGAAGTACAGAAAACTTATCTGGATATAAAAGTGCCAGCATATTTGCATTTAAACATTAATTATTCTACTTTGCAGCTAGAAATCTACTTATTCACTTGTTCATCAATTTGTTCATTCAACAGATACTAACTCTCGGCCCTACTCCACTGGAATATAAAGATAAATACGGCAGTCTTCCTGTATTCTGATGATTTGTAAACTTGTACGTCAGTTCCTTTTTTCTATCTGCCTTCTAGCAGCTCCACCTTGGTATTCTATAAATACTTCAGATTTTGTGTATGAAAGTTTGTCTGGCCTCCTCAACTTGGAGACAAAAAGGGTTATGGGATTTTTTGCTTGTTTGTTTGTTTTCCCCAGTTACTCACTAGGGTGCCAAACTGTTCTTACCACTGGGAAATCTAGGAGCTCCCTCTCAAGACCAATACTTACCATGCTTTTGGAAATACTGGGGGCTTTGTCAGACCCAAGAGGTTTATGTAACTTTCAAATGCCAAGTAGAGAGGAAGAACTAGAAGATCCGATTTGCTCACCACCACCACTGCTTCTATCATGGCCCCCAACTCTGGCTGGTCTCACCTCTTTTACTATCACAGCCACAGAATGACCCCCTGCTTCTGCACCTTCAGTGATGAAAGCCCTTGAGTGATGCTCTTGGACATATAGCTCACATTCTATGCACCCAAATGATGCTCTTGGCTTACATTAGGGTTCCAGTTTGCCTTACTGTCTTTGTCCATCCTCAGCCAATGGCTGAAACATCACCCCATCATGGCCTACCAAGGTTTATTGACCTCAGCCACTCCAGGTGGTCCAGAACCCCTCCTACCCTTTTCCTTTTCTCTGCTGTGCTATCCCTGTATCCTCACCTCTCCTTCCTTTGTATCAGGAGAGCATCTTAAAAATGGTGGTCAGTGCTCTGACCTACACATCTTATCACTGCACTCAACTCAGGAGTGGGAGCACCTGCTCCATGGCAGGCACAGCCACCCTAGGGAACAGAATCAAATCCCTATCATCAAGAAAGCCAAAGTTTGGGCTGGGCATGGTGGCTCATGCCTGTAATCCTAACACTCTGGGAAGCTGAGGTGGGAGGACTGCTTGAACTCAATAGTCTGAGACCAACCTGAACAAGAGCAAGACCCTATCTCTGCAAAAATAGAAAAATTAGCCTGGCATCATCACAGGCACCTGTAGTCCCCCCTACTCAGGAGACTGAGACAAGAGGGTCACTTAAGCTCAAGAGTTTGAAGTTACCGTGAGCTATGATGATGCCATAGGACTCTACCCAGGATGACAAAGTGTGACTCTGTCTCAAAAAAAGAAGAAACCCAGAGGTTGGAGGACACACTGACAACGCAAACAATAAATAAACATGCTTTGGTGAAGAAGATTCCGTGAGAACCAGAGGAGAGATATATGGCATTTCAACCACCTATGAATTTTCCTAAGGCCTGACTTACATTGCCCCTCTTCTGGTTCAAACCTTTAGGCTCATGGTCTTTGAACAAGGCAGAAGAGGAAAATGATCGTATGCATTAATGTGGTTTTCCTAAGCCAGCAAGCTTATAGAGATCCCTGTAGCATTCAAGATAGGAAAGAGGTTGCTATGACCTTGATTTCCCCCTTCTAGAAACATTCATGTTCCCAACCTTTGTTTTTTCTTTCACCTATGAAATAATTTAACCCTATATGAGTAAAAATGGTTTGTCAAAGGCCATGCACATATAGAACTGATAGTTACTGTGGGGGATTAAACATGGACAAAAAGCTACTAGATATATGCAGTGAGAGGATTAAATTTCTGTAGCCATAAGCAATCTTTGCATCAGCAAATTCTGAATTCTCAGCTGTCAGGTGGTAGAATGTTGGATGGACACTGAGGTTGATGCCATTTTAGAAAGAAAAGCATTAACTTTATTTTGTTCTCTATATGCTGAACTAGTTTCTTTGGTTATATTCAAATTTTTAGAACATGGGGAGCTCAGGCCTGATACACATGTGCCAATATATACTTCCTCTCCCATAGCACTTTCAGAGATACAAAACCCCATTCAATATCTTTTTTTTTCTTTTTTTTTTTTTTATTGTTGGGGATTCATTGAGGGTACAATAAGCCAGTTACACTGATTGCAATTGTTAGGTAAAGTCCCCCTTGCAATCATGTCTTGCCCCCATAAAGTGTGACACACACCAAGGCCCCACCCCCCTCCCTCCGTCCCTCTTTCTGCTTCCCCCCCCATAACCTTAATTGTCATTAATTGTCCTCATATCAAAATTGAGTACATAGGATTCATGCTTCTCCATTCTTGTGATGCTTCACTAAGAATAATGTCTTCCATGTCCATCCAGGTTAATACGAAGGATGTAAAGTCTCCATTTTTTTTAATGGCTGAATAGTATTCCATGGTATACATATACCACAGCTTGTTAATCCATTCCTGGGTTGGTGGGTATTTAGGCTGTTTCCACATTTTGGCGATTGTAAATTGAGCTGCAATAAACAGTCTAGTACAAGTGTCCTTATGATAAAAAGATTTCTTTCCTTCTGGGTAGATGCCCAGTAATGGGATTGCAGGATCAAATGGGAGGTCTAGCTTGAGTGCTTTGAGGTTTCTCCATACTTCCTTCCAGAAAGGTTGTACTAGTTTGCAGTCCCACCAGCAGTGTAAAAGTGTTCCCTTCTCTCCACATCCACGCCAGCATCTGCAGTTTTGAGATTTTGTGATGCCATTCTCACTAGGGTTACATGATATCTCAGGGTTGTTTTGATTTGCATTTCTCTAATATATAGAGATGATGAACATTTTTTCATGTGTTTGTTAGCCATTGTCTGTCATCTTTAGAGAAAGTTCTATTCATGTCTCTTGCCCATTGATATATGGGATTGTTGGCTTTTTTCATGTGGATTAATTTGAGTTCTCTATAGATCCTAGTTATCAAGCTTTTGTCTAATTGAAAATAGGCAAATATCCTTTCCCATTGTGTAGGTTGTCTCTTTGCTTTGGTTAATGTCTCCTTAGCTGTACAGAAGCTTTTCAGTTTAATGAAGTCCCATTTGTTTATTTTTGTTGTTGTTGTAATTGCCATGGCAGTCTTCTTCATGAAGTCTTCCCCCAGGCCAATATCTTCCAGTGTTTTTCCTATGCTTTCTTGGAGGATTTTTATTGTTTCATGCCTTAAATTTAAGTCCTTTATCCATCTTGAATCAATTTTTGTGAGTGGGGAAAGGTGTGGGTCCAGTTTCAGTCTTTTAAATGTAGACATCCAGTTCTCCCAACACCATTTATTGAATAGGGAGTCTTTCCCCCAAGGTAAGTTCTTGTTTGGTTTATCGAAGATTAGGTGGTTGTAAGATGTTAGTTTCATTTCTTGGATTTCAATTTGATTCCAAGTGTCTATGTCTCTGTTTTTGTGCCAGTACCATGCTGTCTTGAGCACTATGGGTTTGTAGTACAGACTAAAATCTGGTATGCTGATGCCCCCAGCTTTATTTTTGTTACAGAGAACTGCCTTAGCTATACAGGGTTTTTTCCAGTTCCATACAAAACGCAGAATCATTTTTTCCAAATCTTGAAAGTACGATGTAGGTACTTTGATAGGAATGGCATTGAATAGGTAGATTGCTTTGGGAAGTGTAGACATTTTAACAATGTTGATTCTTCCCATCCATGAGCATGGTATGTTCTTCCATTTGTTAATATCCTCTGCTATTTCCTTTCTGAGGATTTCAGTTTTCTTTATAGAGGTCCTTCACCTCCTTCGTTAGGTATATTCCTAGGTATTTCATTTTCTTTGAAACCATGGTGAAGGGAGTTGTGTCCTTAATTAGCTTCTTATCTTGACTGTTATTGGTGTACACAAAGGCTACTGACTTGTGGACATTGATTTTATATCCTGAAACATTACTGTACTTTTTGATGACTTCTAGGAGTCTTGTGGTTGAGTCTTTGGGGTTCTCTAAGTATAAGATCATGTCATCAGCAAAGAGGGAGAGTTTGACCTCCTCTGCTCCCATTTGGATTCCCTTTATTTCCTTGTCTTGCCTAATTGTATTGGCTAGAACTTCCAGCACTATGTTGAATAGTAAAGGTGACAGAGGACAACCTTGTCTGGTTCCAGTTCTAAGAGGAAAAGCTTTCAGTTTTACTCCATTCAGTAAAATATTGGCTGTGGGTTTGTCATAGATAGCTTCAATCAGTTTTAGAAATGTGCCACCTATGCCTATACTCTTCAGTGTTCTAATTAGAAAAGGATGCTGGATTTTATCAAATGCTTTTTCTGCATCTATTGAGAGGATCATGTGATCTTTATTTTTGCCTCTGTTAATATGATGGATAACGTTTATAGACTTGCGTATGTTAAACCAGCCTTGCATCCCTGGGATGAAGCCTACTTGATCATGATGAATGACTTTTTTGATGATAAGCTATAATCTATTGGCTAGGATTTTGTTGAGAATTTTTGCATCTATATTCATGAGTGAGATTGGTCTGAAATTCTCCTTTTTGTTTGGGTCTTTTCCTGGTTTTGGTATCAGGATGATGTTTGCTTTATAGAATGTGTTGGGGAAGATTCCTTCTTTCTCAGTTTTTTGGAATAATTTCTGCAGTACAGGAATAAGCTCTTCCTTGAAGGTTTGATAGAATTCTGGAGTGAAGCCATCTGGACCAGGGCATTTTTTAGTTGGAAGATTTTTTATTGTTTCTTTGAGCTCAGTGCTTGAAATTGGTCTGTTCAGGAGCTCTATTTCTTCCTGGCTAAGTCTAGGGAGTGGGTGTGATTCCAAATATTTATGCATTTCCTTCACATTGTCAAATTTGTGGGCATAGAGTTTCTGGTAGTATTCAGAGATGATCTCTTGTGTCTCTGTGGGATCAGTTGTTATTTCCCCTTTATCGTTTCTGATTGAGGTTACTAGAGATTTTACTTTTCTATTTCTAGTTAGTCTGGCCAATAGTTTATCTATTTTATTTATTTTTTCGAAAAACCAACTCCTTGTTTCATTAATTTTCTGAATGATTCTTTTGTTTTCAATTTCATTGATTTCTGATTTGATTTTGGATATTTCTTTTATTCTACTGAGTTTAGGCTTAGATTGTTCTTCTTTTTCCAATTCCATAAGATCTCTTGAGAGATTGTTGATGTGCTCTCTTTCTGTTTTTCGAATGTAGGCATCTAAAGCGATGAATTTTCCTCTCAAAACTGCTTTTGCAGTATCCCACAGGTTTTGGTAGCTTGTGTCTTCATTGCTGTTATGCTCAAGGAAGTTAATGATTTCCTGTTTTATTTCTTCCTGCACCCATCTGTTATTCAACAGAAGATTGTTTAATTTCCATGCCTTTGGGTGGGGTCGAGCATTTTTGTTAGAGTTGAGTTCCACCTTTAGTGCCTTATGGTCTGAAAAGATACAAGGTAAAATTTCAATTCTTTTGATTCTGTTGATATTTGTTTTGTGTCCCAGGATATGATCAATTTTGGAGAATGTTCCATGGGGTGATGAGAAGAATGTATATTCTTTATCTTTGGGGTGGAGTGTTCTATATGCATCTATCAAGCACAGTTGTTCTAGGGTCTCATTTAAATCTCTTATATCTCTGTTTAATTTCTGTTTAGAGGATCTGTCCACCTCTGTAAGAGGAGTGTTAAAGTCCCGTGTTATGATGGTATTATCAGATATCATATTGCTCAGACTGAGTAAGGTCTGCTTCAAGAATCTGGGAGCATTTAAATTGGGTGCATAAATATTTAGAATTGAAACGTCTTCTTGTTGTAGTTTTCCCTTGACCAATATAAAGTGACCATCTTTGTCTTTTTTGACTTTAGTTGCTTTAAATCCACATGTATCTGAAAATAAGATTGCAACTCCTCTTTTCTTCTGAATTCCATTTGCCTGAAAAATTGTCTTCCAACCCTTGACTCGGAGCTTTAATTTGTCTTTGAAGCCAGGTGTGTTTCTTGCAGACAGCAAATGGATGGCTTGTGCTTTTTAATCCAGTCAGCCAATTTATGTCTCTTCAGTTGGGAATTCAAGCCATTAACATTTATTGAGATATTTGATAAGTGTCGTAGTATTCTATTCGTCTTATTTGGTGAGAGTCCATTGCTTAGTTTTATCTTTTGCATCAGTGTGGAGTTTAGGTTCTGTCCTTTGATTTCTGAGTTCTTACTTTGCTGCTGATGCATTGTGGTGGTCAGTGTGCAGAACAGGTTGAAGTATTTCCTGTAGAGCTGGTCTTGTTGTGGCAAATTTCCTCAATGTTTGTATATCCGTAAATGATTTGTTTTCTCCATCAATTTTGAAGCTTCGCTTAGTGGGGTACAGAATTCTGGGCTGAAAATTGTTCTGTTTAAGTAGATTAAAGGTAGATGACCATTGTCTTCTTGCTTGGAAAGTTTCATTAGAGAAGTCTGCGGTCACTCTGATGGATTTGCCCCTGTAGGTCAACTGGCGCTTACTCCTGGCAGCTTGCAGAATCTTTTCTTTTGTCTTGACTTTGGACAGGTTCATCACAATGTGTCTTGGAGAAGCTCGGTTAGAGTTGAGGCGACCTGGGGTCCGATAGCCCTCTGAAAGCAGTGTGTCAGAATCTTTGGTGATATTTGGGAAATTTTCTTTTATAATATTCTCTAGTATGGCTTCCATTCCTCTGGGGCATTCTTCTTCCCCTTCTGGAATTCCTCGTATAACACGTATGTTGGAACGCTTCATAAAGTCCCATAATTCTGACAATGAACGTTCTGCTTTCTCTCTCTTCTTTTCTGCCTCTTTTACTGTCTGAGTTATCTCAAGAACTTTGTCTTCTACCTCTGAAATTCTTTCTTCTGCATGGTCTAACCTGTTGCTGATACTTTCCATTGCATCTTTAAGTTCCCTAATTGACTGTTTCAGTTCCTTCAGCTCTGCTATATCCTTTTTATATTCTTCATATCATTCATCTCTTATTTGATTCTGTTTTTGGATTTCCTTTTGGTTATTTTCCACTTTATTAGCAATTTCCTTCATTGTTTCCATCATTTCTTTCATTGTTTTCAACATGTGTATTCTAAATTCCCTTTCTGTCATTCCTAACATTTCTTTATAGGTGGAACCCTCTGCAGTAGCTACCTCATGGTCCCTTGGCGGGGTTGTTCTGGACTGGTTCTTCATGTTGCCTGGCGTTTTCTGCTGATTCTTCCTCATGAGTGATTTCTTTTATCTTTTTCCTTGCCCTAATTTTCCTTTCACTTCCTCTTGCTCTTTAAGTTCTTGTGCCTGTGGACTAAGGGTTACAGGACCAGAAGGGTGAGAAGGTTGAAGAGCAAAATAGGGATGAAAGAAAGGAGGACCGAGTGATAAGAAAAAAAAAGAAAGATAGAGAAAGGAGAGGGGGTGATTATAAGGAATATTGACAAAAAAAGGAGAGGCACTTAAAGAGGGAGACAGAGAAATATAGGTGTACAGTAGGGTACTTTGACACAGCCTTAAAAATCCCACCTTCTGGGGGTGCCCAGTTGGGTGGTTCCCTTGAGGTCAGCAGCTCTTTGCTAACCTGATCAGACACAGTACCCCACCTCCACCAAGTAGAGAGGAAAGAAAAAAATGCTATAAATCAAACCAAAACAAGCAAACAGAAAACTTTACGGGGATAAAATTGGGTGAAAAACCAAATGATAGCGGTAGAAACACTAGCAAAAATGAAGTTCTAGTTATTAAAAAAGGCAGCAATGGGAAATTACAATTAAACTAGAAAAATTGAGAAAGAAAAAGGGATCTGTATGGAAAAGATTGAAATTAAAAAACAAAAGAACATCAACAACGTCAAAATAAACAAAAAAAACAACCAAATAAAAAAAAAAAAAAGAAAAAAAAACAGAACCAAAAACAAAGCAGTTTGTATATGTTATTGAATATTGTCTGGGCAACACGTGGTGTTCTGGGGTATGAGATGTTAATCACAGTTCTGATAAGACTGGAGGCTGCTGATTTCTCAAACCCCAGCAGGTAGACAGCCTAAATCTCTCTTCAGCCCACTTAAAAGGCACTTTGAACTTGTAAACTTGCTGAGCAGAAGCTTTCCCAGCTTTCTCGCTGGAATCACTGCTGAAGTGGCTATCCACTTACCCAGTGTGCCAAAACCGGTCTCACTCTGCCCCTGAGGATTAGGGCTGCAAGGCGTCTCAGACCCCACCCTTAGGCTACTTGGTTGCTGGGTTACCAGCTCCCACCCGTTTCTAGCTCTGCGACCCTGAGGGCGGAGCTTGCCAGGGCAGATCACTGACAATGGTTCCGTGTGACCCACCGCCAAACACTATTAGCTCCATCTGGCTCAGCGGCTCAGACTGGGGCCCTAGACAACAGCCAAAGTTCTCCGCACTCCTGCTCAGGCCCTCCCCAAGGCAGTTCAACTCAGTGCCAAGTCCAAGGACACCAAAACAGTTCACAGGTAAGGTCTTTCTGGTTTGCAGTCTCGCTGCTACTGAACTTACAGTTTTGGGCGGGTTTAGATGGATTGAACACACGCGACCACTTGCCGGTTTTCCACTGTTTTAGTCCTCCTCTTGGGGTCCAGAAGTCTCTCGCTGACTCCCTGTATCCTCACAGGGGTGATGATAGGCAGATCTCACCAGCCAGAGATGCCTGGAGTCCTATCTCCCCAGACTCACGGTGCCCAGATGCAAGGAAGCTGTTACTCGGCCGCCATCTTGCTCCGCCTCCCCATTCAATATCTTTAGAAGGGGAGGAAATATTTGCCCCATTCACCCAGCCTTAGAAGGGACGCTCAGTACAAAACTTTCATGTCCCAGGCCCTTACCAAGGATTGGGAAATATTTCAGTGATAAAAAGGGTGGGGAAAAAAGGGAAGGTGGGCCAGGTGTAGTGGCTCACACCTGTAATCCCAGCACTTTGGGAGGTTAAGGTAGAAGAATTTCTTGAGGCCAGGCATTTGACACCAGCCTGGGCAACATAGTGAGACCCCATCTCTAAAAATTTGTTTTAAATTAGCACACACCTATAGTTCTAGCTACTTGGGAGGCTGAGGTGGGAGGATTTCTTGAGCCCAGGAATTCAAGGCTGCAAAGCTATGATAGTAACCATGCACTTCCGCCAGGGTGATAGAGCAAGACTCTGTCTCTGACACCCCCCCCCCAAAAAAAAACAATAAGATTGGGAAGAGTAAAATTATCAAAGATGCACCATGATTAGGCAATGTAAGTGGCTGATCATGGCACGGCATTTAAGAGATAATTAAAGTCCTCTTGACCAGAAATACTACCTAACATCTGGGTGTTGCTGAGGAGGACATGTAGGACTTTCATTGCATTGAATTTGCTTCTTTGTTAGGAAATAATGCATGTGTCTGTGACAGTGCAGAGTAACATAACACAATTGTTTGACCTATTGCATTGCCATAAGTTGGAATACCGAATTACTGAGCCAGTCATCTAGCAGGACCTTGAAAAAAGCAATGAAGCATATAGAAAATCTTTGTGACTAGAAGGGAATAGGTAAGACCTAGAACAGGGTGTAGAGAGAGGGAGGCTGTCCCAGGGGGTGGATTCTCATTCAGTTACATATTCATGCAATAAACATTGCTTCATGTCTTTCCATGTCCCAGGCACTATGTAAGGGAGTATAGAAATACAAATACCTTAAGGAAGGTATGGGTGTGAGTGTATGAGAGACTGTGCATGAGTGTGCAAATGTGTAAGGGAGAGAGTAGACCCACTAATGACCAATCATATCACAATGTGGAAAGTGCCCTCACATGAAAATAAGCACACTAACAGTAGAGGCGTCAAAGACACAGGAACAATTATCCTGAGAAGGAAAGGACACAGGTCATTGAGAGAAAAAGTGACTTAAGTGTCAAGACGGCAGGGTCAGTGGACTGGAAGGACCAAATTCATGTCCCATCTGAGGGTAGGAGGCCTGGATGAATCCCCAAATCCCTCCCTATACACAGAAAAAAACCTTCTTCTCTAGGCAGGACAGATTTCCAGTCAGAAGCACATCTGCCAGCCCAGCTTCTTGTTCACAGGTCCACCTTCCAGGGCAGCACAGCAGAGAACCTTAAACTGACTGAGGATGGAGGCACCAGCCCAAGAAGAACCCCACTGCTGCAGCTACCCAGTCATCAGCTCACAGGCAGGCTGCAGGTGGAGGAGCCCATGGAGTGCCCTGTCCTTTACGCTGCATGCTATGGGCAGGCTGCAGGCTCTTGGTCACTTTCTTCATTCTTGATTCTTAGCTTCTGTAGACTCCACTCTAAATTTGTTCTTTACATAGAATTTGAACAGCCATCTAACCAAGTACTCTGACTTTTGGTCACTTAACTGACTCCCAACCTAGAAGCAGTAGCCCCCCACCCATCTTCCACCATCCTAGCAGTTCCCTTTGCTGTTTGCTAAGCATGACTCTGCCTGATAAAGCAGGTGACCCTTCTATGAATGCAGGGCAGGGCAGGGCAGTTTCTATGCTGGTTGCCTTCCCTAGTACTTCCAGACCCATCTCCACAGTCCATACCAGCCTCTGCTCTCAGGGACTGACTTCACAGACGTCAGTGTGCTTTCTTCTTCTGATTCCACTGGGTTTGAGGAACAACATGGAGATGAGGGCAGGAGAGCTCAGCCCTTCCCATATAGTTGGTCAGGGTGTCTGACCAGTTTACACCTTCTGTTCTCAGGCCCTCCATGTAGCTCTCCTGGACCTTCCCCTTCCCTCATCCCACATGGGGGTGAGGGGTGGAAGTAGTAGTTGCTAGTCCTACATTATACCTTGTGATTTTCCTAAGCCCTGCCCAACACCTTTGTCAACAGTGCCCCTCTACTCAAACTGCACAGATCACCCAGGTGAAGTGCTGTGTGTCAACTGCTGAGACTCAATGATGGACCTGGGCCATCCTAATTATGGCAAGGACAAGGAAGGCTGTCTCCTTTCTTGTCCCAGGATTCATTTATTGCATAAATCCTTACTGAGAGCCTACAGAACTCCCTCGCCCCCTGCAAGTTAGCAGTGAACCAAACAGCAAGTGTTCTGCATTCACAGATCTCACATCTCACAGAGGGAGATAGGCAATAACGTAAAAGATATACCATGTCAGATGGTGCCCATTGCTATGAAGAAGGAGCCAGAGGCTGAGAAAAGTGGGACTGAGTGTTTCAGACTTTGTAATTTTATATAATTCAGTCAAAGAATACCTGGTTTTATTTCTATAAGGAACGACTATCTGGCTACATGAAGAAGAGGAAAATCCCAGTTTCAAAAGAAGTGATAAAGTTCTAACTAACTGGTTGAAGGCAGCATGCAAGGACTTAACATGTGATTATATGTAGAGAGAGCCAAGGTTTAAAAAATGTATATTAACAAAGTTAAAATTTTTTAACAAATTTCTAAAATGCACTTTAAGAACTTTGCCTAACTTTATATCAAACTACACACAGCACTTTACCCTGATAAGATATAGGGGCAGTAGAAAAATGTAAAGTCATGGAAAAATTAAGAAATCATTATTTAAAGAGAAAATTCAGGGCAAAAAATATTTTTCTAATAATTTTTGTTTCCTGATAAACTCTGTTCCCCACCCAGGTAGGAAGATATAGTCTATCTGTGCTCATTGCTTCAGGGAGGGTATGTGCCAGGAAGAAAGAGCTCAGGGGAATCTTACTACAGGATTTTGAATATAAGCAAGATGTTTTAGAGAAGCATTATTAATGTTTCCTCACTCCCCAGTGCCTCTAGGGACAAGACAAGTAAGATAGTGGGGAAAGGAGCCAGGCATCGGACGAGTTGGACAGCCAGACACCTTCAAGGGAGCAAATGATACTCAGCTGTACCTAATCATGAGGAAATGCAGGTCCAGCATCACCTGAGCTTCCACTTTTCAAGAGCAGCCAGAAAGCTCTATCTTCATATGAGACCACCTGATTTCCAAATGCTAGCAGCTAATTCAGTAGTTTTTGTATAATACTGGGCCAGCTATACATAGTATGTCCATGGGATGCCTTTATTTTTGACCTTATTTAGCTTGTTGGCCACAAGTTTGCCAGTTCTGTTTCCAAGAGAGATGAGAACTACATAGAGACCTAAAATCCCACATTGTCCCCAATCCAGCAATATACTCTCCTATGAGCAGAACACCATGTACAAGACATGTTTTCAGAAGAAAGCCAGAAAAGTAGATCTTGTTCCATATCTGAAATGGTATAGCTCAGAATAGAAAGAAACTCTATGGCAGATACAGGGGATTGCGGTCCACTGGGGAAAGCCAAAGTGACCTTCTCACCTAAAATCAGGAGAGATCCAGACCACCTCCCACACACAGTGGATAGGGTTCAAGCCAACTTGATATAGAATGCAAAGACAGTGTTACTCAATTCTCAATTAGATTACCTAAAGGCGAAGCTATTGAGCCCAGAGAGAGTAACTCGCTAGCCTCACTTGGTTGAAAGGTGGAGGATACAGAATTTGAATGCTGGCCTAGCTTATGGGAAGTCGCTGCCTGTTAGATACTACTCTGGATTCCACCGTGATCAAAGCTCACATACTGAAAAAGGTGAATGAGCAAGCGGCAGTGTCAGCAGAGGAAGAGGGAAGACAGAGACAGAAGATAGGAAGAAAGGAAAGAAATTCAGGAAAATGAGAAAAGGGAGAAGAAAAGAAAGAAAAAAGTAACAAAGAGGGAGCAAGACAGAGAAAGGACAATATCTCAGAATGGTAAGCAAGAAAGGAAAAGAAGAGAGTAGCAAAAAGAAAAAAAATGACAAGTGAGAAAAAAGGGAGGGGGAAGGGAGAAAGAGGATTGAGTAATGGTGGTGAGTCAGGGAAGCAAGAAAATGAAAGCAAAAGAGAGAGAAATGAGAAAGGGAAGGGATAAATCACAAAAAGTACTAAGAAAGGGAAGTGAAAGAGAGGTGACAAGATATGGGAAACAAAATGGAGAATTATTAAAGAGAAGAAGAGAAAGCAAAAATGGGGGATAGAAAGGGAAACAAAGGGAACAAAACAAAGGATAAGGTAGAGAAAAAAAAGACAGATAAGGAAAGAATAAATGGAAGTGAGAAAAGGAAAGCTGGTAAATGTGAGAAAATATAGAAAGAAGGCAAAAAAAAAAAAAAAAAGACATAAGAAAGAGAAGAAAAAGGGTAGTGAGAAAGAAGAGAGGAAAAAAACACAAGAAGAGGGAGGCAAAATAGAGACCTAAAAATGAGAAGAAAGAAAAGGGAAGTGAGAAAAGAGAAACAAGAAGGAAGCAACAAATAGAGAAGTCAGAATGGGAAGAAAAAAACAGGTATTGAGGCTTGGTCTGAAGATGCCCATCCCATGGTCCCAAGTATCTGGGAGACTAAAGTCGGAGCATCACTCGAGCACAGGAGTTCAAGCCTGGGCAATGTAGCAAGACTATGTCTCTAATAATGAAAGAAAAAAGGAAAAGGCTAGATATGAGAGGCTAGAAAAGAGAAAGAAGAAAAAGGAACCAAGCAAGGGAAAATAAGAAATGGAAGCCAGAGAAAAGGAAATGAAGAAAGAAGTAACTGATAACCCAAAGTAAGTATTTAAAAAAGAAGTAAGAAAGGGGAAGCAAGACAAAAGACACCCAAAAGGCAGCAAGAAAGGAAAGCAAGTAAGCAAGTAATGAAACCAGAAAGATAAGCAAGAAAAGGATAGGAAAAAAACTAAAGAGTCACAAGAAATGGGGGAAGAAAGGAAAGCAACAAGAAGGAAGGGATGAAAAGAAAGCAAAGATAATGAGGATAGAGAGATGGAAAGGGAGGGAGGGAAGAAAAAAATGTTCAATACACATAAATCATATGATAGCTATCTTAAATGGTGGTTCTCCACAGCCTCATAGGCCACCTTGGCCTAAACTCAACTGCATAAGAAATTAGACAGACAAAAAGCATTTATTAGAGGGGCTTTAAGATGGTAGACTAGAGACATCGCCTCATCAGCTGCTCTTGGTAAGATCAAGACAAGGGGCCTCTAACTACCCCATGCTGGATTATCCTGCCCAGAAACATCATTATGAGGGCACAATGAGATGGGGGTCGGGGCGGGGGTACTCCAGGAGCCAAGAAGGTTGGGAGTGGTGGAAGGCCTGCACAGAAAGGAGGTGAGAGAAATTCTGGCCACTCAGGGACAAAGACTACACATGGAATTCCTGAGGTATTAAGCCCACAGGAGAGTCCCCCTCACCTCCCTATGGCACCTCATAGTAGCAGACTGGGGAAAGGACTGAACTCTGGGAGGATCTGTCCCTCCAGGCTCATTCCTGTGAAACGAGCAGGAACTGAGATCTCATATGTCTGGGTGTGCACAGAAGCTGCTCCTTTGTCAAAGGGCTGGAGACAGGAAAGACTTCCTGCCACATTTTGAACTTGAGAGTTCACTGGAGTGATGTTGGGTGAGCCTGTACCAAGGAGTGAATGAATAGCACCAGGGAGGTGGGTTTGGACCCAAAGACTGCTTGATGGGAAGTTGGCAGCCAGAGTACCACTAGCTTGGGAAAGCCACAGGAGAGTGACAGAGAGAGTCATAACCCTGGATCAGCTGGCATTCAAGGGGAACAGCCTTGCAGGGCCCCAGCATGTGACCACTCTGACTCTGCCTGCCAGGCATGGGCAAATACCTTTAGATAGACTCCCATGGAGAAACAGGCGAGTTAAACAGATCCCACCCCCGTCACAGACCAGTCTGCTTGGATAGTTAAGGTGTGTCTCCTATAAAGCCTGGCATAAGCTTTAAGATTTTGGCTCCCTCACCCCTACAAGGATTCAACACTGGCTCAGCAACTTTGCCCAGATTAAAGTCAAATAAACCAGGATAGCAATATATTGAGATATCTATATCTATACCTATCTATCTATATCTTTATTTGTTTCTTTTTTTTTTTTTTAAATTGAGACAGAATCTTACTTTGTCATCCTGGGTAGAACGCTGTGGCTTCATAGCTCATAGCAACCTCAAACTCTTGGGCTCAAGGGATTCTCTTGCCTCAGCCTCCCAAATAGCTGGGACTACGGGCACCCACCACGACACCCAGCTATTTTTTGTTTGTTTGTTTAGCATGCTCAAGTTGGATTCAAACCCACCAGCCCCAGTACATGTGACTGGTGCCCTAACCACTGAGTTATGGGTGCCAAGACATTTTCCTTGAAAAAAAAAAAAAAAAAAAATATATATATATATATATATATCAAGGTTCCTACCTAACAGTTTCCCTGCATTTTTTTTTCCTCTCTATTCTCTTTTTGGTACTTTCTACTTTCCTCAAAAAACAACCAAGATACATTTTCTTTTCTTTTTTCATTTTCTTTCTTTCTTTCTTTCTTCTTCTTTTTTTTTGTTATTTTTGTTCTATTTTGTGCAATTTTTTATTTCTGGAATGGAGCCTTGCTGGGTGGGGCTGGGGCACCATGGCATGGGCTGGGGTCACAGAGGCCTCAAAACTCTGTCTCTACAAAAAAAAAAAATAAAATAAAAACAAACAAACAAAAAAAAACCCTAAGCTGGGGTGTCCAACTAGCTTTCATCTGTGGAGGGACCATATTTGCAAGTCCCCACCACAACACATAGCTGGATTTTTCTATATTTGGTGGAGGAGGGATATTGCTCTATTTCAGACCAGTAAGAAGCTCCTAATTTCAAGGAACTCTCCTGCCATGGACCCATGGAGTTCTGGGATTGAGGGTGTGGGTCACCATGCCCTCCCCAACACCATTATTATTACTATTTTTCTCTTTTCATCTTTCTTCTCTTCTTTTTTGAAAATTTTTTATTTTTTCACTTTTTTCTTCTTTTTCCTCTTTCATTCTCTTCTCTCCCTTTAATCCCTGTACCAAAAGCCTACATCAACACTCAAGTACAGAGACAAGGAAAATTAAGGAGGAGAAAGAAGTGAGAGGACTAAGTAGGGAAAGGAAGTGAATAACAATGAAACATACATGAGGCGGAACCAACAAAATAATGATGGCAATATGAAAAACCAGAACAGATCAACCCCCCAATGGATCATGAGATAGATATCACAGAGGATTCCCAACTATAAGAGAATTATGTAAATGACAGAAAGGGGATTTAGAGGATCAACAGCAAAATTGATGAAAGGGATTGAAGGGAAAGTGGAAAACCACCAAAAGGAAATCCAAAAACTGACCCAAGAAATGAATGGAAGACATGATGAAATTAGAAAGGATATATGGGAGCTTAAAGAATCAAAGGAGTTATTCAGGGAGCTTAAAGATACAGTAGAAAGTATCAACAACAGATAAAATCATGGAGAAGAAAGATTCTCAGAGTTAAAGGATAAGGCTGTTGAGTTAACTCAGACATTTAAAAAGGCAGAAAGAAAAAAAGAGTAAAAGCAGAGCAAACTCTTAGAGAATTATGGAACTTCACAAAGTATGCAAGCATATGAATTATAGGTATCTCTGAAGGTCAAGAAAAGTGACCCAAAGGCATGGAAGCCCTACTGGAGGATATTAAAACTGAAAATTTCCCAAGCATCACCAAAGGTTCAGACATACTCCTTTTAGATGAATATCAAACCCCAGTTCATCTCAATACAAACAGAGCATCTCCTAGACATATTTTAATAAACTTGGCCAAGGTCAAAATGAAAAAGAAAATTCTGCGAGCAGTTAGTAGTAAGCACCAATTGACAGGTTCAGATTCATCATTCTGCCAGCAGATTTCTCAGCTGAAACTTTACAAGTCATAAGAGATTGGACTCCAACTTTCAGTTTACTCAAAAGAACTTTGAACCTAGGATCCTGTATTCTGCCAAACTAAGTTTCATATTCAATAGAAAAATTAAATCTTTTCAGACAAGCAATCATTGAGGAAATTTGCCACTACAAGACCAGCTCTGCAGAAAGTACTCACCCGCATACTACACACAGACCTTCACAACAGACCACCAGCAAAGTAAGACACCTGGAAATAAAAGGCAAAATTCTATTTTCCACAATGGCCCAAGTGTTACTCAATAAGCATGAATGGCTTGAACTCCCCACTGAAGAGGCATAGGCTGGTTGACTGAATATAAAAGCACAAGCCAACCAAAGATATCTTCAGGAAACACATCAAACCTTGAAGGACAAAACAAGACTCAAGATGAAGGATTGAAAAACAATATTTCAGGCAAATATAAATCAGAAAAAAAGAAGGGCCACAATTTTCTTTGCAGATACAAGTGGATTTAAAGGAAGAAAAGTAAAGAAATACAAAGATAGACACCATATATTGGTCAAGGAAAGAATACAACAAGAAGACATTTCAATTCTAAATATATATGCCCTCAACTTAAATGTTCTCAGATTTATAAAACAAAACCTAACTGGTCTGAACAATATGACATCCTATAACAACATAATAGCTGGGGATTTCAATACCCCATTGACAGAACTGGACAGATCCTTTAAACAGACACTAAACAAATAACAAAGGACTTAAACACAACCCTAGAATCATTGGGTTTAATAGACATATACAGAACATACAACCCAAAACTATTGAATATACATTCTTCTCATCAGCTCATGGACCAACTTCAAAATTGAACACAACCAAGAATACAAATCAAACCTCAATGAAATGAAAAGAATAGAAATTATACCTTGTATCTTTTCAGATCACAAGGGAATAAAGGTAGAACTCAACTCTAACAAAAACTTTCATCCCCATACAAAGTCATAGAAAGTAAACAACTTTACATTGTTGGGACAAAGAGGAAACAAGGAAAAAAAAATCTTTATCTTCCTTAAACATAATGATAATGAAGCTACATGCTATCAAACCTATAGGACACTGCAAAAGCAGTCCTAAAAGGGAAATTTATTGCATTACATGCCCATATCCAAGAAACAGAAAGAGTGCACATCAAGAAACCAGTGAATCATATCAAGGGAATGGAAAAATGAAAACAATCTAATCCCTAACCTAGAAGAAGAAAAGGAATGACCAAAATTAGATTGGAAATAAATAAAATGGGAAAAAAGGAATCATTCAGAAAATTAATGAAATAAAAACTTTTTTCTTTGAAAAGATAAACAAAATTGATAAACCTTTGGCCAGATTTATTAGAAAAGCAAAGTAATATCTCTAGTAACTTGAATCAGAAACAAAAAAGGAGAAATAGCAACAGATACCACAGAGATATGAAAGATCATCTCTGCTACAAAAATACTTATGCATATAAATTTGAAAATGTGGAGGAAATAGACCAATGCTTGGAATCACATAATCTCCCTAGAATTAACCAAGAAGAAATAGATCTCTTTGAACAGACCAATATCAAGCACTATAATTGCAACAGTAATTAAAAAGTTCCCAGCCAATAAACAAACAAACAAACAAATAAATAAATAAAACAAAGCAAGCCCTGGATCAGACAACATTACACCAGAATTCTGTCAAACCTTCAAAGAAGAGGTTTCAATGAAACCCCAATTCATTCTGTGAAGCAAATATCACCCTGATACCAAACCCAGGAAAGGACCCAACAAACAAAGAGAACTACACACCAATTTCACTAGTCAACATTGATGCAGAAATACTAGCAAATAGATACAGCTACACATTAAAAAAACTATACATCACAGTTAAGTAGTATTTATCCCAGGGGTGCAAGGTTGGTTTAACATATGCAAATCCATAAATGTAATTAATCAGATAAAAACTATCAGAAACAAAGACCATATGATCCTCTCAATATCATCTAACTCCAGTAAGATTAGCCCATATCACAAAATCCCAAGACCAGAGATGTTGGCATGGATGTGAAGAAAAGGCAACACTTCTACACTGCTGGTGGGAATGCAAATTAATACATTCTTTTTGGAAAGATGTCTGGAGAACACTTAGAGATATAAAAATAGATCTGCCATTCAATCCTATAATTCTTCTACTAGGTATATACCCAGAAGACCAGAAATCACATTATAACAAACATATTTTGTACCAGAATGTTTATTGCAGCCCAATTCATAATTGCTAAGTCATGGAAAAAGCCCTAGTGCCCATCGATCCACGAATGGATTAATAAATTGTGGTATATGCACACCATGGAATATTATGTAGCCTTAAAGAAAGATGGAGACTTTACCTCTTTCATGTTTACATGGATGGGGCTGGAACATATTCTTCTTAGTAAAGTATCTCAAGAATAGAAGAAAAAGTATCCAATGTACTCAGCCCTACTATGAAACTAATTTATGGCTTTCATATGAAAGCTATAACCCAGTTATAACCTAAGAATATGGGGAAGAGGGAAAGGGTGGTGAGGGAGGGGAGTGGATGGGCAGAGGGAGGGTGATTGGTGGGATTACATCTTACATGGGTACATGTGAAACTTAGTAAACTTAGTAAATGTAGAATATAAATGTCTTAATGCAATAACTAAGAAAATGCCAGAAAGGCTATGTTAACCAGTGTGATGAAAATGTGTCAAACTATTTACAAAACCAGTGTATGGTGCCCCATGATCGCATTAATGTACACAGCTATGATTTAATAATAAAAAAAAAATGCAGAAAAAGCATTCAACCAAATTCAGCATCCCTTTCTGATGAGAACACTTAAGAAAGTAGGCATAGATGGAACATTTTTTAAACTGATAGAAGCTGTCTATAACAAACCCAAGCCAATATCATACAGAAAGGAGTAAAATGGAAAACATTTCCACTTGGAACCAGAACTAGACAAAAATGTTCTCTATCATCACAACTCTTCAACTTCCAATCTGGAAGTTCTAGCCAATGCAATCAGGCAAGAGAAAAATATAAAGGGCTTTCAAATGGAGGTAGAGAAGGCCAAACTCACTCTTTCTGATCATACGATCTTACAGTTAGAGAACCCCAGGGACTCAACGACAAGACTCCTGGAAGTGATTGAGAAATACAGTAATGTCTCAGGATATAAAATCAATATGAACAAATCAGTGACCTTTGTATACAACAAGAACAATCAAGCTGAGAAGCAAATCAAGGACATGATGCCATTCATAATAACTTCAAAGAAAATGAAATACCTGGAAATACATCTAACAAAGAAGGTGAAGGATCGCTACAGAAAGAGTTTTGAAATCCTGAGAAAAGAAATAGCAGAAGACATTAACAAATGGAAGAACATGTCATGCTCTTGGCTGGGAAGAATCAACATTATTCTACCCAAACAATCTACAGATCAATGCAATCCCTATTAAAATACCAACATTATGCTTTGAAGAACTAAAAAAATTAGTTATTCATTTTATATGGAACCAGAAAAAAGCCTGAATATATAACTCAATTCTTAGTAATAAAAATAAATCAAGAAGCATTACTTTACCAGACTTCAGATTATAGTACAAGTCCACAGTAATCAAAACATCATGATATTAGTACAAAAAAGAGACATAGATCTAGGAAACAGACTAGAAAATCTAGAGACTAAATCAACCTATATTTCCATCGTATCTTCAATTAACCAAACAAAAGCATACTCTGGGGAAAAGAATCCCTATTCAATAAATGGTGCTGGGAAAACTGGATACCCACATGTGAAAGACCAATACTGGACTTGTACTTCTCACCACTTACAAAAATTGAGTCACAGTGGACAAGAGAGTTAAATATAGGACATGAAATAATAAAAATCTTAGAGGAAAGCTTGAGGAAAACCCTTGATGATATTGGTCTGGGGAAAGATTTTATGAAGAAGAACATATTGGCAATCACAACAACAACAAAGTAAGTAAACATGACTGAATTAAGCTAAAAAACTTCTGCACAGCTAAGGACACAATAATTAAAGCAAACATATAATCACTTCAACAAAATACTAGCAAAAAGTACAACAAAACTAATACACCATCATCAAGTGTTATTTATTTTACAGATGCAAGGATTGTTTGAACTACAGAAATCAGTAAATGTGATACATAATATCCAGAATGAAGGACAACCATAAGATCATCTCAATAGATGCAAAAAAGAATTATATTAAATTCAACATCCCTTCATGATACAATCTCTGAATAAACTAGGAATAGAAACAACATATGTCAACGTAATAAAAGCCATAAATGAAAAACCCACAGCCAACATCATACTGAATAAGAAAAATCTGAAAGCCTTTTCTCTAAGAAATGGAAGACAGTACAATCCTACTTTCACCATTACTATTCAACATAGTACTGGAAAACAGCCAGAGCCATCAGGCAAGAAAAAGAAATACAAGGAATCCAAATTGGAACAGAGGAAGCCAAACTGTTCCTCTTTGCAAATAATATAATCTTATTTCTAGAAAAAAAAAACCTAAAGACTCCACCAAAAACTTAAAGATCTGATAAACAAATTCTGTAAAATTGCAGGATACAAAATCAACATGCAAAAATCAGTAGCATTTCTATACACCAAATGAACAGCAGAAAAAGAAATCAAGAAGGCAATCCCATTTACAATAGCTACAAAAGAAATAAGATACCTAGTATTAAATTTAAACAAAGAAATGAATCTATAATACAAAATATAAAACACTAATGAAAGAAATTGAAGAGAATACAAACGAATGGAAAGATATATCATACTAGTAGATTAGAAGCAACCCACAGATTTAATACAATCCATATCTAAATACCAATGCCATTTTTCGAAGAAATAGAAAAAATAAAATTTATATGGCACCAAACAACACTCAAATAGTCAAAGTGACCCTGAGCAGAAAGGACAAAGCTGGAGGCATCATACTACCTGACTTCAAAATACATACATCACAAGGCTATAGTAAAAAAAACAGCATGGTATTGATATAAAAACAGACACATAGACATGGGACAAGCCAACTGACTTTTGACAAAGTGACAAGAACATACATTGGAGAAAGAATATCCTCTTCAATAAAGGGTGCTGGGAAACTGGATATCCACACTCAGAAGAATGAAAGTAGATCCTTATCTCACACCATATGCAAAAAATCAACTCAAAGTGAATTAAAGACTCAAATGTAAGACCCCAAACTATAAAACTATTAGGAGAATATAGGAGAAATATTCTAGAACACTGGTCTACACAAAGATTTTATGTCTAAGACCTCAATAGCACAAACAACAAAAACAAAAATAGACAATTGAGACCACGTTAAACTAAAAAGTTTCTACATAGCAAAGAAAATGATCAACAGAGGGAAGATATTGTTGAATGAAGAAAATCTGTTGAGTAAAGAGAACCTGTTGCATGGAAGAAAATATTTGCAAACTATTCATCCGACAAGAGACTAATATGTAGAATATGCAAGTAACTCAAACAACACAACAGTAAAGACACAAAAAATCCCGTTAAATAGTGGGCAAAGGATGTGAATAGACATTTCTCAAAAGAAGATATACAAATAGCCAACAGATACATGAAAAAATGGCCAACATTATTAATCGTCAGGGAAGTGCAACTCAAAACCACAATAAGATATCACCTTACCTCAGTAAGACTAGCTACTACCCCGTTCCCCGAAAATAAGACATCCTCGGAAAAAAAGACCTACTTACAGGAACAATAAGATGTCCCCTGAAAATAAGACCTAGCGCATCTTTGGGAGCACACCTTAAAATAAGACACTGTCTTATTTTCAGGGAAACAAGGTAGTAAGACTAGTAAGACTAGATAAAAATACAAATGTTGGTGATGATGCAGAGAGAAGGAAACTCTTATACACTGTTGGTGAGAACATAAATTATACAACCATACAGAAAACAGTTGGAGAGTTCTCAAAAATCTAAAAATAGAACTACCATATGATCCAGCAATTCCACTACTGGGTACTTAATCAAAGGAAAGTAAATCAGTCTATTAAAGTGATACTGCACCTCCATATTTACTGCAGCACTATTAACATTAGCAAAAATATGGGATCAACCTAGATGTCCATCAGCAGATGAATGGCCAAAGAAAATGTGATATGTACACACAATAGAATACTATTTGGGCATAAAAAAGAATGAAATCCAGTCATTTGCAGCAATATGATGGAACTGGAGGCGAAGTAGGTAAAGAAAGACACATGTTCTCACTCCCATGTGGAAGCTAAAAAGATGGAGATAGAAAGCAGAATGATAGATGCCAGAGTTGGGGGGAATGCTTTGAGGGTGGGAAGATGAAGAGAGGTTGGTTAATGGGTATAGATATACAATGGGCTAGAAGGAGAAACTTCTGATGTTTGATAGCAGAGAAGAGTGACTACAATTAACAACAATACTACATAGATTTATATTTCAAAATAGCTAGAAAACTTGAAATGTTCCCAACACATAGAAATGATAAATACTTGGGGTAATAGATACCCTATATACTCTGATTTGATCATTTCACATTATGTGCATATTTTAAAAATCACATATAACCCATAAATATAAACTATACAAATATTTCAGTAAAAAGTCAAATAGAACTAAATTATTAATAACAGACATATTAATCTTACCTAAAAATGTACAATCAAAAAATAAATTAAAATGTACAATCAACCTCTAAGGATCCTTTTCCTTCATTTCCTTCTCCTAAGCTTAGCTCATAAATCAATGATCTACCACAATGCATTCTTTTCTAGTTATTATCCAGTGATGTAATCTGTGCATTGAAGCAAAAACTCTTGTCTGTGTGGATTCTCTTGTGCTTAAGTCACTGCTTCTGTGATAGCAAGCTGACTGCTAAAAAAAGAAATGTTTACCTAGGAAGGGAGTAAAAGTTTACTCTTTAATTCAACATTGAGTAGATCTGGTAGAATTGAAATCTATAGAAAATTAGGCCTCCCTTGCTAGGAAGGTCTTTCCATGCCTCGTTAACATGCAGGACGTATTTCTCATGTGTCTGAAAGTGGGTCTATCTTGCACAGTCACGAAGCCTGGACCTCAAGTTCTCTCATCTCCAGCTTCTGACCCCTCAACACTCACTGCCACTCCAAACGACACTGGCATGGATACTGTGCTCCCATGTGCGTGACCTCATATTTGCAATTCACCTGCATCCTTACCTTGACCTTGGCAACAGGATTAGGTGGTTGAGGTGAAGATTAATGAGACAATTATTTTTACAAGGAATATAAACAGCCTGGCTCGGCTGAGTTAACAGCAGCCATGACATTTGTTGCTCCTTAGAGTCTAGGATTTTGCTCCTTGAATTCTGAGCAGTGGAAAGTCGATGTAAAATGGTCTTGGAGGTAATCACTTATGACAGAGAAAGTAAATTAAGATACAGCTTGATATCATTACAACAAACACTATTAACATTGAAGTCTTGAAAAATAGAAAGGTAGAGTGGAAAAAACCTCCCCAAAAGGCCTTAGCTCTGAGGTTGACACAAACCACGTAGAGGCTCAGAGCTTAGTTTCCTCGTCTGTAGTGTGGAAATGATCATTCATTAGACAGAAAGGAAAAATTGGTATTTGCATGAGAACTAGATGCAGCCGCTCTTGTGTAATTTGGAATTCAAATCTGGAGAGAGTACTTTATTTAGGAGAACACCTTAATGAGTTTCTTTGAGAATAAAAGGTGAAAACCTCCAGAGCATGGTCTGAAAAGAGAAGGTTAAAAAAAGGAGAGAGAGAGGAAGGAATTGTTCTGTACATCAAAGTGAGAAAAAATTTAAGCCCCAAATAAAAGGGCTGAGAATCATGAGACACAAGAGAAAGGAAAGACAGTAGACCCAGATGGGCAGGGAGAAGGCATCTGCAAAGTCTGCAAGGCAACGTGGCAGCAGGTGAATGAATGGGAAACCCCCTGTGGAGAAAAGTGCTTAGTAGATTTGGATGAACAAGAGCATCTGAATGGAATTGAAAGTGGTTTTGTGCCTGTGGTGTAATTACCTTCCATTTTCCCCAAAGTCTCAATGAAGTCTGCAACACATAACGAGTCTGAATGGCCAACTGTCTTAGAAGAGCGCTGTTGACAAGCGGATAGGGAGGAGGCATGAGCAATTCCCAGCACCAGGCAGTATCCTGGGAGCAGGTGACAGCAGCACCACTGATGAGGGGGTTGCAGATCTCCTCACAAGGGCCCAGAATAGAGCTTGCCACCTCTCTGTCCCCTGACCCAAGCTTGTCTTCCTAGAAATCCAGGGAACTATTGGGTAGGTCCACCTGAAACCCAAGGAAGAGAGATGTGAACCCTCTTTCTTGAAGATTCAAGGGGAAGGTGACAGGTGTGGAAGATCTATACTTCTCAGGGTTTCATCGTTGTCCTGACCCCCTCTTGGAAAGGGCAGTCTCTTGTACACAGTCCCCCAATCCCCTCACAGGCACATGAGAATGGGCCTTCATCCTGAAACGTGGTCCCCAGTGCATCTCTCCCTTCCCAAGAGCAGTCCTCACAGGCGGTGCTGGGCTTGTCACCTAGGGTGGGAATACCTTTCCTTGTTTCAGACTCAGTGTGTCCCCCTTTGTTCGGCCTAACCATATGCATCATATGGCACCTGGCCAACATCACTGCTATATCTGTTCCCTTTGGGCAGGGGACAGGGTCCTTCTGCTGCAGCACAGAGGGTTGCGTGCAGGCTGGTGGCCCTGTGTCAGCTGCCAAAGGGACCCACTGACTGTGGGAGACTGATGCCCCTGATTAGAGCTGCTCTTGCTCTGTGTTTTCATTGTGTGAGCAAAGCACACTCCATCCAGGCTTTCCCTACGTTGTGTTCTCCTTGGTGACTGCGATGATGCCGTGAGCACAAGTGTGGCGGCTTCTACTCCTAAAACAGGCAACAGATGCTACTCGCTTGACACACCTCAGAGAGATGCACTGGGGACCACGTGAAATAACAGATGTGAAAGTAATTAGCAAACTTTACAATAACATACAAAGTAGGGTACTAATGGAATAACAAATGGAGTTTTACATCTCGGTCTGTGACCCACTTCTTCCAACCAAATGCAAAGCAGCAAGATTTATAGCTCACTGGGGTTTGTTTTAAAGGGCTATCGTAAGTCATATCTCACAGTTGTTATGATGTGCAGATAACCTTACAAGCGTATCTTATTAATCAAATGATCGGCGAGAATTTATTATTATGTGAGTGGCACTATGGAGGGATTAATATGAAAGAAGCACTAACACGTGGTTGATTGCAGAGCTTATAATGAAGAATTAAATGGACAGAAACCTTGAGAACAAGAAAAGAGTTTATCAGACCTGGGTTCAAAGCCCAGCTCTAACATGAACTAACTGTAACCTTGAACAAATCCCTTACTCTCTTCTGAGATTCTTGTTTTCAGCCAAAAAAAGCAATAAATATGTCTGCTCTGTCTTATGTATCTCACAGAATGGTTGCAAAGAAAGAATGAGATAGATAATACACATGAAAATCTTTTAAAAACTATGAATGAATCCATAAAATAAGGCCCCGCTCTTGAAATCTTTCTTGAGTTATTATTTCTTTGCCTATCTTAAGTCTGTTTGGTGTTATGTGAACTCTATGTGAGGCGCCTCATCTGCATAAAATGTCTGGTCTCTTTAAACACACTCAGTGAATAAATCATTTGCCGGCATCCTCTGAGGGAACTGCTTCTGCTCCCCTCCCATATGCCGGAGAACAGAAGGGCAGAGAGCAGCCTGGAGGAGCAATACAGCTCAGGATCACTCCGATTGTTTTTATGTGAGTAGAACTAGCAGAGAATACCAAATACCAGAAAATATAACTGCACACGAGTTAGCACGGCAAGATTGCAGGTGTCTTCAATGTCTTTTTTATATCTTCAATGTTTCCTTTTTATAGTTATAATGCTCTTTGTGCAATAAAAATAAGGAAGGAAAACCCCGATCCTATCCTTCGAAACATTTTACAGTTCACAGACCATTTTCACATACAGCATTTTGATTGTCGTTCCAGCTCTGTGACATCGAGAGGGCACTGCTCTTGATTCCATTTTACAGCTGAGGAAAGTGAGGCTTGGAGAGATAATATGGGCTCTACAATCAATGTATTCTCTACCTCCCAGAAGAAAGGGTGCTACTCCAGGGAGAAACTGACAACAGCGCTCTGATTAAGCAAAGGGCTCTCTCCCTAGTGGGGAGTCAAGCCCAGCACAGATGGAGATGGATGGGTGGGAGCACTGGGTTTTTCCAGATAAAACTTCCTGAAATCCACAACATTTTTTTGTAATTTGATAACATTAAAATAGGTCTAGGTTTTATAAAATAGAGAATTGTCCAAAAGAAGTTACTGAGAGCCGATCACACTAACAAGCGGTACCTTCACGTTCAGCAGGTCTAGCCAGCAGCCAGGTGCTGATGTGCATGCCAACAATGGGCTCCAGGACTGAAGGGACAGAGAAGGTGGGCCATTCTGAGGAACAGGAGACAGGACTAAGGCAGAGCTGAAATCCCAGAGGCTAACCCTATTCTTGGCAGTTCTTTGGAGTCCCTACAGCTACCATGATGCTGTTGTCATTTCCATGTGGATTAGTTGCCAGCATTTTAATATTACAAATGAACATAAAAATGTTTCTTTTTTGTTTGTTTTTGTAGACAGATTCTCACTTTGTCGCCCTCAGTAGAGTGCCACGGCATCACAGCTCACAGCAACCTCAAACTCTTGGGCTTAAGCGATTCTCTTGTCTTCGTCTCCCAATTAGCTGGGACTACAGGTGCCCGCCACAATGCCCAGCTATTTTTTGGTTGCAACTGTCATTGTTGTCTAGCTGGCCCGGGCTGGGTTCAAACTCGCCTGCCTGGGTGTATGTGGCCGATGCCCTAATCACTGTGCTACAGGAGCCAAGCCAAAAATCTAAGCTTATAACTTCTCTTGAGAGTATTGTGTAAAAAGTTCTAGCTTTGTGGGCCCAGGAGTCCTGCAAAGCAGCACTTGGCTAAAGCCTTGAAGAGTGCCAGTGTGCTCGCTTTCCTCCTCCCTGGCATCCCCAGTCCATGGGCCTCTTCTATCTTGTCTGGGTGGCTTCTATAAAGTTGAGTATAGGACCCCTGCTATAGTGATGAAGCGAAGATTTAGAAATGGGCTGAGATGAGCATGTGGCAGCTGCCAGGACCTAAAGTCACAACAGCCAGAAAACTTATATTTGTGCTGCTCAGATTCAGTTTCTGTGTTCCTCTCTATCTCTCTTGCCTCAGACGCCCAGACTGAAAGACTGGCTCTTTCCCTTCCTGGGCAGAAGCAAATACCTAGCCTAGCCATGGGCAGGAGCACCATTGGGGCCAGCCCTCAGTGACAGTTACAAGAAAAGCCCAGGTAGAATCAATGAGCAGTCAGGGTCAAGAGCCATCAAGAACAAATACACAAGCAAGAAGCAACTGTGAGGACCTAGCCGGACAAGGTTTGGAGTCAATTCCCTCAACATTAGTGACTGACACCAGCACACCTTCTGACAGCTCTGCACCCCACTCACATAGGGGCACTATCATCTGTGAAATCAAAAAGTTTTGGAAACTAAAGCGTAAGGATAAGGAGGGTGAGGTCCCTGACCAGCATGCTGTCTCCACCAGACTTGGCAGTAGGCTTGTTATACTGAAGACCCTTAGTCAAAGTGATTTAAGAAAGAAATGATTAGATCCCATCTGCATGCCTATCTAGGTTTGCTGGTAGGAGTGCATATTGGTGTAACTCCACAGGAAGGCAAGTATGCATAGCTGGCAGAACTGCCAAAGAACCCATGCTTCACCATCAATCCTACTTCTTGGAATTTATTTTATAGATATATGTATATAGTTGCCAAATGGCATGTATAAAAGTTCATTCACTGCTTTTTTCAAGACAGAAAAAGATTAGAAATAATCCATTGTCTCAAGAAAAGACTAGTTAAATAATTTCTGATATGGACAAAAAAAATGGAATACTGTGTAGTTACTTTAGAAAAGAAAAATAAGAGGCGGAGCAAGATGGCAGCCGAGTAACAGCTTCCTTGCATCTGGGCACTGTGAGTCTGGGGAGATAGGACTCCAGGCATCTCTGGCTGGTGGGATCTGCCTATCATCACCCCTGAGAGGATACAGGGAGTCAGCGAGAGACTTCTGGACCCCAAGAGGAGGACTAAAACAGTGGAACACCGGCAAGTGGTCGCGTGTGTTCAATCCGTCTAAACCCGCCCACAACTGTAAGTTCAGTAGCAGCGAGACTGCAAACCAGAAAGACCTTACCTGTGAACTGTTTTGGTGTCTTTGGACTTGGCACTCAGCTGAACTGCCTTGGGGAGAGCCTGAGCGGGAGTGCAGAGAACTTTGGCCTTTGTCTGGGGCCCCAGTCTGAGCCGCTGAGCCAGACGGAGCTAATAGTGTTTGGCTGTGGGTCACAGGCAGACATTGTGAGCGATCTGCCCCGGCGAGCTCCGCCCTCAGGGTCGCAGAGCTAGAATTGGGTGGGAGCTGGTAACCCAGGGAACAAGTAGCCTAAGGGCAGGGTCTGAGCCGCCTTGCAGCCCTAACCGTTGGGGGCAGAGGGAGACCAGTTTTGGCACACTGGGTAAGTGGATAGCCACTTCAGCAGTGATTCCAGCGACAAGCACTTCCCTGGGAAAGCTTCTGCTTAGCAAGTGAACAAGTTCAAAGTGCCTTTCAAGTGGGCTGAAGAGAGATTTAGGATGTCTACCTGCTGGGGTTTGAGAAACTAGCAGCCTCCAGTCGTATCAGAACTGTGATTAACATCTCATACCCCAGAAGACCACGTGTTGCCAAGACAATATTCAATGACATATACATACTGCTTTGTTTTTGGTTGTGTTTTTTTTTTTTTTTTTTTTTGGTTTGGTTGATTTTTTTTGTTTATTTTGATGATGTTGATTGTTGTTTTGTTTTTTAAGTTCAACCTTTTCCATACAGATGCTTTTTCTTTCTCAATTTTTCTAGTTTAATTATAATTTCCCATTGCTGCCTATTTCAATAATTAGAACTTCATTTTTGTTAGTGTTTCTACCGCTATTATTTGGTTTTCCACCCAATTTTATCCTGTAAAGTTTTCTGTTTGCTTGTTTTGGTTTGATTTACAGCATTTTTGTATTTCATCTCTACTTGGTGGAGGTGGGGTACTATGTCTGATCAGGTTAGCAAAGAGCTGCTGACCTCAAGGGAACCACCCAACTGGGCACCCCCAGAAGGTGGGTTTCTTTTAAGGTTGTGTCAAAGTACCCTACTGTACACCTATATTGTCCTGTCTCCCTCTTTCTGTGCCTCTCTTCTTTTTGTCAATATTCCTTTTACCCACCCCCTCTCCTTTCTCTATTTTTCTTTTTTTTTTTCTTATCACTCGGTCCTCCTTTCTTTCATCCCTTTTTTGCTCTTCAACCTTCTCACCCTTCTGGTCCTGTAACCCTTAGTCCACAGGCACGAGAACTTAAAGAGCAAGAGGAAGTGAAAGGAGAATTAGGGCAAGGAAACAGATAAAAGAAATCACTCATGAGGAAGAATCAGCAGAAAACTCCAGGCAACATGAGAACCAGTCCAGAACAACCCCGCCAAGAGACCATGAGGTAGCTACTGCAGAGGGTTCCACCTGTAAAGAAATGTTAGGAATGACAGAAAGGGAATTTAGAACACACATGTTGAAAACAATGAAAGAAATGATGGAAACAATGAAGGAAACTGCTAATAAAGTGGAAAATAACCAAAAGGAAATCCAAAAACAGAATCAAATAAGCAATGAATGATATGAAGAATATAAAAAGGATATAGCAGAGCTGAAGGAACTGAAACAGTCAATTAGGGAACTTAAAGATGCAATGGAAAGTATCAGCAACAGGTTAGACCATGCAGAAGAAAGAATTTCAGAGGTAGAAGATAGAGTTCTTGAGATAACTCAGATAGTAAAAGAGGCAGAAAAGAAGAGAGAGAAAGCAGAACATTCATTGTCAGAATTATGGGACTTTATGAAGCATTCCAACATACGTGTTATACGAGGAATTCCAGAAGGGGAAGAAGAATGCCCCAGAGGAATGGAAGCCATACTAGAGAATATTATAAAAGAAAATTTCCCAAATATCTCCAAAGATACTGACACACGGCTTTCAGAGGGATATCGGACCACAGGTCACCTCAACTCTAACCGAGCTTCTCCAAGACACATTGTGATGAACCTGTCCAAAGTCAAGACAAAAGAAAAGATTCTGCAAGCTGCCAGGAGTAAGCGCCAGTTGACCTACAGGGGCAAATCCATCAGAGTGACCACAGACTTTTCTAATGAAACTTTCCAAGCAAGAAGACAATGATCATCTACCTTTAATCTACTTAAACAGAACAATTTCCAGCCCAGAATTCTGTACCCTGCTAAGCTAAGCTTCAAAATTGACGGAGAAATCAAATCATTTATGGATATACAAACATTGAGGAAATTCGCCACAACAAGACCAGCTCTCAGGAAATACTTCAACCTGTTCTGCACACTGGCCACCACAAGGGATCAGCAGCAAAGTAAGAACTCAGAAATTAAAGGACAGAACCTAACCTCCACACTGATGCAAAAGATAAAACTAAGCAATGGACTCTCACCAAATAAGATGAATAGAATACTACAACACTTATCAATTATCTCAATAAATGTTAATGGCTTGAATTCCCCACTGAAGAGACATAGATTGGTTGACTGGATTAAAAAACACAAGCCATCCTTTTTCTGTCTACAAGAAACACACCTGGCTTCAAAAGACAAATTAAAGCTCCGAGTCAAGGGTTGGAAGACAATTTTTCAGGCAAATGGAATTCAGAAGAAAAGAGGAGTTGCAATCTTATTTTCAGATACATGTGGATTTAAAGCAACTAAAGTCAAAAAAGACAAAGATGGTCACTTTATATTGGTCAAGGGAAAACTACAACAAGAAGACATTTCAATTCTAAATATTTATGCACCCAATTTAAATGCTCCCAGATACTTGAAACAGACCTTACTCAGTCTGAGCAATATGATATCTGATAATACCATAATAACAGGGGGCCTTAACACTCCTCTTACAGAGCTGGAGAGATACTTCAAACAGAAATTAAACAAGGATATATGAGATTTAAATAAGACCCTAGAACAACTGTGCTTGATAGACACATATAGAACACTCTATCCCAAAGATAAAGAATATACATTCTTCTCATCACCCCATGGAACATTCTCCAAAATTGATCATATCCTGAGAAACAAAACAAATATCAACAGAATCAAAAGAATTGAAATTTTACCTTGTATCTTTTCAGACCATAAAGCACTAAAGGTGGAACTCAACTCTAAAAAAACTGCTCGACCCCACCCAAAGGCATGGAAATTAAACAATCTTCTGTTGAATAACAGATGGGTGCAGGAAGAAATAAAACAGGAAATCATTAACTTCCTTGAGCATAACAACAATGAAGACACAAGCTACCAAAACCTGTGGGATACTGCAAAAGCAGTTTTGAGAGGAAAATTCATCGCTTTAGATGCCTACATTTGAAAAACAGAAAGAGAGCACATCAACAATCTCACAAGAGATCTTATGGAATTGGAAAAAGAAGAACAATCTAAGCCTAAACTCAGTAGAATAAAAGAAATATCCAAAATCAAATCAGAGATCAATGAAATTGAAAACAAAAGAATCATTCAAAAAATTAATGAAACAAGGAGTTGGTTTTTGAAAAAATAAATAAAATGGATAAACCATTGGCCAGACTAACGAGGAATAGAAAAGTAAAATCTCTGGTAACCTCAATCAGAAATGATAAAGGGGAAATAACAACTGATCCCACAGAGATACAAGAGATCATCTCTGAATACTACCAGAAACTCTATGCCCAGAAATTTGACAATGTGAAGGAAATGGATCAATATTTGGAATCACACCCTCTCCCTAGACTCAGCCAGGAAGAAATAGAGCTCCTGAACAGACCAATTTCAAGCACTGAGATCAAAGAAACAATAAAAAATCTTCCAACCAAAAAATGCCCAGGTCCAGATGGCTTCACTCCAGAATTCTATCAAATCTTCAAGGAAGAGGTTATTCCTGTACTGCAGAAATTATTCCAAAAAACTGAGGAAGAAGGAATCTTCCCCAACACATTCTATGAAGCAAACATCACCCTGATACCAAAACCAGGAAAAGACCCAAACAAAAAGGAGAATTTCAGACCAATCTCACTCATGAATATAGATGGAAAAATTCTTAACAAAATTCTAGCCAATAGATTACAGCTTATCATCAAAAAAGTCATTCATCATGATCAAGTAGGCTTCATCCCAGGGATGCAAGGCTGGTTTAACATACGCAAGTCTATAAACGTTATCCACCATATTAACAGAGGGAAAAATAAAGATCACATGATCCTCTCAATAGATGCAGAAAAAGCATTTGATAAAATCCAGCATCCTTTTCTAATTAGAACACTGAAGAGTATAGGCATAGGTGGCACATTTCTAAAACTGATTGAAGCTATCTATGACAAACCCACAGCCAATATTTTACTGAATGGAGTAAAACTCAAAGCTTTTCCTCTTAGAACTGGAACCAGACAAGGTTGTCCTCTGTCACCTTTACTTCAACGTAGTGCTGGAAGTTCTAGCCAATACAATTAGGCAAGACAAGGAAATAAAGGGAATCCAAATGGGAGCAGAGGAGGTCAAACTCTCCCTCTTTGCTGGCGACATGATCTTATACTTAGAGAACCCCAAAGACTCAACCACAAGACTCCTAGAAGTCATCAAAAAATACAGTAATGTTTCAGGATATAAAATCAATGTCCACAAGTCAGTAGCCTTTGTGTACACCAATAACAGTCAAGATGAGAAGGTAATTAAGGACACAACTCCCTTCACCATAGTTTCAAAGAAAATGAAATACCTAGGAATATACCTAACGAAGGAGGTGAAGGACCTCTATAAAGAAAACTATGAAATCCTCAGAAAGGATATTAACAAATGGAAGAACATACCATGCTCATGGATGGGAAGAAGCAACATTGTTAAAATGTCTATACTTCCCAAAGCAATCTACCTATTCAATGCCATTCCTATCAAAATACCAACATCGTACTTTCAAGATTTGGAAAAAATGATTCTGCGTTTTGTATGGAACTGGAAAAAACCCCGTATAGCTAAGGCAGTTCTTAGTGACAAAAATAAAGCTGGGGGCATCAGCATACCAGATTTTAGTCTGTACTACAAAGCCATAGTGCTCAAGACAGCATGGTACTGGCACAAAAACAGAGACATAGACACTTGGAATCGAATAGAAAACCAAGAAATGAAACTAGCATCTTATAACAACCTAATCTTCGATAAACCAAACAAGAACATACCTTGGGGGAAAGACTCCCTATTCAATAAATGGTGTTGGGAGAACTGGATGTCTACATGTAAAAGACTGAAACTGGACCCGCACCTTTCCCCACTCACAAAAATTGATTCAAGATGGATAAAGGACTTAAATTTAAGGCATGAAACAATAAAAATCCTCCAAGAAAGCATAGGAAAAACACTGGAAGATATTGTCCTGGGGAAAGACTCCATGAAGAAGACTGCAATGGCAATTTCAACAACAGCAAAAATAAACAAATGGGACTTCATTAAACTGAAAAGCTTCTGTACAGCTAAGGAGACAATAACCAAAGCAAAGAGACAACCTACACAATGGGAAAGGATATTTGCATATTTTCAATCAGACAAAAGCTTGATAACTAGGATCTATAGAGAACTCAAATTAATCCACATGAAAAAAGCCAACAATCCCATATATCAATGGGCAAGAGACATGAATAGAACTTTCTCTAAAGATCACAGACGAATGGCTAACAAACACATGAAAAAATGTTCATCATCTCTATATATTAGAGAAATGCAAATCAAAAAAAACAACCCTGAGATACCATCTAACCCCAGTGAGAATTGGCCACATCACAAAATCTCAAAACTGCAGATGCTGGCGTGGATGTGGAGTGAAGGGAACACTTTTACACTGCTGGTGGGACTGCAAACTAGTACAACCTTTCTGGAAGGAAGTATGGAGAAACCTCAAAGCACTCAAGCTAGACCTCCCATTTGATCCTGCAATCCCATTACTGGGCATCTACCCAGAAGGAAAAAAATCCTTTTCTCATAAGGACACTTGTACTAGACTGTTTATTGCAGCTCAATTTACAATCGCCAAAATGTGGAAACAGCCTAAATGCCCACCAACCCAGGAATGGATTAACAAGCTGTGGTATATGTACACCATGGAATACTATCCAGCCATTAAAAAAAATGGAGACTTTACATCCTTCGTATTAACCTGGATGGACGTGGAAGACATTATTCTTAATAAAGCATCACAAGAATGGAGAAGCATGAATCCTATGCACTCAATTTTGATATGAGGACAATTAATGACAATTATGGTTATGGGGGGGAAACAGAAAGAGGGACGGAAGGAGGGGGTGGGGCCTTGGTGTGTGTCACACTTTATGGGGGCAAGACATGATTTCAAGAGGGACTTTACCTAACAATTGCAATCAGTGTAACCTGGCTTATTGTACCCTCAATGAATGCCCAACAATAAAAAAAAAGAAAGAAAAGAAAATAAAATCCTTTATGATCCACCATCTGCAGTGGAACTACCACCGATATGCAGATTTTAATAAGAACCCTCACAGGGAAGACCATCACTCTTGAGGTTGAATCCTCAGGTAGAATGGAAATGTGAATGCCAAGATCAGGGATAAGGAAGGAATTCCTCCTGGTCAGTAAAGACTCAATCTTGCTGGCAGGCAACTGGAGGATGGATGTGTTTTGTTGGCCTATAATATTCAAGAGGAGTCCTCTCTTTATCTTGTGTTGAGACTTGGTGGGGATGCTAAGAAAAGGAAGAAGAGGTCTTACACCACTCCCAAGAAGAATAAGCATAAGAGAAAGGTTAAGTTGGCTGTCCTGAAATACTATAAGGTGGATGAGAATGGCAACATTAATCACCTTCATCAAGAGTATATGTCCTTCAGATGAATGTGGTGCCAGAGTTTTTTATGGCCAACCACATTGATAGATATTGTGACAAAAGTTGTCTAACTTACTGCTTCAATAAACTGGAAGATAAGTAATTGTATATAAGTTAATAAAAGACATAAAAAATATTTTTTTAGTTGAAAAAAGAAAAAATATGGTGTCCTTTATGCCCTTTATCTGGGTGACATGTTGTTCACCTGTAGTCCCAGCTACTTTCAAGGCAGAGGCAGAAGGATCACTTGAAGCTAGGGGTTGGAGGTTGAGTGAGCTATGATGATGCCACAGCACCCTGTCAAAAAGAGAGTGGGGGAGAAGGAGGGAGGGAGAGAGAGAAGGCGAGAAAGAGAGAGAAGGGAGGGAGGGAGGGAAGGGAGGGGAGAGGAGGGAAGGGGAGGGAAGGGAAGGGAAGGGAAGACAAGGGAAGGGAAGAGAAGGGGAGGGAAGGAAAGGGAAGGGAAGGGAAGGGGAGGGAAGGAAAGGGAAGGGAAGGGAAAAGAAGAGAAGAGAAGAGAGAAGGTTGTCCATTTGGGGCCTGAAAGGGGTAGGGGATAGATGGGACCAGATGGGAGAAAGACGTTTATTACCACTTTTATTCTTGGGCATTTTGAACTACCTGGATAGGTTACTACCTAAAACATAAATGTACTTCTTTTCAAATGTCAAGTGTGGATATGGAGGCATCAATAAGCCCAGACCTTGAGAACAGCATGGGTGGAGGCAGAGGAACACAGTGGGACCTGGCAATACAGGGCTACCATGTTCACCAGAGAACCCATGATTCCCATGTGTCAGAGCCATGTGAGATGCTTGCTCTAGAACTCAGCATTGAATCACTTGGAGGTATCTGAGGGAAAGGTGAGTGCCTGGCAGGGAATTTAGCAAACTCACAAGAAACTGAATAGATAGATGACAATGGCTAGACCATGTACAAAAGTAAAGTAGATACTGGCTGACAACCTGCAGCAACTGGTCCCAAAAAACAACCTAGTGTCTAGCCAGCTTACTGTCTGTATGTCAGATTGCTCTCTCTAGCTACTAGTTTAGGAAACCAAACAATGAACCCTGTAAGAAGCAGCCTAAAATGGCCAGGCCTTAATTAATAACTGACAGCTTCCCCAAATGTTGTCCCCACTTCCAAATAAAGACCAACCAGAGAAAGTCAGACATGCACCCCTAACCAATCACATAGGATGTTTTGCTCCTAGTTGGCCAACCCAGCTTCCCCTGTGCCAAGAACCTTCACTCTACAGCTTCTCTGCTCTTCTTCCTACCTTGAGTCTCTGCCAAAATGCAAGTGACAGTAGCTGTCTCTCTTGCAAGAGCAGCTCTGAATAAAAAGTCTTTGCCTGTGCATATTTGGTTGGTTTTCATTTATTTCCATACTCCTTAAGGACGTCCCTTTTGCTCAGGATGTGAAACATTACAATTAAAGAACATGACATTCTTATAATTAATATATAACTAATTATTCACATTTACTGGCATTAACATTCACAAATAATTTCATCAAATTCAAAGTAAGCAGAAGAGATGGCATTGAAGGTGCTGTATGTTTATGCATAAGTATAATTGGACATGTGAAAGAGATCTTTTTGTTATAATTCTGCATACATTTCTTACCCCATGAGTCTCTCTGCCTTGGGGCTTCCAGGCAGTGGGTCTTGAAGCTTCAGGAGGGGGTTGGCTCCCAACAGAACAAAGTCAAAATAGATTATTGTCTGATAAAACATTTGAAAGCCCAACATTATTCAGAAAGAAAGGAATATTTACATTTGTTTTAGCATATGAGGAATGAACACTGGAAGACTCAGATGATAGAATTTCCTCAGAGATTGTTGGGAAGAGGAAGGAAAGAAATGAGGATGTTGAGTCCAAATTCAGGGTCATCATTTTCTTGTACTTCTGTGGAAGAGGCTTGCAGCTTAGAAATACCCAGACAGATCTGGAGGAGGCAGAGCACAAGATATCACAGCTAGTGACAGCTCCCACGGGTATAGAAGAAGAAACATGCAAGTCCTCAAAAGAAGACCACTGTTATGGACTGAATTAGTTATCCCTCAAATATATACATTGAAGCCCCAACTCCTGACAGACTGTATTTCCAAGTTCTGTACTTCAATACCTTTGAAGAGGTAATGAAGGTTTATTATAAGGCCATAAGGATGGGGCCCTAATCCAATATTATTGGCATCCCTATAAGGAAAGGAAGAGATGCCAGAGTGTGCACATGGAGATTGGCCATGTGAGGACACAGCAAGAATGCAGGCATCCTTAAGCCAAGGCGAGAGGCTTCCCTGGAGACCAGCTCTGCTGGCATTTGAGATTGGCCTTCCAGCTTCCAGAACTCAGAGAAGATGAATTTCTGTTATTGAGGCCACCTAAACTGTGCTATTTTATTATGGTAGCGCAAGCTGGCTAACACACCCCCAATGTCACCACAGACCATTGCTGGGTATGATGTCCCATGCAGGATCCAGAGGTTGCCACCTGTACCAGTGAGGGGGACTTGGATGTGCTGCCATCTCTGATGGTCCAACAGAAGTCTGGAGTCCCTCAGGATAGGGGAAATCTTAAAACTGTATTCAAAAAGTGGGAGCCAATGTCTGTTGCAGTGAATATCAGCACATCAAACCATCTGGACAACTCACTGGTCCCTACACCAGATTCACACATACCAGTTCTGCCTCACCGTGCCAGTAGCCAGAGAGTCCCTGGAGGATGTCTGTGGATGTGAGAGCACCCAGTCTTCCCTCTACCACTCTAAGCACCTAAATTGCATCTCTCCCTCTGTATACCCAGGGGCCATGTTGTCCAAAAGAAGGGAAGGAGGCATGGAGAGGTATCTTTTATTCCAAAGAAACGAAACTACCTAGAGAAAGTTCACCTGATTGGCTCAGGCTAAGATGACAAGTTGAACAGTATTAAGTCCCTTCTGGGGTTCCTTGCCTCTCATAGAAATGGGTCTTATGAAGAAAAGTGATATAGTAACAGGCAAGATGAGGAAAACACATTTTTCTGCACATCAGAGTGTGAGAAAAAAAATCTGTTACTCCGCCAGCTCTCTTCATGAGCACACACATCTGTATGTGTGTGTACATACAGCTATTTTGTATAAGACCGTCCTGTGCCTTACAACCAGGCTATCCATTCCAGGGAAGCATTAAATGCTGCCTAAATTTTCGAAGACTTTTCTCCCTGATTTAGAATTCCCTGAAAGTCTCTGGTAGCAATCTTCCATCTACATTCAAAGCATTTACCACCACCGTGCGCTGATTGGGAACAAGCACTAGGATGCCACTCCCCCTCCAACCTGGATAAGCTTCTTGCCTCATTTGTCCCCTTCCTGCCCCTCCACAGTGGAAAACCTCACTTCCCTGGGCCACGCTGCCCATGCATTAAGGACAAAAGGACGAAATCATTTATCTTCTGGTTCACCTTTCCCACAAACTTCTACCTATTTTCAGGTACAGAAAATGTGAAGACCCGTGAACCTCACTGCAGGTCACAGAGAACAGAGCAGAGAGAACAGACCGGATGGACAGCTTAGATCATCATGCTGCCATTTGGGTTTTGTTTTACTTTTTCAAAGCAGTTGCATGTCATTCACAGCCTAGAAGCAATCAAAACAAAACAAAAAATCCCATAAATATCCTTTTACAATAGGTTTCTGTTGACATTAAGCAATCAACAAGAATGTATGGGTCCCTGTGCCTCAAGGAAAAGGGGGACAATCTCAAGGTGCCAGGCCACCATCTTGTTGGGATCTGCCTCAGCTCAGACTTCAGGAGGATGCTGGTGTCCACGCCAAGGAGGTTGGCTCCTGGAAGCACAGCAAGAAAATCCTAACATAGGAACTGGTGGAAGAGCCAAAGCTAGGATGCCTCAGTAGAGAAATGGGGCAACAGAGCAAGGAAATACCAGGTTTCTAGAAAGCAAGTGGAAATGCAGGTGCAGAGGAGATGGATGAGGGTGCAGAACAGGTCACGGGGAGTTCAGGATGGATTCACAAGCCCTGGATTGTGGTCTTTCTGCTTTGTTTTTGTCTGGGTTGTTTCTTCTCCCTGTGCTGGGACAGGACCTTCCAGTGCCCGATGGCACCACTGCCTCACAGTCTAGGGAGGACACAGAATGTTGACCAGCAGGACAAAAGTTAGTTTGCAGGGCTGCACATGCAAAGCACTGGGTCAGGGGCATAGATGATGACTTACAAGTCACTGGAAGAAGGCAGGAACATTGCACCAGGAGGTCCAGGAAGGCTTTGTAATAGCCACACTTGAGCAGGGCTGGAAAGTTGGAGTCAGTGGCCTCACTGCGATGTTCTTCTCATGACCTAGAAAGGACGGGTTCTCAGTGAAGCCCAGAACACGTTGGTCCTCTGATATCTCCCCTACAGAATGGCCCAAACCTGCTCAGTACAGTAAGGTAGACACTAGCCACATGTGATTGAAATAAAAATGGAAATTTATTTAAATTAAATTTAAAACCTAGTTTCACATGTGGCTAGTTGCTACCTATTAGCACACACAGTGGGCATTTCCATAAGCCCATTAGAACAGAAGGTTCTATTGGACAGAGGGGGTCCAAACAAAATATTTGTCATAGCAATTCAATATCTATCAACCTACAGTCATAATATATTAAAACATTAAGTTGGGAAGATACGAAAATAATTTTAATTTTAACAAATCTTCAAGTAAATATTTTCAGCTACTAAATCATAACCTAAAGGAGCAGCCCAAGAAAGGAACACAGTCCAGAACTCCTGTGTTTGCAAATTCAGAATGTACCTAATATTCATAAAGAGTTCCACTGGTTTTCCTTGATTCTTTCCTCCTAATGTGTATGACAAATATGGAAAAAAATCATGTTTACTGGAATCACAAAAATAGCATTCCACTCACCAGGGAAATTTTGAAGATTATGCTTTTTTGTTTCTGCCCACACAGTTACTTTGTGTAGAGAACACAGCTGTTCATTTATAAATGATTCCTGATGTTTGGGTGACCGCTGGGGTGGTCTTCAGACATCATCCCCATTAGCAATTCTAAATGTTTTGATAGATACCTGAGTGGGTTCACGCTTGAATCAGGCAGGGCCATCCTATGGCTCCAAATACAGACCCATAATGTACCTGTCATATTTTACACTCATAAATCAACCAGAAAGGTTTAAAAACTTCCACCTTGGATTTGGCAAACTATGTAATGGAGAATGATAAATGACCACACGGCTGCTGAGAAAGCCACCTGCAGCTCATCGGCAGGATCAGAAACCCAGCCCTTCAAACAGCAGCCCTGTTGATCTCAGATGAAAGGAGAAAAGGCAAAGGAAAAAATCCAGACAGATCTTTCACTCCCTTGTCAGCTGACTTCCTTCAGAAAAAAACCAACAACAATAACTTACTCAGTGACATGGTAGCAATATATTATGTCCTCAGTCACTTTACAGGACTCCCCTCCAGTCCTTCAATCACTGGATCTCTTGTTAGTATGTGTGCTTTCTATGGATGAAATGATTTATCTCTTGAATATGATTCTCTCCCCATGTCATAAATGTGCAGAATAATGATTGATTCTGAACTCTGGTGTCTGGGTTGGCTGGCTAATTTCTTTTTATTGCAGCTCCCAGTAAGAGGCGGGGGGGATGGTGAAAGACTGGAGATGCTCCCTTGGGATTCCCCACAGGGTGGCTGTTATTGTTACTGGATGCCACTTGTCAATTGCTTGCCATGTGCCTGGCACTGTGCTAAGCACCTTTCCCATACATTCTCAGTCGATCATCATAACAACCCTCTGGGGAGGTGTCACTATTGTCCACAGGTGGAGGAGGAGGAAACTGAGGTACAGAGAGCTGAAGTCATAGAGAGGCAGAGCCAAAACTCAACCAGGTGTGCCATACACCAAGCCTAGCCTCTTGCCCAGCAAACTTCACTAATCTCAGCAAAGCTAGGAGCTGTTATCTTCCCAGAGAAGAGAAGAGAGATGAGAATAAAAGGAAACCAAGCTTGACACTCCCGGGGAGGTGTCTGAGAGGGTGTCCTTCATGTTACAGTAGTGGTGATGCCCACCAGAGCTTTGAGAGTTTTCCTATTGTTATTTAATTGATCAAGGAGTTCGCCTTTTGGCCACCTGCTTCTCCTTCTCTACGGCATAGAGAAATCAAAGGGATTTCATATTGTTTTGAGGAAAATAGGATGAGAGAGGAGAAAAAATGCTACATTCTTGTCTGTAGTCTCAGGAGGAAGGGTGGGCCCTGTGCCAGGGGCCTGCAGGAGAAAAGAGGAGAAAGAAGGAGCAGACCCCTCAGAAAGGCCTCAGAGGCAAGAGAAGCTGCGGGACTCACAATTTCCAGTGATACTTCTCTGGGCAGAGTGGATTTACATCATGCCAACAGGTCAGATCAACTTTGGTTGGTGGGTCGATTTCTCCAATGAACTTATTGATGCCTGCAAGAAGGCTTTCCATTTAGTGTAAGACTTTACTTCCTATTAAAATAAAAATATGGCCGGTGTGATAATAAGACTTTAGGCAAGAGATAATAAAAGGGCTATTTGGTATGTCAGCATGTAGAAAAGATCTACAATAAAACAAACTTGGGTACAAATTTTGGCTGTGCCCCTTAACCAATCTGTAGTTTGGGGGATGTTACTTAGTCTTTTGGAGCGTCCATGTTCTCATCTGTGATTGGGGATGTTGCCCACACATTGTCATTTTATTTTGAGAGTTAATGATCTACATATTGAAAAGCCCTGGTCCACAGTAGGTGCACTTATTGTTTTGGCAGAGGAAGAAACATGTATTAAAATTGGAAACCACTGCATGCCATGTGCATTTACAAAAGTTTTTCTTCCTTAATCTTCATAGCAACCCATTTTTCTATAGAGGTTGAATAATTTGCCTAAAATCATACAGCTAATCAGCAGTGGTATCAAAATTCAAACCCACAGATTTGCTTCCAGTTCAGTGCTCCTTCCACTTTAGCATAGAATCTCTCAAGAAGGAAAAATGTAAGAAGGGAGGTGGTTCTCGCTGGTGATCTTATCAAACCATGCCATGTTTGTGGCCATCTTGCCTGCATGGAGAATGAACTGTACAATAGAAACTGCAGACTGGGTGACCTGAGTTTCTCTACAGCTCACAGAACCTCTGACTCCATGCCAGGTGGGCAGTATTCACTACATCATTACAGAATAACAAGCAGACCCATGAAGCAAACATCAGAACTAACTGGGCCTGGTTTGCTACAGAGTTAAGTTTTATGGCTGAGCAAATTGTGAGTTGAATTAAACCAAAGATGTGTCACACATCTGACTTCATGGTTCTTGGGCATTGATGTGTTCTTAGAGATCCTTCCCCAGGCGTGCTGGATCATGAACCAAAGAGTGGAAATGCCAGTGCACATTACAATGAACTTCCCTACCAACACAAGCAGGGAGGGAGCACAGGGAGGGAGATAGGAATTAATATTCATTGGATGCCAACCATGTGCTGGGCACCACATTAGGCTCTTCATGTCTTTTATCTTTATGCACCATCTCTAGTCATTTTTAGGATACTTTTTTTACACAGTAAGTTGGAACACTGGTATTTGTAACTTAGCCCTTGCTCTTGTCAAATGAATCCATTTTTGTCAAATATGAAAGGGGGCTCAAAGTGACTTTTATATGGGATTTTGACAGGTTTGACCACCTGGCAAGGCAGGGCAGCCAGTGGCTTTTCTGAAAGCTCTCTGGTAAATTTTCTAATAGATAATTCATGCTGAAGAGGTTGAGGGAGAACAGACACATGTTTGTTGAATAGCTAAGATCCATGCGCACTTCTTTCTTATTAGAAGAACCCAGGAGGTGGAGCAAGATTGCCGAGTAACAGCTTCCCTGCAACTGGGCACGATGAGTCTGGGGAGATAAGACTCCAGGCATCTCTGGCTGGTGGGATCTGCCTATAATCATCCCTTTGAGGATACAGGGAGTCAGAAAGGGACTTCTGGACCCCAAGGGGACAAAAACAGTGGAAAACTGGCAAGTGGTTGCGTGTGTTCAATCGACCTAATCCCGCCGGCAGCTGTAAGTACAAGCAGCACTGAGACTGCAAACTGGAAAGACCTTACCTGTGAACTGTTTCAGTGTTTTTGGACTTAGTACTCAGTTGAACTGCCTTAGGGAGAGCTTGAGCAGGACTGCAGAGAACTTTGGGCATGGTCTAGGGCCCCAGACTGAGCCGCTGAGCCAGATGGAGCTAACAGTATTTGGCTGTGGGCCACAGGGAGCCATTATGAGAGAACTGCCCCAGCAAGCTCTGCCCTCAAGATCGCAGAGCAAGGATCGGGCAGGAGCTAGTAACCTAGTGACTGAGCAGCCTAAAGGCAGGGACTGAGCTGCCATACAGCCTTAACCCTCAGGGGCAGAGTGAGACCTGTTTTGGCACACTGGAGCCTCAGGCTGTTGCCCTGGGTAGAGGGCCGTGGCATCACAGGTCATAGCAACCTCAAACTCCTGGACTTGGTGCTGCCTGGACCTCCACAAGAGCTGCACGGTGACCCCCGACCCGCGACCCGTGCCCGCCAGGCCTCTGCATGTCTTGACCAGGAATTGTGGGAGCCGTGCAACCCTGTTTCTTCCCTCCTGTACCCTCCCTGCCCCCACACTGGCCCGCTCGTCTGCCCAGGGACTCTGGTAGCCACGTGCCCTCTGGAGCTCTCTCTGAATCTGCACAGAGCCCTTCTCCTGGCCAGAGACTGCTGGAGCCTTGGGCTCTCTGTGCCAAAGTCAATGCATGCCAGGCACTCACAGAACCATGTGCACTACCTCCTGCCCTGTTGCTGGATCCAGGTGTGTCACACTGCAGAGCTGCTTCCACAACCAGAACTCCCCAGCTTGGGAAGCACCAGAGGAACTACACAGGATCACTCCCTACAAAGATCCAGCAACAATAGAGTGATCCCGCTGGGGTCTAATATTGGAGAGACACCTCCCCAACTCTGAGGATAGCCAGAGGCAATGGTGAAAAACAATCACGAGGTGAAATCAACAGAAAAACTCTGGCAATATGAATAATAAGAGTAGATCAACTCCCCCAAGGTTCAATGGGGCAGACACAGCACAAAATCCCATGCACAAACAAATAGCTGAGATGTCAGAAATTGAATTCAGAATCTGGATAGCAAATAAGATCGAATTAGAATTCCAAGCAGTAACCCAAAAGATATCTCAAGAATTCAACGAATTCAAAGAACAAATGACCAAAGATTTTGACACAGTGAGATAAGAAGTTGCAGCCCTCAAAGATCTGAGAAACGCAGTAGAATCCCTCAAAACAGAATGGAACAAGCAGAAGAAAGGATTTCTGACATTGAAGACAAAGCTTTCAAATGCTCCCAAACTTTCAAAGAGGAAGAGAAATGGAGGGCAAAAACAGATCACTCTCTCAGAGAGCTCTGGGATAATTTGAAGAAAACCAATATGCGTCTTATAGGGATCCCCGAAAGCAACAAAGTGGCTTCACAAGGTACAGAGTCTCTTCTTCATGAGCTTATGAAGGAGAACTTTCCAGACATGCCAAGAGATTCTGAAATTCAGATAGCAGACAGTTTCAGAACTCCAGCACGACTCAACCCAAATAAGACATCCCCCAGACACATCATAATCAATTTCACTAAAGTTAATATGAAGGAGAAAATTCTGAAAGCAGCCAGATGAAAGAAAACCATCACCTACAAGGGCAAGAATATTAGAACAACAGCAGATCTCTCTGCTGAAACCTTTCAAGCTAGAAGAGGATGGTCATTGACTTTTAATCTCCTAAAACAAAATAACTTTCAACTCAGGATCCTGTACCCGGCTAAACTGAGTTTCATTTATGACAGAGAAATTAAATACTTCAATGACATTCACACATTGAAGAAATTTGCCATAATTAAACGAGCTCTCCAGGATATTCTCAGACCTATCCTCCATAAAGACCAGTGTAATTCTCCACCACAAAAGTAAACCCACCCAGAAAATTTTGATCAAATTCCAACTTCCACAGTTGCAAAAGGATTAAAAACTTCCACCGGACTCTGGAAAGGCTTATCAATATTCTCAATTAATGTGAATGGCTTAAATTGTCCTCTAAAGAGGCACAGGTTGGCTGACAGGATACAAAAACTCAAGCCAGATATCTGCTGCATACAAGAATCGCATCTTACAATAAAAGACAAATATAGACTCAAGGTGAAGGGATGGTCATCTATACTCCAGACAAATGGAAAGCAGAAAAAAGCAGGCATTGCAATCCTATTTGCAGACGCAATAGGCTTTAAACCAACTGAAATAAGGAAGGATAAGGATGGACACTTCGTATTTGTTAAAGGTAATACTCAATATGATGAGATTTCGATTATTAATATTTATGCACCCAACCAGAACGCCCCTCAATTTATGACAGAAACTCTAACAGACATGAGCAACTAGATTTCCTCCAGTTCCATAGTAGTTGGAGATTTTAACACCCACTTAGCAGTGCTGGCTAGATCCTCCAAAAAGAAGCAAAGCAAAGAAATTTTAGATATAAACTTAACCATTCAACATATGGACTTAACAGACATGTATAGAACATTTCATCCCAACAAAACTGAATACACATTCTTCTCATCAGCCCATGGAACATACTCCAAAATCTACCACATTCTAGGCCACAAATCTAACCTCAGCAAATTTAAAAAAAATAGAATTTTTTCCTTGCATCTTCTCAGACCATCATGGAATAAAAGTTGAACTCAATAACAACAGGAACCTGCATACCTATACAAAAACATGGAAGCTAAACAACCTTATGTTGAAGGATAAATGGGTTATCGATGAGATTAAGAAGGAAATCACCAAATTTTTGGAACAAAACAACAATCAAGACACAAATTACCAGAACCTCAGGGATACTGCAAAGGCAGTCCTAAGAGTGAAATTTATAGCACTGCAAGCCTTCCTCAAGAAAACGGAAAGAGAGGACGTTAATAACTTAATGGGACATCTCAAACAACTGGAGAAGGAAGAACACTCCAACCCCAAACACAGCAGAAGAAAAGAAATAACCAAAATCAGAGCAGAATTAAATGAAATTGAAAACAAAGAACTATACAACAGATAAATAAATCTAAAAGTTGTTTTTTTTAAAAGATCAATAAAATAGATAAACTTTGGCCAACCTAACCAGGAAAAAATGAGTAAAATCTTTAATTTTATCAATCAGAAATGGTAACAATGAAATAACAACAGACCCCTCAGAAATTCAAAAAATGCTTAACAAATACTACAAGAAACTTTTCTCTCAGAAATATGAAAATCTGAAAGAAATCAGCCAATATCTGGAAGTACACCACCTACCAAGACTTAGGCAAAATGAAGTGGAAATGTTGAACAGGCCTATATCAAGTTCTGAAATAGCATCAACTATACAAAATCTCCCTAAAAAGAAAAGCCCAGGACCAGATGGCTTTACGTCAGAATTCTACCAAACTTTTAAAGAAGAACTAGTACCTATATTACTAAACATCTTCCAAAATATAGAAAAGAAGGAAAATTACCCAACACATTCTACGAAGCAAACATCACATTGATCCCCAAACCAGGGAAAGACCCAACAAGAAAAGAAAAAGACAGACCAATATCACTAAATCAATATTGATGCTAAAACACTCAATAAGATCCTAACAAACAGAATCCAACAACACATCAAAAAAATTATACACCATGACCAAGTGGGATTTATTCCAGGGTCTCATGGCTGGTTCAATATATGTAAATCTATAAATGTAATTTAGCACATAAACAAACTAAAAAATAAAGAGCATACGATTCTCTCAATTGATGCAGAAAAAGCTTTTGATAATATCCAGCATCCCTTCATGATCAGAACACTGAAGAAAATTGGTATAGAGGCCATAGACAGCAAACCCACAGCCAATATTCGTATTGAATGGAGTTAAATTGAAATCATTTCCACTTAGATTAGGAACCAGGCAAGGTTGTCTATTGTCTCCATTACTCTTTAACATTGTAATGGAAGTTTCAGCCAGTGCAATTAGGGAAGAAAAGGTGATCAAGGGTATCCACATAGGGTCAGAAGAAATCAAACTTTCACTCTTTGCAGATGACATGATCATTTATCTGGAAAACACTAGGGATTCTACTACAAAACTTTTAGAAGTGATCAAGGAATACCGCAATCTCTCAGGCTACAAAATCAACACCCATACATCTGTAGCCTTTATATATACCAACAATAACCAAGCCGAAAAAACAGTCAAGGACTCTATTCCTTTCACAGTAGTGCCAAAGAAGATGAAATATTTGGGAGTATACCTAACAAAGGATGTGAAAGATCTCTACAAAGAGAACTATGAAACTTTAAGAAAAGAAATAGCTGAAGATGTTAACAAATGGGAAAACCTACCATGCTCATGGCTGGGAAGAATCAACATTGTTAAAATGTCTATACTACCCATAGCAATATATAATTTTAATGCAATTCCTATTAAAGCTGCATTGTCATATTTTAAAGATTTTGAAAAAATAATAATTCGTTTTATATGGAATCAGAAAAAACCTCGAATAGCCAAAATATTACTCAGCAATAAAAACACAGCAGTAGGAATCATGCTACCAGACCTGAGACTGTACTATAAATCGATAGTGATCAAAACAGCATGATATTGGCACAAAAACAGGATGTCTGGAACAGAATAGAGAACAAAGAGATGAATCCAGCTACTTACTGTTATTTAATCTTTGACAAGCCAATTAAAACCATTCAGTGGGGAAAAGATTCCCTATTTAACAAATGGTGCTGGGTAAACTGGCTGACAACCTGTAGAAGGTTGAAACTGGACCCACACCTTTAACTAAGATAGACTCTCACTGGATAAAAGATTTAAACTTTAACTAAGATAGACTCTCACTGGATAAAAGATTTAAACTTAAGACATGAAACTATAAAAATACTTGAAGAAAGTGCAGGGAAAGGAGGCGGAGCAAGATGACGGCCAAGTAACAGCTTCCTTGCATCTGGACACCGTGAGTCTGGGGAGATAGGACTCCAGGCATCTCTGGCTGGTGGGATCTGCCTATCATCACCCCTGTGAGGATACAGGGAGTCAGCGAGAGACTTCTGGACCCCAAGCGGAGGACTAAAACAGTGGAAAACCGGCAAGTGGTCGCGTGTGTTCAATCCGCCTAAACCCGCCCACAACTGTAAGTTCAGTAGCAGCGAGACTGCAAACCAGAAAGGCCTTACCTGTGAACTGTTTTGGTGTCTTTGGACTTGGCACTCAGTTGAACTGCCTTGGGGCGAGCCTGAGCGGGAGTGCAGAGAACTTTGGCCGTTGTCTAGGGCCCCAGTCTGAGCCGCTGAGCAAGACGGAGCTAATAGTGTTTGGCTGTGGGTCACATGGAGCCATTGTGAGTGATCTGCCCTGGCAAGCTCTGCCCTCAGGGTCGCAGAGCTAGAATTGGGTGGGAGCTGGTAACCCAGGGAACAAGTAGCCTAAGGGTGGGGTCTGAGCCACCTTGCAGCCCTAACACTCAGGGGCAGAGTGAGACCGGTTTTGGCACACTGGGTAAGTGGATAGCCACTTCAGCAGTGATTCCAGAGACAAGCACTTTCCTGGGAAAGCTTCTGCTCAGCAAGTTTACAAGTTCAAAGTGCCTTTTAAGTGGGCTGAAGAGAGATTTCGGGTGTGTAAATGCTGGGGTTTGAGAAATCAGCAGCCTCCAGTTGTATCAGAATTGTGATTAACATCTCATACCCCAGAAGACCACGTGTTGCTCAGACAATATTCAATAACATACACATACTGCTTTGTTTCTGGTTGTGCTTTCTTTTTTTTTTGTTTTTTTGGTTTGGTTGTTTTTTTTGTTTATTTTGATGTCGTTGATCTTGTTTTGTTTTTTAATTTCAAGCTTTTCCATACAGATCCTTTTTCGTTCTCAATTTTTCTAGTTTAATTATAATTTCCCATTGCTGCCTTTTTCAATAACTAGAACTTCATTTTTGCTAGTGTTTCTACCACTATTATTTGGTTTTTCACCCAATTTTATCCCATAACGTTTTCTGTTTGCTTGTTTTGGTTTGATTTATAGCATTTTTCTCTTTCCTCTCTACTTGGTGGAGGTGGGGTACTGTGTCTGATCAAGTTAGCAAAGAGCAGCTGACCTCAAGGAAACCACACAACGGGGCACCCCCAGAAGGTGGGGTTTTTAAAGGTTGTGTCAAAGTACCCTACTGTACACCTATATTGCTCTGTTACCCTCTTTTTATGCCTCTCTTATTTTTGTCAATATTCCTTTTACCAAACCCCTCTCCTTTCTCTATTTTTCTTTTTTTTCCTTATCACTCGGTCCTCCTATCTTTCATCCCTTTTTTGCTCTTCATCCTTCTCACACTTCTGGTGCTGTAACCCTTAGTCCACAGGCACGAGAACTTAAAGAGCAAGAGGAAGTGAAAGGAAAATTAGAGCAAGGAAACAGATAAAAGAAATCACTCATGAGGAAGAATCAGCAGAAAACTCCAGGCAACATGAAGAACCAGTCCAGAACAACCCCGTCAAGGGACTATGAGGTAGCTACTGCAGAGGATTCCACCTATAAAGAAATGTTAGGAATGACAGAAAGGGAATTTAGAATACACATGTTGAAAACAATGAAATAAATGATGGAAACAATGAAGGAAACTGCTAATAAAGTGGAAAATAACCAAAAGGAAATCCAAAAACAGAATCAAATAAGATGAACGATATGAAGAATATAAAAAGGATATAGCAGAGTTGAAGAAACTGAAACAGTCAATTAGGGAACTTAAAGATGCAATGGAAAGTATCAGCAACAGGTTAGACCATGCAGAAGAAAGAATTTCTAGGTAGAAGACAGAGTTCTTGAGATAACTCAGATAGTAAAAGAGGCAAAAAAGAAGAGAGAGAAAGCATAACGTTCACTATCACAATTATGGGACTTTATGAAGCGTTCCAACATAGGAGTTATACGAGGAATTCCAGAGGGGGAAGAAGAATGCCCCAGAGGAATGGAAGCCATACCAGAGATTATTATAAAAGAAAATTTCCCAAATATCACCAAAGATTCTGACACACTGCTTTCAGAGGGATATCAAACCCCAGGTCACCTCAACTCTAACTGAGCTTCTCCAAGACACATTGTGATGAACATGTCCAAAGTCAAGACAAAAGAAAAGATTCTGCAAGCTGTCAGGAGTAAGCACCAGTTGACCTACAGGGGAAAATCCATCAGAGTGACTGCAGACTTTTCTAATGAAACTTTCCAAGCAAGAAGACAATGGTCATCTACCTTTAATCTACTTAAACAGAACAATTTCCATCCCAGAATTCTGTACCCTGCTAAGCTAAGCTTCAAAATTGATGGAGAAATCAAATCATTTACGGATATACAAACATAGAGGAAATTCACCACAACAAGACCAGCTCTATAGGAAATACTTCAACCTGTTCTGCACACTGACCACCCCAATGGATCAGCAGCAAAGTAAGAACTCAGAAATTAAAGGACAGAACCTAACCTCCACACTGATGCAAAAGATAAAACTAAGCAATGAACTCTCACCAAATAAGACGAATAGAATACTACCACACTTACCAATTATCTCAATAAATGTTAATGGCTTGAATTCCCCACTGAAGAGACATAGATTGGCTGCCTGGATTAAAAAACACAAGCCATCCATTTGCTGTCTGCAAGAAACACACCTGGCTTTAAAAGACAAATTAAGGCTCCGAGTCAAGGGTTGGAAGACAATTTTTCAGGCAAATGGAATTCAGAAGAAAAGAGGAGTTGCAATCTTATTTTCAGATACATGTGGATTTAAAGCAACTAAAGTCAAAAAAGACAAAGATGGTCACTTTATATTGGTCAAGGGAAAAATACAACAAGAAGATGTTTCAATTCTAAATATTTATGCACCCAATTTAAATGCTCCCAGATTCTTGAAACAGACCTTACTCAGTCTGAGCAATATGATATCTGATAATACCATCATAACAGGGGACTTTAACACTCCTCTTACAGAGGTGGACAGATCCTCTAAACAGAAATTAAAGAAAGATATAAGAGATTTAATGAGACCCTAGAACAACTGTGCTTGAAAGACGCATATAGAACACTCCATCCCAAAGATAACCCCATGGAACATCACCCCATGGAACATTCTCCAAAATTGATCATATCCTGAGAAACAAAACAAATATCAACAGAATCAAAAGAATTGAAATTTTACCTTGTATCTTCTCAGACCATAAGGCACTAAAGGTGGAACTCAACTCTAACAAAAATGCTCGACCCCACCCAAAGGCATGGAAACTAAACAATCTTCTGTTGAATAACAGATGGGTGCAGGAAGAAATAAAACAGGAAATCATTAACTTCCTTGAGCATAACAACAATGAAGACACAAGCTACCAAATCCCAAGAATGGAAGAAAAAATACCCAATGTACACAGCCCTACTATGAAACTAATTTGGGACTCTCACATGAAAGCTATAACCCAGCTACAACTTAACAATAGGGGGAAGTGGGAAAGGGGGGTGGGTGGGTAGAGGGAGGGGAATCGGTGGGATCACACCTGTGGTGCATATTATAGGGGTATTTGCGAAACTTGGTAAATGTAGAATGTAAATGTTTTGGCACAGTAACTGAGATAACGCCGGAAAGGCTATGTTAACCACTGTGATAAAAATGTGTCAAATGGTTTATGAAGTGAGTGTATGATGCCCCATAATCATATCATTGTATACAGTTATGATTTAATAAAAAAAATTAAAAAAAAAAAAAAAAACCTGTGGGATACTGCAAAAAAGGTTTTGAGAGGAAAATTCATCGCTTTAGATGCCTACATTCGAAAAACAGAAAGAGAGCACATCAACAATCTCACAAGAGATCTTATGGAATTGGAAAAAGAAGAATAATCTAAGCCTAAACTCAGTAGAAGAAAAGAAATATCCAAAATCAAATCAGAGATCAATGAAATTGAAAACAAAAGAATCATTCAGAAAATTAATGAAACAAGAAGTTGGTTTTTTTAAAAAATAAATAAAATAGATAAACCATTGGCCAGACTAAAGAGGAATAGAAAAGTAAAATCTCTAGTAACCTCAATCAGAAATGATAAATGGGAAATAACAACTGATCCCACAGAGATACAAGAGATCATCTCTGAATATGACCAGAAACTCTATGCCCAGAAATTTGACAATGTGAAGGAAATGCATAAATATTTGGAATCACACCCTCTCCCTAGACTCAGCCAGGAAGAAGTAGAGCTCTTGAACAGACCAATTTCAAGCACTGAGATCAAAGAAACAATAAAAAATCTTCCAACTAAAAAATGCCCTGGTCCAGATGGCTTCACTCCAGAATTCTATCAAACCTTCAAGGAAGAGCTGATTCCTGTACTGCAGAAATTATTCCAAAAAATTGAGGAAGAAGGAATCTTTCCCAACACATTCTATGAAGCAAATATCACCCTGATACCAAAACCAGGAAAAGACCCAAACAAAAAGGAGAATTTCAGACCAATCTCACTCATGAATATAGATGGAAAAATTCTCAACAAAATCCTAGCCAATAGATTACAGCTTATCATCAAAAAGTCATTCATCATGATCATTTGGTTCATCCCAGGGATGCAAGGCTGGTTTAACATACACAAGTCCATAAACGTTATCCACCATATTAACAGAGGCAAAAATAAGGATCACATGATCCTCTCAATAGATGCAGAAAAAGCATTTGATAAAATCCAGCATCCTTTTCTAATTAGAATACTGAAGAGTATAGGCATAGGTGGCACATTTCTAAAACTGATTGAAGCTATCTATGACAAACCCACAGCCAATATTTTACTGAATGGAGTAAAACTCAAAGCTTTTCCTCTTAGAACTGGAACCAGACAAGGTTGTCCTCTGTCACCTTTACTATTCAACATAGTGCTGGAAGTTCTAGCCAATACAATTAGGCAAGACAAGGAAATAAAGGGAATCCAAATGGGAGCAGAGGAGGTCAAACTTTCCCTCTTTGCTGATGACATGATCTTATACTTAGAGAACCCCAAAGACTCAACCACAAGACTCCTAGATCATCAAAAAATACAAGCTAATTAAGGACACAACTCCCTTCACCATAGTCTCAAAGAAAATGAAATACCTAGGAATATACCTAACGAAGGAGGTGAAGGATCTCTATAAAGAAAATTAAGAAATCCTCAGAAAGGAAATAGCAGAGGATATTAAGAAATGGAAGAACATACCATGTTCATGGATGGGAAGAATCAACATTGTTAAAATGTCTACACTTCCCAAAGCAATCTACCTATTCAATGCCATTCCTATCAAAATACCAACATCGTACTTTCAAGATTTGGAGAAAATGATTCTGCGTTTTGTACGGAACCGGAAAAAACCCCGTATAGCTAAGGCAGCTCTTATAAATATAAATAAAGCTGGAGGCATCAGCATATCAGATTTTAGTCTGTACTACAAAGCCATAGTGGTCAAGAAAGCATGGTACTGGCACAAAAACAGAGACATAGACACTTGGAATCGAATAGAAAACCAAGAAATGAAACTAACATCTTACAACCACCTAATCTTCGATAAACCAAACAAGAACATACCTTGGGGGAAAGACTCCCTATTCAATAAATGGTGTTGGGAGAACTGGATGTCTACATGTAAAAGACTGAAACTGGACCCACACCTTTCCCCACTCACAAAAATTGATTCAAGATGGATAAAGGACTTAAATTTAAGGCATGAAACAATAAAAATCCTCCAAGAAAGCATAGGAAAAACACTGGAAGATATTGGCCTGGGGAAAGACTCCATGAAGAAGACTGCCATGGCAATTGCAACAACAACAAAAATAAACAAATGGGACTTCATTAAACTGAAAAGCTTCTGTACAGCTAAGGAGACAATAACCAAAGCAAAGAGACAACCTACACAATGGGAAAGGATATTTGCATATTTTCAATCAGACAAAAGCTTGATAACTAGGATCTATAGAGAACTCAAATTAATCCACATGAAAAAAGCCAACAATCCCATATATCAATGGGCAAGAGACATGAATAGAACTTTCTCTAAAGATGACAGACGAATAGCTAACAAACACATGAAAAAATGTTCATCATCTCTATATATTAGAGAAATGCAAATCAAAACAACCCTGAGATACCATCTAACACCAGTGAGAATGGCCCACATCACAAAATCTCAAAACTGCAGATGCTGGCGTGGATGTGGAGCGAAGGGAACACTTTTACACTGCTGGTGGGACTGCAAACTAGTACAACCTTTCTGGAAGGAAGTATGGAGAAACCTCAAAGCACTCAAGCTAGACCTCCCATTTGATCCTGCAATCCCATTACTGGGCATCTACCCAGAAGGAAAAAAATCCTTTTCTCATAAGGACACTTGTACTAGACTGTTTATTGCAGCTCAATTTACAATCGCCAAAATGTGGAAACAGCCTAAATGCCCACCAACCCAGGAATGGATTAACAAGCTGTGGTATATGTATACCGTGGAATACTATCCAGCCATTAAAAAAAATGGAGACTTTACATCCTTCGTATTAACCTGGATGGACATGGAAGACATTATTCTTAATAAAGCATCACAAGAATGGAGAAGCATGAATCCTATGTACTCAACTTTGATATGAGGACAATTAATGACAATTAAGGTTATGGGCAGAAAGCAGAAAGAGGGACGGAGGGAGGGGTATGGGGCCTTGGTGTGTGTCACACTTTATGGGGGCAAGACATGATTGCAAGAGGGACTTTACCTAACAGTTGCAATCAGTGTAACCTGGCTTATTGTACCCTCAATGAATCCCCAACAATAAAAAAAAAACAACAACATATATTCAGAAAAAAAAAAAACAAAAGAGAGTGCAGGGAAAACTATTGAAGGAATCGGCCTGGGTGAATATTTTATGAGGAGGACTCCCCAGGCAATTGAAGCAGTATCAAAAATACACTACTGGGACCTGATCAAACTAAAAAGCTTCTGCACAGCCAAGAACATAGTGAGTAAAGCAAGCAGACAGCCCTCAGAATGGGAGAAAATACTTGCAGGTTATACCTCTGATAAAGGTCTAATAACCAGAATCCACAGAAAACTCAAATGTATTAGCAAGAAAAGAACAAGTGATCCCATCTCAGGGTGGGCAAGGGACTTGAAGAGAAACTTCTCTAAAGAAGACAGATGCACAATCTACCAACACATGAAAAAAAGCTCATCATCCTTAATCATCAGAGAAATGCAAATCAAAACTACTCTGAGATATCACTTAACCCCAGTCAGAGTAGCCCACATGACAAAATCCCAAAACCAGAGATGTTGGCGTGGATGTGGAGAAAAGGGCACACTTCTACACTTCTGGTAGGAATGCAAACTTATACGTTTCTTCTGGAAGGATGTTTGGAGAATACTTAGAGACCTAAAAATAGACCTGCCATTCTATCCTATAATTCCTTTACTAGGTTTATACCCAGAAGACCGAAAATCACACCATAACAAAGACATCTGTATCAGAATGTTTATTGCAGCCCAATTCATAACTGCTAAGTCATGGAAGAAGCCCAAGTGCCCATCGACCCACGAATGGACTAGCAAATTGGGGTACATGTATACCATGGAATATTATGCAGCCTTAAAGAAAGATGGAGACTTTACCTCTTTCATGTTTACATGGATGGAGCTGGAACATATTCTTCTTAGCAAAGTATCTCAGGAATGGAAGAAAAAGTATCCAATATACTCAGATCTACTATGAAGCAAATTATAGCTTTCACATGAAGGCTATAACCCAACAATAGCACAAGACTATGAGGAAAGGGCCAAGGAAGGGGAAGGGAGGGGAGAGGTTAGTGTGGAGGGAGGGTAATGGGTGGGGCCACACCTACGGTGCATCTTAGAATGGGTACAGGCAAAACTTACTAAAGGCAAAATACAAATGTCTACATACAATAACTAAGAAAATGCCATGAAGGCTATGTTGAAATGTTTGATGAGAATATTTCAGATTGTATATGAAACCAGCACTTTGTACACTTTGATCGCACTAATGTACACAGGTATGATTTAACAATAAAAAAAAGAACCCATATATTGACAGGGGTGTCAATATGCCTACCTGAACGTTTGTTTCCCTAGCCTTCCCTCAAGGTAGGAGGGATCACATTACTGAATTTTGGCCAATAAGACATAAACAGACACCTTCACAGAGATTCTAAAAACAATCCACTTTCCAAATAAAAGGGAGACATGGAAGTTGTGCAACCTTCTCCACTTTCATGCTACCTCAAATATAGATATAATGTCTGCAGTGGAAGCAGCCACCTTATAACCATGAGGCACCAGTATAAAGACCAAGGAAGATCATGAGGGTGACAGAAAAGTTGGCCTGACATTGTTGCTCTCCTCATCCACACCAAAATCCTCCTATAGACTCCTTATTTCTGGCAAAATAAAATCCTTTTTGGCTTAAACTTCTGTTGCTGGGTTTTTCTATCACTTAAGGCCAAATATATTCATAACATATATGCCCGGCAGTAAGGCCTTCCTTGGAAAAGAAAGAAGGTTCTCATGTAACATGGATCTGTTACCTGTATCTGTCTCCTTTTCCATACTGGACTATTGTATTAAAGAAAGCAGAGGATCTATACACAAAATAAAAATTAGCAAGGCTACTTCCCTGCAAAAACTATGTAACAATACAAATTGAAAGGGAAAGAGATGGTATGAGTTAAGGCTCTTTAGTTTCAAAATGATAGAGAATGAACACAGACAGGCTTCAGAGCCAACTGACCACATAATTGTCGATCAAGAGGTGGTCAGACTAGAGGCACACTGGATCCAGGCACCCGGCAACATCATGGGGACTGGGTCTGTCCACTCCACTCTGGGTTGACATCTCTCTTGGAAAGCCTCTCTCTTTGTTGCACCCAGCTAGTTCTGGTCTTAACTTTCTCAGAAATCCATATCCAGCAGATAAGGGAACACTTCTTTCCGGGTCATGCTATAAAAAATTGAGCTTCATTTGCCTGGCTTTGGTCATGCGCCCCTCCTTGGAACTTGGGTGGGAGCAGGGAGAATCATGCCTACCTAAAGTATGTGGACTGATTATGGGTATTGGTGGTTTCCCAAGGAAAGTATGTTCCCAAAAGTTAAAAGGGATGTGTGCTAGGCAAATTACACCATCCACTGCTGAGATGCTCTTCTCAGCCCTATTACTTACTGCACAGAGAAATCCCACAATTCAGTTGTGGTGGTAACAGTGCTTGCTCCCTGAATATGGCAACACAATAAAATTTAAGAAAGAAATAGTAGTGGCCACAGAAATAGGCTATCTGTGGGAGCACATGTAAGACGTTACCAGAGTCTCATTTCTTAAACATCAGGAGATAGAACCTAGAGCCTACGCTGTCTGGGTTGTCTACTGATCTGACTCTGTTAGGAAGAGAGCTAGAAACCCAGCTCTTCTGGGGAAGAAGGACAGGGAGGAGACCCTCAGCCCCCATCTCAGCACCACCCACCTTAGTTCTATCCCAAGTGATTGCTTACACCTGGGGGGAGGGGACCCTGTCAATCTACCAATCAGAACTTAGCATGCCAACTGCAAAAGGGATATAGAAGACCCTTAAGCCCACCAGATGAGCCTCATAGGTACAAGAGTCTTGAAGGGATCTAGAACAGCCTTCAGACTATCTTGTTATTAGTTTAAATCCACATTGTGGTCCATGTCCCTCAGAGAGGCTCATAGGTGGTCCAAATGCACAGTAAGAACCTGTGGTTCCAAGGTGACCTCTGAACTATGAAGGGAGTCTGATCCAGACATTATAAAACAGAACCACCTGCCACAACCCATGCCTCTTTGCTCTTTGCCCTTTTCTCTGACAATGAAGACCCATTCCCTATCTATGGTTCCCTGTCTACCTAACTCTATAAACCTTCTTACTCTGTAAACATATTTTGCTCTTCTTCAATAAACTTTTTTTTCTCACTTGCCTTACTTTGGGGTGTCTGTTCGTTCTTCAGCCAAGAGCATCCCAAGAACTGAGGACACAGTCTTGAAACCCTGATATTTTGGAAGACAGGCAACTGCCTTGAAACCCGACAACTCCATTTGTCCTCACAGGCCTATAAGAACAATGAATAAGACCATCATCCAACAAATACGGGATGTAGTCACCATGTAGTCAGTGGGCTAATGGACTGTGAAGGAATCAAAGACTAGAAGACACATCAACCCCCCAAGTTTTTACAAATATTTTTATTGAAACATAGCTAATAACACAAAGCCAAATATACAGAGAACTGGCCCTAGTTATGCAGAAAGAAAATACAAATGAAGGCTGAGAGTGTTGAGGAAGAATCCATGAGGAAAGAATGAATGTTGAGAACGTGAAAAGAGGTATTTCCTTGTTAGGAAAAGAACACCCTTCCACAAATCAAAACTTTTCTCTTGCAATTTCTCCTTTCCCAATATTTCCAAACTAGAAGTGCAAAGACCATGTTTACCATTCCAAAATTTACCCACTCCTAAGAACTGACCCCCCCAGGTGGGGACACTTCTTATGGACTCTAAGAAAGGCAGAGCTAACCATGTAGGTGGGCCAAGACTGTCCTTCCTAGTTAGGTACAAACCCCTCAAAGGTCACACAGGGAACACAAACAGAGCCACAGGCCTCATGCTCTTCTCTGATGGGATAAAATAAACCCAGGCCAAGGAAGGAGACAGATGGGCCATGACTCAAAGGACTTGTGGGGTTAAGATAAGATGAAGGATACCCAGGTGTGTTTTGTTAAGATGAAGGAAATACAGGCATGCTTCACCACTGAGGGAAAAGTCCCACACACACTGTATCTGCACTAGAGGGAGCATTGATTGGAACAGGATGCCTGAACAGGCTGGAAGGCATAGCCCAGAGCAAGGAGGATTTCAGCAGCTTGCATTGGCCCAGACACAGGCTCAGTGTTCAAGAGTAGGGATCCTGGAGTCCAAATTCAATTGACCTAGCTCAAGTCCCTGGTCACCAGTAACATTGGTGCAGCTGGGTAACATTGGGCTCTATTTCTTCATCTATAAGATAAGAACTTTATAATTCCATCATCAAACTGTATTAAGGACTATATAAAATAATGCATACAAAAGGCTTAGCCTGGTAGAAAAGAGTGTACTGTAAACCCTAAGACATGTATATTATGTCATACTCAGAAGTGATTAAATAAGTAGATCTTTATGTACAAGCATGAAAGGATCTGACATACATACTTCTGAGTTTTTTGAGCAGGAAATTATGGAGTAAAATGTATAATAGAATATCATTTTAAAAATCCATATAACTGCAGTTGATTGAAAAGCATGATATATGTATAAATCCCTGAGCTAAGAAGAAACCTAATAAGTTAAAAAAAATAAAAAAACTTTCAAGGATGCTAGGGAACCAACTACTTATTTTGAAAATAGGATAAAGTCAAATATCTCTTCTAATTCCCTATACAAATTGTACTTCAAGTAACCAAACAGTTAAAAGTTCTCAGAATATTCCAGCTAATAAAAGAGAAAGAATGGGATTTATATACCACCATTTGGGAACCCCCAAATAATAGTCTGAGTACTGAACATCAAAGGGTGAGGAAGACAATTGGAAAGTAGGCACCTGCTGATAGGAAAACACAACACTCCAGCAAAAGGATCCTAACAAAAAATCAAATCCGAATCTGGTGCTACCATTAGAGGTGATCACCAATTTACAAGAAAAATAAGGACAGAGAAATGTGTTCAGTATCACCAAGGAAATAGACTACAGAAAACTCTTGGGACAGCCTTGTTTCTCAAGAACTAAAGAAAACAGCTCCCTAAAAAAGCTGTAATTAGAAAGGAAAGAAGCCAAAAGATTGAAAGGGATTAAAAAGTTACCCCATTGGTATGTGTGAAATGAATTTGGACCCTGATTCAAACAAGCAAACTATTAAAAGAAACAATGAGGTGGTGCCTGTGGCTCAGTGAGTAGGGTGCCGGCCCCATATACTGAGGGTGGCAGGTTCAAACCCAGCCCTGGCTAAACTGCAACGAAAAAATAACTGGGCGTTGTGGCAGGCGCCTGTAGTCCCAGCTACTCGGGAGGCTGAGGTAAGAGAATCGCCTAAGCCCAGGAGTTGGAGGTTGCTGTGAGCTGTGTGATGCCATGGCACTCTACCAAGGGCAATAAAGTGAGACTCTGTCTCTATAAATAAATAAATAAATAAAACAATGACATACTGGAGAAATGATGATCAAACTAAATATTAAAATATTAAATACCTGGTATTAATTTTTAAGGTGCTTGTCTGGAGTTAGGGTCCCTCAAGGCAGCCTCTGAGATGAGAATTTACAAGGCAAGATAATGCCCCTGGGAAAATCTGGTAAGGAAGAGAGGGGAGGAAGATAGGGGAAGGGAGGAAATCAGACAAGGGTGTAATCTGAGGGAATGTCCCAGCCTCAACCTGATCCTACAAAGAGCTCTAGGGAAGAAATGACATTATAAGGTTTATCTCACCCTGAGACATGGGAGCTGGGCTTTCCTAGCTCAGCACCAGTCCTTGGCCATCAGAAAAGAGGAGGATATGAAGGTACTTCTGGCTCTTAGTGCGTATTCTACAATCATCTCTTCTGGAGAGAACTGCCTAAATTTAAATGTGGCAAAGCCTGCAAAATTTTCCCAAAGCCTAGGGCCCTTTATGCAAATCAACCCCAGCAGCCTAGGACTGGCCCAAGCCTCCTGAAGCATTTATGCAAAACTAGAGCTAAAAATAACATTTCTTTAAGCATTTTTTAATGGAAATCTTTCTAAAATGTTTTACATCACAGAACTAAGTCAAAGAAGAAGTATACTAATACAACTTAAACTTTTTAAATGAGTTAAGGTGACCTAAAATATGTTCCATAGAATACAATTTCCAGAGAAGACGATAGGTACTATATGAAGAGGGATCTCCTATCAAGTTACTATAGACCTCCAGTAGATTTCCCAAAACGGTAACATATGTCATTGATTCTCAGATGCACGTTTATTTTCCCATTTTGGCGTCTCTGAAATCCAGATGCATCTTTTGACACATCTGATAAAATAGAGGCCAAGTAACTACAAAATTACAAAATTTCATCCCAGGAGTTCAAGTCCATTCTAAATAAGCTCAGCAAGAACAGAGAGGAAATAAAATCTGAACTTCTACCCTGTGCCCCGCATTGGGCTTGGTTTTCAAAATGGCTTCCACCAGATTCAGAGGTCTCCCTGCCAAAAGGAGTTTGAAGTTTGATTTACTAATGCCAGACACTGAGGGTGGGGTTGGAGGGGGAGCCCAAGCATTGTAACACCTTAGTCCAGTACACCCCACCTGCCCTGGAAGGACAGGCTCCTCTGGAACATACCCTCAACCTTCACTGGCCCATCCACAGGCCTCTAGGCAATCTCTACCCGGGCCCAAGTGTTTCACAACTTAATACTGAAGTTCTCCTGTGGTCTTGCCTTCTACCATATTGTCACTTCTCCGTTTTCTTTCCAGATACCTAATCCTGCTTCATAACTCGTTTTTCACCTGCAGCAGGTGGAGTCACTTAACCAAGGCTGACAGGATAGAGGGAAAATGGTGAATCAGTCAATAAACTCTGAATAAAGAGCTGAAGTTGCCTTGAGGGTTGTAGACTTGCTTGGACCTCACACATGGCCAGTGAGAAGGTGGGGGCTGGGTGATGGGGCAGATGCCAGGAGATTCAGTCTCACTTTCCAGCTTGACCTTGACTGGTATCTATTTGTGGTCACACAAAGGAATGTCATGAACTTGGTCTCAATTCAGGCAGTCGTATGTGAGGAGCTCCTATGGCGAGGGCTGGGAGGTGGCCTCAGGGGTCAGGATCTCAGAGTCCACCTGGAGCTGGAGATCCAGAGAAGGGAATGAGGCTTTCAGGCCAGGCAGGAATAGAGGTCTGGTCCCTACAGGTGTTAGGAGTGAAGCAGGAGAGACAGAGGCCCCATCTTGTGATTCAAACCAGCTCAGCTATTGCTCAGTGAGAACCACACAGGATTGAGGGTCTCCTTGTGTGAAGGCAGAGACCCCAAAGGCCTACAGAGTCAGGCCGGTCCCCTGGATCATCAGGCAGAGGTCAGATGCCAGGGCAGTACTGAGAGAGTGAGGCCCACTCCCACACTCACCCCCCAAGGCTCACCAGTCTGGATTTTATAAAGCACTAGATTGGCTGACATAACTGCACCAGAGGCTGGCAGAGCCCAGGGGAGCAGGCTGAGAAGAAGCAGGACAGCAGCAGCCCTCACTCAGGCCCTCTCCTGCTCCCATCAATCCAGAAGTGGCTGACTCCAATGGCAGGGACAAGCCGGGACAGTTCTCCACCAACTCACCTCTCCTCTGCCCAACCCAGCCTGGGTCCACATGCACTGCAGCCGACCTCCAACAGGAGCAGCATGGTGACCAAGAGCTGCACGTCCCCATAGCTGTCTGGTCACCTATTCATCACATGCTGATCCAGGGCTGGCCTGAGACTCTCTGATCTTGACTTTTCATTTCTAGTCTCACCAGGGGAATTGTCTTCCCTGAGGTGATACTAGAGTTGAAGTGACAAGGAGGCAGAGAGGATGAGATAGAAGTTTGATCGTGTCTGAGTTTGACCCTCATCTGACCACAGAACTCCCTTCAAAGAAACTCTGTACGAAATCTCTTTTATGCCTGTTGAGAGAAAGCGCACGACAAGCATCTTCATTCCTCCTCCCCTGTCCAGCAGCAGCCAGACCACAGCATCCTCACCTGAGCCGTGCAGAGCCCAGCCTGGGGCCTTCTCCCATCTCACCTCCCTTGTGGCTGTTCCATCCCTGGCCACCCTCAGCACGGGAGCTGGCTCTTCAGCAACAGCTCACCTGATACCTGCACACCCCACTTGGTTAAGGAACAAACCTCACCCACCACATGTCATGCACTGGTCTAAGAACTTTACAAATGTGAACTCATGTAACCCTTGCCATAACTCTGTGAGATAGGTACTGTGATTATCCCCATCTTAAAAATTGAGGAAACTGAGGCATAGAGAGGTGATTTGCCCAAATGTCCCTGAAGCCACATCTTACGCACTGCAGGTCCTCATTAATTACTGACCAAATTGACATCTTCCTGACTATGTGAGTGTGTGTGTGAAGACAGAGCAAGGGGACTCCCCAGTTGAGTGGGCGCCCAGGAAACTCCTCCTCCATTGCTACAGCAGAGCCCAGGTTGTGCATAGAGCTTCTTATCGGGAAGCAGTGCTCACAGCCATCCCATTGCTCTTGTTAGGTCTTCTGTTTAATGAGGGGTCTGTATGGCTTGAACAGGGGTTTGCTTAAGTCAAGAGGCAGAGCAGGTGACATCCAGAGGACCCTCTAAACAGCTATTTATTCCCAGTGCACAGCATGGCAGGTACTTTCTCGGTATTACCTCATTAAACCCGTCAACAATACGGTGATGCTAGTTTTTATTATACCCATTTTAGAGCTGAGGAAACTGAGACTCATCGAAATTACATGACTCGCTCAGGGTCCCATAAACATGGCCCATGTGACTGTAAACCGAAAGGTCTTCACCATTTGGGTTATGTGGTAAGCCAATGAAGGATGAGGGTTTATTGCTTTTATTATTATTATTTTTGTATTAAATTATAGCTGTGTACATTAATGTGATCATGGGGCACCATACACTGGTTTTATAGACCGTTTGACACATTTTCATCACACTGGTTAACATAGCCTTCCTGGCATTTTCTTAGTTATTGTGTTAAGATATTTATATTCTACATTTACTAAGTTTCACATGTACCCTTGTAAGATGCACCACAGGTGTAATCCCACCAGTCACCCTCCCTCTGCCCATCATCCCCCCTCCTTCCCCTCCCTCTCCCTCTTCTCCATATTCTTAGGTTATAACTGGGTTACAGCTTTCATGTTAAAGCCATAAATTGGTTTCATAGTAGGGCTGAGTACATTGGATATTTTTCTTCCATTCTTGAGATACTTTACTAAGAAGAATATGTTCCAGCTCCATCCATGTAAACATGAAAGAGGTAAAGTCTCCATCTTTCTTTAAGACTGCATAATATTCCATGGTGTACATATACCACTATTTATTAATCCATTTGTGGATCGATGAGCACTTGGGCTTTTTCCATGACTTAGCAATTATGAATTGGGCTGCAATAAACATTCTGGTACAAATATCTTTGTTATAATGTGATTTTTGGTCTTCTGGGTATACACCTAGTAGAGGAATTATAGGATTGAATGGCAGATCTATTTTTGGAGCTCTAAGTGTTCTCCAAATATCTTTCCAAAAGGAATGTATTAATTTGTATTCCCACCAGTCGTGTAGAAGTGTTCCCTTTTCTCCACATCCACACCAACATCTCTGGTCTTGGGATTTTGTGATATGGGCTAGTCTCACTGGAGTTAGATGGTATCTCAAAGTAGTTTTGATTTGCATTTCTCTGATGAATAAAGATAATGAGCATTTTTTCATATGTCTGTAGGCCGTGCACCTGTCTTCTTCAGAGAAGTTTCTCTTCAAGTCCCTTGCCCAGCCTGCAATGGGATCACTTGTTCTTTTCTTGCTTATACGTTTGAGATCTCTGTGGATTCTGGTTATTAAACCTTTGTCAGAGACATAACCTGCAAATATCTTCTCCCATTCTGAGGGCTGTTTGCTTGCTTTACTTACTGTGTTCTTGGCTGTGCAGAAGCTTTTTAGTTTGATCAAGTCCCAGTAGTGTATTTTTGAAGCTGCTTCAATTGCCCGGGGGGTCCTCCTCATAAAATACTCGCCCAGATCAATTTCTTCAAGGGTTTTCCCTGCACGCTCTTCTAGTATTTTTATAGTTTTATGTCTATCTTAATTAATGGTGAAAGGTGTGGGTCCAGTTTCAGTCTTCTGCAGGTTGCCAGCTAGTTCACCCAGCACCATTTGTTAAATAGGGAATCTTTTCCCCACGGAATGTTTTTAATTGGCTTGTCAAAGATCAAATAACGGTAAGTAGCCAGATTCATCTCTTGGTTCTCTATTCTGTTCCAGACATCTACTTCTCTGTTTTTGTGCCAGTACCATGCTGTTTTGATCACTATCGATTTATGGTACAGTCTCAGGTCTGGTAGCGTAATTCCTCCTGCTTTGTTTTTATTTTTGAGTAATGTCTTGGCTATTCGAAGTTTTTTCTGATTCCATATAAAATGAAGTATTATTTTTTCAAGATATTTAAAGTATGACAGTGGAGCTTTAATAGGGATTATATTAAAATTGTATATTGCTTTGGGTAGTATGGACATTTTAACAATGTTGATTCTTCCCAGCCATGAGCATGGTATGTTTTTCCATTTGTTAACATTTTCAGCTATTTCTTTTCTTAGAGTTTCATAGTTCTCTTTATAGAGATCTTTCATGTCCTTTGTTAGATAAACTCCCAAATATTTCATCTTCTTTGGCACTACTGTGAATGGAATAGGGTCCTTAACTGTTTTTTCAGCTTGACTATTGTTGGTATATGTAAAGGCTACTGATTTATGAAGGTTGATTTTGTAACCTGAGATGCTACTGTATTCCTTGATCACTTCTATGAGTTTTGTAGTAGAATCCCTGGTGTTTTCAAGATATACAATCATATCATCTGCGAAGAGCAAAAGTTTGACCTCTTCTGACCCTATACGTATACCCTTGATCGCCTTTTCTTCCCTAATTGCGATGGCTAAAACTTCCATTACAATGTTAAAGAGCAGTGGAGAGAATGGGCAGCCTTGTCTGGTTCCTGATCTGAGTGGAAATGGTTTCGATTTAACTCCATTCAATACAATATTGGCTGTGGGTTTGCTGTATATGGCCTCTATACCAATTTTCTTAAGTGTTCTGAACATGAAGGGATGCTGGATATTATCAAAAGCTTTTTCTGCATCAATTGAGAGAATTATATGGTCTTTGTTTTTTAATTTGTTTATGTGCTGAATTATACTTATAGATTTATGGATATTGAACCAGCCTTGAAACACTGGGATAAAACTGACTTGGTCATGATGTATAATTTGTTTGATGTTGTTGCTGGATTCTGTTTGTTAGGATCTTGTTGAATATTTCTGCATCTATAATTCATTAGTGATATTGGTCTATAGTTTTCTTTTCTTGTTGGGTCATTTCATGGTTTGGGGATCAGGGTGATGTTTGCTTTACAGAATGTGTTGGGTAGTCTTCCTTCTTTTTCTACCTTTTGGAACAGGTTGAGTAATATAAGTACTAGTTCCTCTTTAAAAGTTTGGTAGAATTCTAGGTGAAGCCATCAGGTCCCGGGCTTTTCTTTTTAGGGAGATTTCTTATGGTTGATGCTATTTCAGAACTTTTTATTGGCCTGTTCAACATTTCCACTTGATTCTGGCTAAGTTTTGGAAGGTGATGTGCATCCAAGTATTGGTCAATTTCCTTCAGATTTTCATATTTCTGAGAATAAAGTTTTGTGTAATATTTATTAAGGATTTTTTGAATTTCTAAGGAGTCTGTTGTTATTTCATTTTTGTCATTTCTGATTGATGAAATTAGAGATTTTACCGTTTTTTTTTTCCTGGTTAGGTTAGCCAAAGGTTTATCTATTTTATTGACCTTTTCAAAAACCAACTTTTTGATTTATTGATCTGTTGAATAATTCTTTTGTTTTCAATTTCATTTAATTCTGCTCTAATTTTGGTTATTTCTTTTCTTCTACTGGGTTTGGGGTTGGAATGTTCTTCCTTTTCCAGTTGCTTGAGATGTCCCATTAAGTTGTTAACTTCCTCTCTTTTCATTCTCTTGAGGAAGGCTTGTAGTGCTATAAATTTCCCTCTTAAGTCTGCCTTTGCCGTATCCCAGATGTTCTGATAATTCATGTTTTCATTGTCATTTTGTTCCAACAATTTGGCAATTTCCTTCTTAATCTCATCTCTGACCTAGCTATCCTTCAGCATAAGGTTATTTAATTTCCATGTTTTTGTATGTGTATGTAGGATTCCTGTTGTTACTGAGTTCAACTTTTATTCCATGGTGGTCTGAGAAGATTATTTCTATTCATTTAAATTTACTGAGGTTAGACTCAGTAAATGACCTAAGATGTGATTGATTGGAGTATGTTCTGTGGGCTGATGAAAAGTGTGTGTGTTCAGTTTTGTTGGGATGAAATGTTCTGTAGATGTCTGCTTAATCCAAATGTTGGATGGTTAGGTTTAAATCTAAAATTTCGTTTCTCAGCTTCTTATTGGAGGATCTATCCAACACTGCCAAAGGAGTGTTGAAATCTCTGACTATTATGGAGCTGGAGGAAATCAAGTTGCTCATGTCTGTTAGAGTCTCTCTTATAAATCGAGGCACATTCTGGTTGAGTGCATAAATATTAATAATTGAAATCTCATCGTCTTGAGTATTACCCTTAACAAATATGAAGTGACCATTCTTAACCTTCCTTACTTTTGTTGGTTTAAAGCCTATTGTGTCTGCAAATAGAATTGCAACATCTGCTTTTTTCTGATTACCATTTGCCTGAAATATGGACGACCATCCTTTTACCCTGAGTCTATATTTATCTTGTGAGGTAAGATGTGATTCTTATATACAGCAAATATCTGGCCTGAGTTTTTGTATCCAGTCAGCCAACCTGTGCCTATTTAGAGGACAGTTTAAGCCGTTCACATTGGTGGAGAATATTGATAAATCTGGTAGAATCTTGGGTATCGAGTTTTTCGAAAGTCCAGTGGACATTTTTAATCCTTTCTCCAGTGTGGAAGTTGGAGTTCGATGAAAAGTTTCTGAGTGAGTTTACTTTTGTGGTAGAGGGTTGAGCTGGTCATTATGGAGGATAGGTCTGAGTATATCCTAAAGAGCTGGTTTGGTTATGGCAAATTTCTTTAACATATGAAGTATTTAATTTCTCCATCATAAATGGAGAAGTATTTAATCATAAATGGAGAAGTATTTAATTTCTCCATCATAAATGAAACTCAGTTTAGCTGGATACAGGATCCGATGTTGAAAGTTATTTTGTTTTAGGAGATTGAAAGTTGATGACCACCCTCTTCTGGCTTGAAAACTTTCAGCAGAGAGATCTGCAGCCATTCTAATATTCTTCCCTTTGTAGGTAATGGATTTCGTACGTCTGGCTGCTTTCAGAATTTTCTCCTTCATATTAACTTTAGTGAAGTTAATTATGATATGCTTGGGGGATGTCTTATTCTGATTGAGTTGTGCTAGGGTTCTGAAAATGTCTGCTATCTGAATTTCAGAATCTCTTACCCTCTCTGGAAAATTCTCTTTCATAATTTCATGGAGAAGGGCCTCTGTACCTTGCGAGGCCACTTCATCAATTTTAGGGTTTCCAAAGAGGCATATATTAGCCTTCTTTGAATTTTCCCAGAGCTCTCTGAGAGAATGATCTGTTTTTGCTCTCCATTTCTCTTCCTCTTTGAGAGTTTGGGAGTATTCATAAGCTTTGTCTTCAATGTCAGAAATCCTTTCTTTTGCTTGCTCCACTCTGTTACTGAGGGATTCTACTATATTTTTCAGATCTTTGAGGTCTGCAAATTCTTGCTTCAGTGTGTCAAAATCTTTGGTGCTTTTGTCTTTAAATTCATTGAATTCTTGAGACAACTTTCGAATTTCTCCTCAAATTTCTAATTCCAACTATTCAATTGCTCCTCGAATTTTTAATTCCGAATTTTCCTCCATTCTATTAATCTTGTTTGCAATCCAAATTCTGAATTCAATTTCTGACATCTCGGCCAGCTGTTTATGAATGGGATCTTCAATTACATCTGCCATATCTTTCCTTGGGGGGGGGGGTTGATCTATTCTGGTTATTCATGTTACCAGAGTTTTTCTGCGGATTCCACCCCATGATTATTTTACACCGTTTGACTTTTCTCCTGGAGCTTTGTCAAGGACACGTACAGTGCCATGGCCTGAGAAACTGGGGACCTTTTTGGTGTGGTGGGGCTAAGTGGCTCTGTCTTGTTTTCAGCTTGTCTCTGTCCAACCCTAGTGAAGCATTTACTCTGGGTTGAAGTCTCAGCTGGGGAGAAATACCAGCAATTTAGTCACCCTGCCCCCCACAGGTAACAATTGGAAAAGGAAAATCAAACTTTCCTACAACCACACACCCAGGGCACCACTTGGATAGTACTTAGAGGATTGGCTCAGTTCAAAAGGTCCAAATCAATTGTGTCAGTCAGCACCTGTCTCCACTGGGAGAGTTTAAAAGGTCTCTGGCAACTAGATCGCAGGAGTCTGCTGACAACTCAAATATGACTTGCTCTGGTGCTCCGTGAAGTCAGGAGGACCCACCTAGCAAATAGATTAGTCTCGGAAGGTTGATTCCTTCTGTCACCTTTGTCACCCCTAGTCACTGATAACCCTGCAGGGCTGTGACGCAGTTGCCCCCAATGAGCAGATACTCCAGAGGTTTGCACCTGCCTGAATCACAAAGAAAGCTATATCTGCTCAGCCAGGCCGCTGTTCTCTGCCTCTGTCCAGCAGAGGGAGGTGATGCTTGATAACCTCAGGTGCTTGATGGAGGCTGGGGGTTGTTCACTCAGTTCTATCCCTGCCACTGATTGATGTTGCTGACAGAACAGAACAACTTTCTGGGAATTTGTTTCTGTCCCTGCTGAATTCCCCTGTAGAAGAGAAGCTGTTTCAAGTTCCCAGAATCTGTGCCTCAGGCCCTGTCTGTGCTGCTGTATGGTCTCAGCTGTTTGTATTTGGAGCACGGTTAGTTGCTAGATCCAGCCTCTGCCTGCCATCCTTTGTTTAAGCTGATGGTCCCCTGGGGGCCGGGTGCATCTTAGGCTCAGTAAAGTGGTCTTCTGGGTCAGCCCTGCCCTGGGAATCTCCTGGCTCTGTACTCACATTTTCTAGTCCCCGTGCTCCACACAGGCCAGTACCACCTCAGGCAAACCCTTTACTCACAGGGCCTGTGTTTCCGTCCCAGATCTGTTCTGCGGTGGTTGCCACCTAAGAAGATGCCTGGCCTTCTCTGGTTGCCCAGAGAGACAGGGTGTGTGACTTTGGAATATCTGGGGGTGAGCGCTATTGTTGCCAAAAATGGCTGCTGCTCTGCACCTTGGGGCACTGCCACTCTGGCATGGTTCCCTCTCAGCCAACCACCCTTTCCTCACTCCCATGCCACAGAATCAGCACGGGATCAGCACAGAACCAGCTGAAGTCCAGGCCCTGTCCACACCCCTCGAGAAATCACCCAAGGATCTGGACTCCTGGGGGACAGGCCTCCAGACCTCAGCAAGAGTGGAGGGGAGTGCTGGGAGCTCAGAATTGCAAGTAGAGAACATATACAGTTTATACAGTTTTATGCCTGGCAGGAGAGTGCCATTGCACCCTAGTAGGGGATGTAGGTCCAGTTTTTAGAGGGTCTCTCCCGTGGAGTATAGTTGGAGGACGTTTGAACTCTGCTTGTTTGTTTGTGGGGCACTCCAAGCCGTTCTCATGGGGGAGGGGACTCTCATCTGCTTGGTGATGGATTTTGTACCTTTTGTTTGTATCCTTGGGGTCGCAGCTCGCCTCAGCAGGATTGATGCGCGTTCTTCAACCTTCTCTCTTGGTGCAGCTCTATTCCACCAGGTTACTTGCTAAATTTCTGTCCTTTAACTCTCCTTCTGGACAGGAGCTTCTGTGGAAAGCTGGCTTCAGTCGGCCATCTTGTCTCCCTCATTCTATTGCCTTTATTTGTAAACATATTAAAAGAGCTTAGCAAATGGGCCAAGATGAAAAATAAAAATTCTCAATTGTTTGAAAGACTTTGGAAAAAATAGTTACTCAAACATTTCTTGAGAAAGTATAAATTGGTACACATTTTCTGGAGTGCAATTCAACATAAAAGCCCTTTAAAAAGTGACTATGGTTTAATTCTTTAATCTCATTTCTAGGCATTTTGCCTAAGAATATAATTGGACAATTATACAGACATATGTGCAAAGCTGTTTGTTACAGAAGCTATTTCAATAGCAAAAATCTGGGGAAACCAACCAACAGCAGGTGATTGGTTAAACCATGTAAGGGGTGACAAAATACTTACACATCCATAGAAAATGATGCTTATAGACCAATTCACTAACAGGAATGACACATATGATTCCAGTTTGGGTTGAAACATGCAGGTTACAAGCCCAAAATAATCAGTTTTTTAATGAGAAATTAAAAGCCTAAAGACAACCCACCCAAAATGTTAGTGATGTTTTTTTCTTCTTAGTGAGAGTTTAAATAATATTTTCTCTCTTGCTTAGCTGTATTTTCCCTATAAAAGTAATACTGTTAAATTTTCTAAAAAGTAAAATAGTATATTTCTTAAAGGAGGTGGTAGAGCACAGAAGGGGGAAGCCACAGGAATGGTGTGGAAGAATGAATAGCAGGCCTTTCTGTCTTGAGTTGCACCAGAAAATCCCCTACCTCCACCCCCCACCCCCAGCTAATTTCCACCAAGACCCATCCTGGCCTGCAACTCAAGTTCAGAGGAAAATGGACGATAATGACGTAAAAAAGACAAATTAACCCACAAATCATAAAATCCTTAATATCGAACCAATCTTGAAGGCAAATGGAGCAGAAATCATTTGCAGGGAGCTTCTCCCCTGTGGCCACTGGGAGGCCCAGCTGACAGGGGAGGGGACAGAGACACTTGCATAGTCTCAGGTCACCCTGTTTCTCAGGCAGTTCAGCAGCCCACATCTGTTAACAGCCACACCTAACTCTTGGGAGCTCCGGGTTCTTGGCAGCTGAGTGCACTCACCTGGGACACTATGGAGTTAGACTCCGAATGCCAAGATCCCCAGGTGCTCAGAGAGAAAGGGCTCATGTCATATCTTGCCAATAGAAACGTGATGGCTGGCAGCATTTTGGTAAAGCTCTCTGGAAGCATCTACCAAAATTGACAGCTTATGTGTCTTCCAGCCTGGAAAGTTTACTTCTGACAAGCTTCTCACAGAAAGAACAGCAAGGGCTCAGGAGCACGTGGGTCAGATGTGATGTTTGAAGCATGTACCACGTCCTACTTCTAATTCCTCTTATTATAGTCCTGGGATGTGTAAGGTGACAGTAAATAAAATAAAATGACAAACTTGAGGGAGGGTGGCAATCGCAAGCTGGAAGTCAGGAGGTGCAGGAGGTGTGCCCAGGCAGGCTGGGGAGAGCCAGGTACAATGGTTCAAGGAGCATGATCCAATCTCAGGGCAGCAGGGCCGGAGTTTTAAAATGGACCTGGACTTTGTTTAAACCAGGCGTGGAGAGACTTACAGGAAGATGTGTGCTTGTAGAGCCCTGGACGTGGGAGGCAGAGCCCACCACACCACACAGGCCAGTGGGGAAAGCAGCAGAGGTGCCAGGAAGTAGACAGTGAAGGGAAAGCAAGGGCAGGAACCTTCATTGTGGCTTTCCTGGGAAGGAGCAGGTGAGGGGAGGTAAATAGACTTGGGATCAACTAGTTTGAATAATTTGGGGGCTCCGGTTTATAGGCCCTGTTCCTAGGCGTGTAGTGGCTGGAGTTGGGGAGGTGATCGGTTCAGAGTGTAAGAACCCGTGATAGAGGCAAAGAGCATGGGGACTGAGTTGGTGTGGCTTGAAAGGGAGTTCTCACTACTGTCCTAGGGATGGGCTAGCCCTCGGAGGGAAATCTCTCCCAGGTGCTAAAACATCCAAATGAAAAGATTTAATTAGCACAGGACACTAGGTCCCAGGTATTCAGGGACTTCAGGTGACCCTATCTGGGCCTAAAGAACCAGGTGGACCACCACTCAGCCTGCAGAGACAGGATCAAGGCCAGGTCCACGTCCGGCAGGCGGGCCCCCTGCAAAGGGAGAGGGAAGCAGGAGGGACACTGGCTACTTCTGAAGCTTCGAATGGTGGGTGGGGAACTCAGTGGCAAATGGAAGAGACTCAGACTCTCGGGGACTTTAACCTCTAGGTTTGGGATTGTGACCTCATTCCAAGGCCCGCAAGGCAGAGGCCCAGTATGAAATGCGACCATTTTCTCTCTGGGTACTTTTTCTCTCTGGGTTTATCCTGCAGATAGAAACTGGAAGGGAATACAAACAGCCAATAGGGAGAGAGAAATTTTTTTCCTCCTGTGCCAAAACCAAATTCCAGGGACTTGGGTGGCCTGGGAGACTGAGAGGTAGGTCAGGAAATGAAGCATGTTCTGAATGGGAAGTCTGACTTCCAATAATGTATACACATACGAGAAGGCTGGGTCACTGGCCACCTGCACTGTCCAGGCAGACCTGAATATTGCTTATATTTTTAAAGAAGAAAACCCAGGCCAGAAAGTTTCTATCTGTGGCACTGTGTTGGGACCTTAACAGGGTGAAGGAATTTGTCTCCATCTCAGCCAAAAGCTGGGCCTTACTTAAAAGCACATATGACACCGGCACAGAACTGATTTGGTGCTATGACGACTGTATTTGCCAGGCAAGAAAAGAGTGGGAATGGCTCCTTTGGGCCACTGACAGACTTACTTACTGTGCACAAAAATCTCTTAACTATGGAGACTGCGTATCTGCCACCAAACCCAGATGACCACACTGCTTCGTGTAGCACAGAGACCCTGGAAATAGGCCCTGGGCACAGGCTGAGGCAATACCTGGAAGCCCTTGGCATGGGGAGCCTCTTTATATCCCCGGCTTTTGCCCCAAAAGACTGATGTTTCCTTCTCACCCTACTCGCTCCTAAGGAGATGCTTTGCGCCTCAAGGTAGCCTTCTAATTGCCTAAATTACTGTGTCTGTGCTGAGCTTCCACTGCTTCCTCAGCCCTTCCTGCCACTGCTCCCTCTAGGTCACTGCGTGCTCACCACTGGCTTACCAGAAGGGCCACCACCAAGAACCCCTCCTCAAATGGGACAGAGGAACAGAGACACATTCCCCGCTGAGTAGGGCTAATGTCCCCACCTAGAGCCAGAGCCCAGCTCTGTGGTTCGCCCCTCCCCTTTCCCAGGTGTTGAAAAGGCTATGGGAGCTAGCTTTTAAAAGGGTTTCTTAGGGCAGCGCCTCTCAGACTTTAAAGAACACGCAAATCCCTTTTGGGGGGGGGTCTTGTTACAAATGAAGATTTTGCTGGGGTGAGGCCCAAAATGATGCATGTTCAACAAGTTCACTGGTGATCTGATGCGGCTGGCCCGCGGACCACACTTTGAGTAGCTAGGCCATAGAAGCATGTAGCCGTCAACATCAAATGTGCACGCGCGCACACACACACACTTGCTAAGGCAAACAACAGCAGGCTACAAGGAGACCCTGTAAAAATGGTCTGTTTATTTCTGAACTGGTCTGCTTTGAAGATCTTAAGTTCCCCATATGCTTCAAGCAATAAGCTGCTGTCATTTTGATAACATTTATAAACATAACTTTAAAAAAAACATCTTGCACTCCTACTAAATTCAAAATACCCTTAATTGGGAAAACTAGAAACACCTGAGGAAGGGAGCGTTCCCTCAGGCCGCTGAGTAACTGCCCTGTGACGCAAGGCCTCAGGATGATTTATGGATGTGGAAATTGAGCCTGAAGGGTTGCAGAAACAAGGGCGGGAAGCCGACATCCCTGACGGGGAAGCCCAAGGTGGGCTGACAGCCCCTGCCTTGTACTGGTGCAGCTGCCTGTCTCAGCTTCCAGGCAGGGAGGCTCACGGGGAGCGCACCTCCTGGTATTTTGTAGCTAGTGAGTGTAATTTGCCAGAAACAAAAATTGATTTGGAGTTGGGTGCTTTTTTGCTTTTTGCTTTGATTTACTTTTCTTTCTTTTTTCCTCCAGTTTTGCCTCACAGAAAGAACCACTTGGAGGTGATACTTCTTCACTGCCGTGAGGTTTGGCAGGCCCTAGACACCCTACCCTTTGTATAGACTGAATAAGTAGCTAATATATAATAAAATTGCTGGGAAGATTTCACAGAGAGGTCTACATCCTTCCAGAATGAAGTGGGCTGTTGTGTCTTCTTCCAACTATTCAGGAGCCACCCTCACCTTTAAAGGGTCAGGGGTTTCTCCAAACATCTCAGTCACCGTGACCCTCAGAGGTCTGCATGTCTCAGCTGCTCCTGCACCACCTCAGAGGTCCCTGAGTGGATTGAGAGGGCTTTAACTGCCTCTGTTGCCCAGATCTCTAAAATTCCCTACCGGGAAGTCCCCACCAGCTGTGTTACTCTGTGTCACTTTGAGCTTACACACCCACTTCTGGACCCGATCCACAGCTATTTGGTGCCACCTGCTGGCCAATTGCAGCCATGGCCAAAGCCTTTATCCCAGACCCCTGTGAAGCAGAGGGAATACTCCCTCAGATCATTCTAATTCTCTCCAACGCCAGCCTATTTCTATTTGCACTAAAAAGGCTTCAGGTGCGTTATGAGGCTTGCATAGTGTTGTGGGGGGAATCTAGGAACTGGCTCAAACGCAGCTCTGCCACCCTAGCTTTGTGTCCAAGGCAAGTTGCTTACACGCTGAATCTTACTTTCCTTAGTTGTACAAGGGTAATGGCCATCTGCCTTGGAGATTTGTTACATGGATTTCATCATTAATGGTTGTAGAATCCTGAATGTAGTAGGCTCCAAAGGTGAGAAACAATTTTATTCCTTGGACTCTCAATTTTGTTCCTCTGACTCATGTTATTACATTCTGCATCAAATCTGGGTAGCATCATGCCTGCAGTACCTCAAAAAATATTCTTCTATCACTTTACATGGGGGTCAGTTTCTTCTTTCTGCCCTAAAATTATGTCTTTACACCAAAAGGACGCTCTCTCCATCCATATTCAAACCCCAGTCTTTGACTGTATTTAAGATAGGTGACGGCTCAGTTATCTCCAGAATGAGTATCCTGTTTTGCATCTGCCCAGAGGATGGGAAGTAAGAAGCACCCACTAGACATTCTCCATTCTGGCCTGGCACTTTGGGGATGTGAGTCCCTGAAAGGCCACTGGGAAGTCATGTGTTTCCAGAAAGAGCCTTTAGTGGTCCTGGAGCCACACACTCAGATGCTCAGCGAGTTGTCAGTTCACAGGGGTTTGAGCTCTCAGATGAAATATGAGACTAGAAAGGTCACCGAGGGTTCCAAAGATGCTGTTTCCAGCTTCTGCTATTACCTTCCACGAGTTCCTCAGGCCACACCTGTAGGACCCACCTCTGCCTGCAGCAGCCCTTCCCCCACTCCAAGAGTTACCAGAGCAACCATATAAGCTGAAAACTGTGAACAAAAACTCAAAGATGCCTTGTAGGCTCGCATGTCTCTCTAGACATGACAGTGAACATTCCCCTCCCAAAACATAACTCATTTTCTCAGCCATCTCTACATTTGGGGGTGAATATGTGATGTAAATCTGGCCAATGAGAAGCAAGAGAAAGTTAATAGGTGAAATGCTGGAAAAGCACCATAAAAGGGGAGCCAACCCAGCCAGGATGTTTCTTTCAGCCCTTGCCCATTCCCTTCTTCCTACTAGGAATGTGAATGAGATGGTCGGAGGCTGGATGGGTGGATCATGAGACCATGAGACAAGCAGGCTCTATAAAGCAGAAAAATAGAAGCAGCCTGGGTCTCTGATGACATGATGGAGCTGCTCTTCCAGTCCCAGGCTGCAGACTTCACATCATATGAGAAAAATGAACCCCATCACTGGAATAAACCACTATTTTAAAAATATCTGATACTTGCAGTTGAAAGTAAATCTTAAGAGATACAGGATAGCTGTTACTGAATAACCAACTGCCCAGCAAATTGTGGAGGAAGGAAAGACTTTTTTCTCCTTTTCTTAATAAATGCAATCTTAGGTACTGAGTAAAAATGGTTGGTACTTAGTAGACATTTACTATTTGCCTATCAATTCTATTTTAAATTCACATATCATAATGTCATGAATTGTTGGGCTAACATCTAGATTTTATTTCCTAGTTCCAGTTTAACCTTGGACTTCCCAAGTTTGACTCAGGACAACTGAGTGAGCTATAATATATAAAAATCTTAGCACAATGCATAGCACAGCATACCTTGTTTAAGGTAGGGGATGCACTCTGTAAAGTGAAGCTCTAACTGAATCTGTGCAATAAGGGAACATTATATGATAGACCTAATGGAGATGTGTCCCCAAAACTCTAGCTTATTAGACTTTACTGAAAATTAGGGCTTATTTGATTCTTTAAACTGTAGTATAAATAAACTTAGATTAATAAAAATATTACATATTATAAAATGCATACTAATAAAAGAAAATTAATTTCAGGGAGTTATTTACTGGGAACTATACAGTTCAGCATAACCCAAATAGCCTGCAAGATGATGAAGACGTGTTGGCTGTCATTTAGTGATACAGATGCGTGAGGCAACACTTCCACTTTGCCAAAGTGTGGGCTCCAGGAGAGGCATGGAGCTGTACCCTAATGCATAGTTCTTTTCTCTGGAGTTAAAGGGCTGTGCGGCACATGCTTCCAAAAAGGTAGGTTGATCCACAATGAAGACCATCTGGGAGGGAGAACACCAGACCAGGAGTCCTTGGAGAATGCGACATCCAGACACAGCCTGCTGGTGCACACTGGACCCGCCTGTTCCTTGTGTAAATTGCAGTGTTTGAATCCGGCAAACAAGCCAAGTCTGGCTCCAGAAACGTTTGTTCATAGTCCTTTACTTTGTCCCTGGAGGTGGTTGGAGAGGACGGCTTATTTCACTCAGATGAAGAGCTGCTGATAGGAGACGCTGCTTGGGAGCTACTCAGGTGGGCGCCGTTGCTAGGTCTGCAGGACAACGTTCCTGCATTTATAATCCCGCCTGATCTTCTCTGCCTGTGTTTCTTTGAGATAGACTCAGACTATTAACTTCCAGATTTTTGTTTTCCTGCCAGTCACTGCAGGTTAAAATGATTTACTAGAACACAGACTAAATGGCAGAAGGAGAGCCTGCGATGGGATTAACAACTCTCTTGGTGGAATACATTCGACCCGAGAGTCGGGATATTGGGCTTCGTGGTGGAGACGGTTTGCGTCACATGAGGGCAACTCTCATGGTTGGGTGTGTGCACATACTTTCCACTCTCACTGTTTTTTGTTTTTTTTTTTGTAGAGACAGAGTCTCACTGTACCGCCCTCAGGCAGAGTGCCGTGGCGTCACACGGCTCACAGCAACCTCCAACTCTTGGGCTTACGCGATTCTCTTGCCTCAGCCTCCCGAGTAGCTGGGACTACAGGCGCCCGCCACAACGCCCAGCTATTTTTTTGTTGCAGTTTGGCCGGGGCTGGGTTTGAACCCGCCACCCTCGGCATATGGGGCCGGCGCCCCACTCACTGAGCCACAGGCGCCGCCCCACTCTCACTGTTTTTGAATGAAAGTAGATTCAGGAGATCTCAAAGTACTGGGGAAAAAACGGATTTTTCATACGTGCACACAAACATACATCTTTTTCTTAGGAAAATAAGTTCAGGGACAAATAATGTAATGAATTAGTTCAGTGCAGATTTCATGAAATGGAATGCTGTGTATGTTCTGACTCCAAAAATATTATTCATTCCTATCCCTTCCTAACCAAGAAACAACTATGTTCTTTCTTTCAAAACCGTTTGTTAAAGTTTTGTCTGATGCCAGGCCTAGTGTTAGAAACTAGAAATTAAAAATCAATAAGACATAAATGCTATCCTTACAGGGCAGCAGCATAGCACGCTGGTTAAGACCCTGCAGGCTGACAGCAGTGTGTGAATGCCAGCTCATCCATTTATGACACCTGCGACTGCAGGCAACTGTGTAACCTCTAGTGATTCAGTTTTCTCATCTGCAAAATCGGCATAATATCTACCTTAGAAGGTTGTTGTCATTTAATCAATTGAGTTAATATTGCCAAGCACTTGGAAGCGTTAATACATATTTAATCACTTTTTTCATATTTAAGTATTTTTAAAGAAGTAAAATAAAGAGGCATAAGGTTCAGAGGCAAAAAGAGACACAAACCAGGTAACTTGAGCAATATAAAGTGCCATGTTACAGATGTGGTCTGGAAGCTTGAAGAAGGAAGAGACCAGCACTAATGAGAGGTCAGAGAAGATGAGAGAAATGGTCCTAAAGCTGAATCTTGCAGGATTAGCAAGAGTCCTTGAGGGGGGCAAAGGAGGATGAAGCGTCAAGGCACCTCAGTTGTCCTTTTTGGCTTGTCCAGGGACACTACCTTCTTCCAGCGGGAAGAGACAAGCCCCAATGCAAGAGGAGCCCCTTAGCCGGGGTGGAGGAGGAGTGTCTAAGAGCTTCCTTTTTGAAACCTCAGTCCGTACTCTTCAGTCTTTGGACACTGGATCAGTCAGCCTCCTAACTGTCCTCACACCTGCTACGCAGCAAGCCCTCTCCTAGAAATGTGCTGCAGGGGCAATTCCAGTGATTTCCTTATGGAGACATCAGAATGGCTGTGCTTCTTCCAAGTCGGGGGCCCCACATTTAGAGATGAGCTGGGGAGCACCTCCCCAGGGATGAAGGAAGAACAGCTCATGGTGAACTCCAGCTTTCTTGGCTGTCTTGTCCTCCCAAAGAACCTAGGCCCAGCCTGAAAGAGAACCAGGCTGATTTGTATGAGAGGGGAGGGTCCACGCATCTCAGCCTCCAGAGGTACCTGACTGTATGAAGAGAATTTTTAGGAGCACAGGAGAAACATGATCACATGACTTGCGCCTCCTGCAGCCTCGCAGGAAAGAAGACTCAGACTTCTTCCTGTAGAGCCTCGGTTAAATATAAGAATGCTTGTGAGCAGTAGCCCCAGCCTGACTTCATCTCCTGCCATGGCTTCTTCTGCAAATCCTTATACCAACAACTAATGGCTTGGAGGCGATTTGCTGTCCATTATTACTTGGTTTCATCTCCTAGTGCCCGGTTCCCAGAGTTCAATAGTTGACACCCCTCAGAAAGAAGCAATACTGGATAAAGTGCAAACGACATGTTCATTTGGAATTAGGTAATTGTATAGCTACAAGTTGGTACCTGCTAATTGGACTTAAGGAGCATTTTGCCTTGGGCACTGTAGATTTATGAGATTCCCACATGCCCATAAGTAGAAGAGTTGTTTTATAGCCAACCTTATTACAAAGTTCCCCAAAAATGTGTTAACCTTATTACAAAGTTCCCTAAGTATGTGTTAACATGAGCTCAATAACCACTGGACTGGACCCTTGGTTCTATGTGTTCCTGTGATATCTTCTTTATATATAAATTTTTTAACCTGAGCTCAAGATTCATAGAGAAAGAAACCTGGACCTCTTCTGCCCTCCATCCTATTACGGGAGTTGGAGGCCAGCCCCATGGATCCCTGGTATCCATTCGGTTCCATCAGAGTTCATCTCATGAGTACATTTTACCAGCCATAATCTCTCATCCTGTGGTTCTTGAAATATGATCTCCAGACAAGCAGCATCAACATGATGGGACTTGGTAGAAATCACATTCATGGCCACAACTCCAAGACCCTTTGAGTCAGAAACTAGGGTAGGACCCAGAAATCTGTATTTAAATTTAATTTAATACCAGGTGATTCCAATACATGTATGAATTGGAAACAATGAATCTAGTCTTGGCTTTGACAAATCTTTACTATAAATGACCAAATCATCCGTATGTTAGGCTTTGCCAGACATCCGTTCCTCTTGTAACTAAATTCTGCTTTCGTGTTTTAATAAAGCTTTACATACAAAACAAGCAGCAGGCCAGATCTGGGCCCAGGGAGATAGTTTTCCAACCCATGGCCTAGTCCATTTTGATATATGTCTGACATTTTAATGTGGTATGTCATCAGTCAGAATCTTAATTTTAGCTGTATCTCTGAACCTGGGCCCTTTCTAAGTTCTTATAAGTATTTTTCTTAAATAATATTTACCCATAATAAGTGACCCATTTGGGGCTCACCACCCTGCACAGTCGACATTGCATCCCTTGAGCACAAGAGGCTCCGTTTCCAAAAAACAGAATGTGGAGGCCGGGCACAGTGGCTCATGCCTGTAATCCTAGCATTCTGAGAGGCTGAGGCAAGTGGATTGCTTGAGCTCAGGAGTTTGAGACCAGCCTGAGCCAGAAAGAGACTGTCTCTAAAAACAGCCTGTCATGGTGGTAGGCACTTGCAGTCCCAGCTACTCAGGAGGCTGAGACAAGAGGATCACTTGCTGAACCCAACAGAACCTCCCCAAGAACCCCAATTTCCTGACCCATTATCTAAGTGTCTATATTATGCTATCTCCACTTATTCAGGGCCACGCAAACATGAAACAATTAAATAGACCATGATAGATTTTCAAAGCAGTTCATTACTGGCTCACCTATTTCTCTAGACTTTGTCGATAAGAGATCCATCCAGAGACCTTATTCTGGTTATCTTTTCTCACCAGGCATAAAGTTCAGGACATTTTCCAGCAGCGTGGAGGCATGTCTGGTCTAACCATGATGACATCTAGTCTCAACTTGAAAGTCAGCTTTGATAGACATGAGGGGTTATCTGCCGTGTTCTGAGGTAGTAGTATCCTCAGGGGTATTCATACTTCACAGAAGAGAATGCCTTGCTTAACTAATTAATCTACAATTCCCTGCTCTACTCATGGCAGAAGGGTGGCAGCATGCCATCCATGTGTCAATCCAAGCAAAACATTCTCACCACCATACTTGTCCAGCAGCACTGGGGAAAAGAGAAATTCAGATTAGGTCGTAACTATCAGTGAAGGCAAAGTTACCAAGCTCACACCAAAACCATAATAGGATTGCTGGCCCCACTCTGACCAATAATATCTCTCAAAATACTGTAGCACCTCTATAAGTTGACCACCCAAGGGATTGTGACAAACTGGTAACATACAGAGATGTTCAACATAAGGAACTAGCCCTAGTAGTTGGGATAACGAATACCTACACTTAGATACCGGATCAGGAAATTGGGTTTCTTGAGGAGGTCCTCTTGGGATCAGCAGTGTGGTTGTAGATAATTTCGTGTCCTGGGTCACTGTCTGACAACTCCAGAAGATACCATTCACATAGATAGATAAGAATAAAGGAGGTTAAGTAATTCTTGAAGGTCACACATATAGGCTGGTCTATAAAAATTAGGTCAACTTAAGAAGACTGGCAGTGCAGGGTGGTAGTCAGCTATGGAGGTTCTATGGTATCAAATTTTTAGCCTTTACAGCTTCCTTCTCCTGTCCTGGTAACGGGGGTGTGTTCATAAAATACCTGAGTTAATACCTACCTAGCTATAGGGATTCATCCCATGAGGGAGAAGCTAGGACAATAGGAGCTCTTCCTAGGATTTTTTGGACTAGATTTTGGAGAAAATAGCTCTTTTTTCCTCTCTGGTTGTGATGACCTTAGGATAAGAATCCAGAGCTTATGGAGCTGGGGGTAGAAATTCTGCACCAGCTAGACATGCTGAACTGGAGGTATAAAATATTGCCACTATAGGGAGACCTTAAAACAAGAGCGTGCAAAGTAAGAACCCTGCAACCATCTACTCTTGGACTCTCCTGTCACTGTGGATAAACATCACCCCTAGAATTTGATTTTATAAGACAATAAATTTAAGCTTTCTTTAAAAAAATTGGTTTTTTTACCTTTAGTTTGAATTGGGTTGAATTTCACTTGTCATTTGTATCTATAATAGTTTAGACTAATATGATTACTCCAAAATTAAAAAATGAAGGTATGGGGGGTGATCTAGGCCAGAAGCATAATTATGAAGAAAATTATAAACTGAGGAGTCTGGGCTACTAGATCTAAAGCACAGATGAAGGGCAATGATATAACCTATGGATGATGGAAAAAGTGTAAAAAGAGTTATAGCAGTTTCTCATTAATTTGTGCATTAGCATGAACCAGGTTATCTTACAGTAACAAATAGACTCCATATTTCAGTGGTTTAGTGCAACAAAGGATTTGGGGTGATTAAGGAAGTTTTTAATCCCTGTTGTGGCCCAGAGCTCCAGAGTTGCTTTAACCTTGCAGCTAAATCAAAGCTTCCTTCCTCCAGGATCACATGGCCTAGAAAAGACAGAGAATGTGTGGACTTTGCGCTGTCTTTACTCACAGATGAGGAGAACTAGGCACATGGCCCTGCTCAAGTGAAGGGGATCCATGTTCCATTTGCCTGGAATGGGGAGAGCACTTGATATGACACTAATAATAATGGAAATCGTAATGTCTACCACATTGTGTGGTGTGTCTTTCCACAGCACAAAGGAGAGCTTAGCTAATACAAAGCCAAATACAGCTTAGAGGAAGCTGAGCAGGTGTGTTCTTTTTTTAACAGCCCTGACATATCAATAAACAGCAGGGTCACCCCCAAACGTCTATTAAGCATAGATCTGTGGTGCCATAGTTCTCAGCACAGGCCTATTCAGGTCTTACTGTGATGGCTTCTACTCTTTGCAAGACAGATCAGCTGGCCACAGACGGAAAGGGAGTGTATGAAAGAGGGCAGACAGCGGATTAACACACTCATGAAAACCAGGAGGGGAAACAAAGAGCAGACAGGCAGGGAAGTGCTCCCTCCATCTGCTTCTTATCTCGTTCCACCCTCTCTGGCTCTGCCCTTGGGAGAGGACACGTTTTCTACCCTTAAGAGCTTCTTGCTTTATCCCACTTCAATAGTGTAGGCCAAAGGATGGCATTAGCCAAACCCCTGCAAGGTAAGAGCCCCAGGACACCTCTCCGCCTGCCCATCTCACCTGTCCAGCAGATGCTTTGTCACTCACAGACACCATTACCTGAGCACCTGTCATGTGATGGGTGATAGGAGCTTTAAAAGAATCATTTTACTTAAGACCACAACAAGTCTCTAAGGATGAGATTGTTCCCCTTTTATAGATGAGAATAAAGGAGGTTAACTAATTCTTCTCAAAGGTCACACAGTTAATAAATGGCAAAGCTCTGAAATAAAACGAATGAATGAATGCCAAACCTGGAAACGGCACTCAGGCCCGAGGACACCAACGTCAGACTATGTGATACTTATTGGACTATACTGCCTTCGGAATCACTGCTTTTATTTTGATTACTAAACATTGGGAAGGTGCCTACAATGTGTTCCACACATTCACAACAATGAACAAGGCAGAGAGATCTGCCATGGAGTGGCCCACAGTCTCAATCAATGCCACAAATGTGGTGGTAAAGATGTCACTGCCATACTAGGGGCCCAGACATGCAATGTGCCCGCAGGGGTGGGGCTGGCTGTAGATCAGAGGCGACACAGACTATTCTGAGGAAAAAAATTTGGTGGCTGGAGGGTCGGGTAGGAGGGAGAATTTTCCCTATGTGGCCTTTTATGCTTTTTTGTTTGTTTGTTTTGAGACAGAGTCTCACTTTGTCACCCTAGGTAGAGTACTGGCCTCAGCCTAGCGCACAGCAACCTCAACCTCTCCACCCAGCCTCCTGAATAGCTGGGACTACAAGAACCCACCACGATGCCTGGCTAATTTTTCTATTTTTCATAGAGACGAGGTCTCGCTCTTGCCCAGGCTAGTCTCTAGCTCCTCAGCTAAGAGACCCTCCCACCTCAGACTCCCACAGTGCTGGGATTAGAGCCCTGAACCACTGCACCCAGCCTCCTTTTATGTCTTCTGAACAACAGAATCCAAGTGGGATGATGCGAGGCATGTAGAGTAGGTGGCTGACAGGCCCTAAGGAGAGAACACAGGTCACACATGATCCTGGCTGCTCATGGGCACCAACACTCCCCAGCCTTCCAGCAGCCCTCAGTTCCAGGCCAGCAAGGCCAGGTGCTGGGACTTTGGTCAGGATCGACTCTCCTCCAGCCAGAGCCCTCAGTGAGGATGTGGCCACACCTGCTGAGAACGGCTGAGAACATGCCCAGGGCAGGCCTTGCTGCCCCAGGAGAGTTGCCCGGAAGTTGAGGAAGGCTGGCTCTGGAAACAGAGGAACAATCAGCGCAGTGTTCTCGGGGCGTGGTGCCCAAACCTCCAGCAGCTCCACCACCTGGAAGTGTGTTAGAAATGCAAATTCTCAGGCTCCACCCCAGAACAGCCAAATCAGAAATTGTGTCAGTTTAATCTGTGATGAATTCTCAACAAAATGCTCCTTCTCTCATTCCAAGAAGAATGGCCACTCAAAGGACATGATGGGTAGGCCTCTCCCCAACCTTCTTCCCCAGGGCCAGCCTGGGCCACCTCCTGAGAACCACAGATGCTCCAGACCTGAGGAAAACCATCTCATGCCACAGAAGGAGCTTCGAGAGAGCAAAGGCGGCTCTGCTGGGTGTACCCACATGAGAGCGGCACACTGTTTCTCAGTGGGAGAGGGTGGGAGGAGGTGAGAGCTCCTGGGATAGTGACAGGACAGGGAGGGAAGGGTGCCCTGGAGCAGAGACTACAAGGCCACTCACGAGTGGGTCAAGAGAGCACAAGTGTGTTCTTGGCAGGAGACAGAAGGTACCAGGGAGCAGTGAGACAACAGGCCACTTAGTTGAGCACACCGTTCCCTGAGCACCTGCTGTGCACCAGGCCCACAGGAAAGCAAACAGGTGATTCAAAGGCCTGGAAAGAGATGCAGCTCTACTGCCAGTCTGCCTGGGCTCAAATCCCCAATAGGGTAGCAGCCGATGGTAATGTCTGTATCACCACGCTTCGTTCCCAGGTGGCATCTGTCCTGTGCCGTTACAGACCTGCCTCTCATTGGCCAGTGCCAGGATCATCCTAGCTGTTACATCTTTTGACCGTCACTCCTGTTGTCACATACTGTCAATACTTAGCAAGTTATTAAGCCTCTCCACACCCCTACTTCCTTATCTATAAAGTGGGAACAGCAACCTACCTCAGAGGTTAGGAGGATTAAGAGAGTTAATATAAGGGTGGGGCTTAGCACTGTGAGTTCTCAGTTAAATATTAACTGTGAGGTGGTTTTTCTCTCCCAAAGCATAAGCGGCACTTGAGACAAGGTCAGCTTCCCAGAGCGAAGCTATCCAGGAAGAGTGGCCCGAGTTGCTCAAGGGAGAAGCTTAATTCTTCCAGTGACTCAATTTCTGGACAGCAGGGACAATGGCACCATTTCCTATCTCCAGCCAGGATGGAGCCACTGCACACACAGTCAAGTTGCTCTGTCCAGAACTCACAGGTGCCCTGGCTGCAGTGCTGGACCAGGCCCTTGGAGCCCATTCAAATGCAGAGAAATATTTAGATCCAATCAAAACCACTCCAGATTGTTGACTCTTATTTTAGACAAACAGGATAAGCAAATTTGGCCTGAATGAGAACTGGTGATAAATGTTCACTTTTCCGATCTTTCTAATTATTCAATGCCAAATGCTCTGAGTGTAAATGTCTCATGAGAAACATCTGAAGAGTTTCTGGAGTGTTTGTTTATTTTCTTAAGAACAAAAATTCTGTACATAGTACAGACCTTTCACATACCTGTGATGCTCACAGTATGACTGAGAGAAAAATAGGAGAGGTGGCCTCAGTCTCGAATTAGACAGCTGGGATCTGAGGTCGGTTAGCGTAGGTGGTTTGTCTGGAGGCTCAAGGATGTCTCTCCTGGAGAAAAGGCATAAAACCGTCACTCTAGAAATGCACCCCCTTCCTGTTCACTGGCCAGTTGGAGCCCTCGTTCAGCACACTACTACCCCAAACACTCAGCCCACCTCAGAGTTTCTCAAAAGTGTTCACATGCAAACAAACCCCACAGCCACTGATGATGACCACCATTTATGTGGCCTCAGGCAGGAGGAGTGGCTTCTCACACCAACCTACTCATTCCCCTCTACCACCCCTCTTCAGCACAGACCATTCTAAGTCAGTTCCACACATGTTCTCCCACCTTCTGGACACAGAAGGGATTCAGGTACCTTACTTCTATGCCCTAAAATGGGCATTTGGAGATGGGACAGAATGAATTTTTATTAATATTTAAGTGATTGGCATGCATCTCTATAGAAAGACAGTCAACGTCCTGGAACATGCAAGTATTAAAATAAGAAAAAAATTGACATGGTGACTCACAATTGTTCAAGCAGACCTGGGCAGGAAGATGTCAGTTGCAACCATGAAGAAAAGAACTGTATGAAACATCCTATATCATGCAGTGGGGCAAGTAGGCAGTGTAGTCAACATATTGTGGGGCTCCAAGCTATGGAAATAAGCTTCAAATCCTTATTGGAGAAAAAAAGGTAAACTCTCCATTCTAAAAAGTCACGAAATCCACTGAAAGGCAACAAAGCACTTTTATCCTGTTATACCCTTCTATATTTTGGTCCTATAGACACTGCCACAATTTTGTTAGTGAATCAGACAATGATTTCACAAGAGGTGCCTAATATGATTATCTTTGTATTCATGCTTCTCCATCAGAGGTGGGGAGAGAAACAGTGAACTGCTGGACAGTGAGCAGTCCAGTCAGACACCCCAGCAGCAGCAGGTGCTGATGGCCAGAGGACAAGCAATGTGACCAGGGACTGTCACAGTTAATCCTTCCAAATATGTCTAACTTTTTTGTCTTCTGATACTGCTCTGAACCCTAATCCAGACCCTCCATCGCCACTCCATTCTGTCTCCAGACACCAGCTTTTCCCTATTTGTTTCCTTGAATGGACCTTGGCCAGATTCATTTCCCTATACTCCCAGAAAAGATACATGCATACTAGTGGTAGCTAAGTTCCTTGGCCACAGGGAATCGTTGGCACACTTTGGCCCTGCTCCCCTGTCTGCACCAACCATCCCTGTCTATAGGAATCCTCTCTGTGGCTAGAGTAGCCTTGACCTAACACCTCCACCTAACCCACATGGGAATACCTTCACCCTCCTCTCTGCCTTTTCCAAGTTCTTCTGGATGGAACTCAAATTCCATCACTTCCATAAAGTCTTCCCTGACTTCTCTGTCTGAATTTCTTTCCCACATTCTAACAGCAATAGCATTTGCTGTGGCTCTTTTGCTAGAACACGGAGGAACTTGGTGCAGGAGAGTAAAGCCACCGTACAGAGAGAAGCTGAGTTGAGAGGTGGGGTTTATGTATAAGAACACATGAAAAAATGCTCATCATCTTTAATCATTAGACAAATGCAAATAAAAAACACTTTGAGATATCATCTAACTCCAGTAAGAACATCACAAAATTCCAAAATTACAGATGTTGAGGTCAATGTGAAGAGAAGGGAACACTTCTACACTGCTGGTGGGAATGCAAGCTAATATGGCCTTTTTGGAAAAAAGTTTGGAGAATATTCAAGGAACTAAAAGTAGACCTACCATTCAATCCTGCAATTCCTCTACTGAGTATACACCCAGATGATCAAAAATCATTTTACAGCAAAGACATTTGCACCAGGATGTTTATTGCATCCCAATTCATAATTGTCAAGTCATGGAAGCACCCCAAGTGCCCATTAATCCATGAATGGATTAAAAAATTGTTGTATATGTACACCATGGAATGCTGTGCAGCAATAAAAAGATGGATACTTTACATCTTTTATGTTTACCTGGAGGGAGGTGGAACAAATTTTTCTCAGTAAAGTATCTCAAGAATGGAATAAAAAGTATCCGATGTACTCAATACTATTGTGAACCAATATATAATCACTTACACATTCATACAAATGATAAAACCCAACTATAGTCCAGAAAGAAGGAGGGAGGAAAGGGAGATGGGAGGGAAGGGAGGAGGCCAGGAGGAGGCGGGTATTTAGTGGGACCTCACCTAATGTGCACAATGCAATGGTACATTTCAAAACTATTAAGAGTAGAGTATAAATGTCTTACCACAACAAATAAGTAAGTAAGGTGATGGTTATGTTAATCAATTTGATGTAAGCATTCTACATTGTATATCAAATCAGCACATTGTACCCCATAAACACATTAATGTACACAATTATGATTTAATAAAAAAAAAAGAAACTTTGAATGTTTCCCAAAGCCAAGTAAGGGATAGATAAACCAATTTTTGTAGTATCCAACATCCAGCAGGGCTAAAATAAGTAATTTTTCATCTTAAAATAAGACAAAACTAATATTGGCAAGAATATATCATAGCTGAAACTCTATACTCTGGCATCTACTCTCTGCACACATACTCCCAGGAGAAGGGTACACTCGTCAGTCACTCCAGTGTGATGCATGAGGGTGTTCTCATAGAGCCTGTCCCTGCCTCCTAAGCTCACTCAACAATTCCAACAAAGCAAGTGCACACATATGCACCAGAGAGACACAGCAGGATGTCCCCAGCTGCACTAATTGTCACAGCTAAAACTACAAACAACTCAAATGTTCATCAACTGCAGGAAGAATAGGTAACTTGGGTGAATTGGTGCAGTGGTTTATAATGCATCACTGCAAATGAATGAACCCAGCTACATACAACAGTATGGGTCAGTCTCACAAAGATGGAATGGAATGAAAGAAGCCAGTCATGGCCTTGACAATGTGTCTTATTAAGTATGAAAGTTTTTCTACTACTACATAATCCAAAAACTATTAAATCTTTACTGAAATATCAAAAAATATTTGAGGGAGGAAGGAAGGAAGGAAAGAAGGAAGGAAAGAAGGAAGGAAGGAAGGAAGGAAGGAAGGAAGGAAGGAAGGAAGGAAGGAAGGAAGGAAGGAAGGAAGGAAGGAAGGAAGGAGCCAAAGAAATGGCAGGATGCTTAAAAAGGTATACAGAGTGGTTTCTGAGATTCTGGTCTTGCTCTGTTAATGGATCCAGAGGCTAGTTACATGAAAGGATTTATTTTGTGAGAACCTGTCAAGCTGTGCATTTCCAATAAGTACAATTTCTCTTACATATGTCATATGTACATTGCATTTAACTGGAGTCTGTGTGTGTGTGTGTACACAAATGTGTGTCTGATGCTCCCCATTAGAAAACATAAAGAGAAGGGAAGATTGTCATTGCCCAGAGCCCATAAATATCATCCATCGGCACAGAGTGGGCTGGCTCCATAGGCGTGCAAGCTGTGCAGTGACATACAGCCCTACACTTATAGTGTTCTGGAACCTGGTTCAATGTTCTACTGTCATTGTCGTACAATTGTTTTTTTTTTTTTGAAATTAAAATGGCTTTATTCCACCTGGGTGCAGGGAGTAAGATTTCAAAGCTGTAGGGAATAAATCTACAGTTGGATAATGCTGAACAGGGGTGGGGTGGGGGATTTTCAAAGGTCAGGAAGGTGGGAATGGGGACATTCCCTTTCCTGGGCTGGACGTCTGTTGTAAGGTTGCGGGTAGGACCATTTACATTTCCCAGGTGTGAAATCCAGTGAAATAGGATAGGGGGTTGACCCTTTCAACTTTCTTAGGTGGGACACCTGGTAGGAGAGAATAAGGGTTTGATTCTTTTAGGTGGGTCCACCCTATTTGGGCAAGGTTTGACTCTATTGATAATGTAAATTAGATGGACAGTTAGCATTTGGAAAAATGAGGTGTCATACAATTCTTAATAGTTTTGGAATCAGGGACCTGCATTTTCTTTTTACCTTGATCCAATCCTGAGTACCAGCTTATTACCAACTCCCTAGTACCCAGAATCCAAATTCTTTCAGTACATCCAAGAACAGATCACCAAATTGAATAGATTCAGCCTCTCAAACACTTTTGGATGACTTCCTAAGGAAACTAGCATAGCAGCCGACTTTCTGAAAGTCAAGTCCCAGAGATGCCTGTTGATTTCAAAGCTTCCCATAGTAGGGTGGGGCAAGGGAGGAGTGGAGAGAGTTACTACCCTCTGAGTCCTCTGAGCAAGATCTTGCATGAATCAGGAAAACCCCTCATTCAGCCAATGCTGAGGGAAAGTACTGCTTTCCTTGCTCTGCTGGCTACCATTTTTCTGGCCATTATCTTATTGAGGGACAGATAGACAAATCTGAGAACTCAGCTCCCCTTCTCCCTTCCAGGGAATGTGCTGCCTTGGGGTTGAGGGGCCAGGGTGCTTCCCCCCTTCCTTCTGGGGCAAGGTTGTCTAGCATGGGGTCTGCTGCCTTTCCAAGTGTCACCAGTTGTCAGGGGTAGGGGGAAGGATGAGTGTGCCCAATTCTGGGGGCACTAACAGGCCTAAAGCCATGCCCTTCACCCTGTCTCCTCCTGGTACTAAAGTGACATTTGGCTTCTATCATACTCTGTCTTGTATCAGGTCTCAAATCTGTCAGAACTTGGGTGGGAAAGAGGCCTCTGATTAGGTTTCTGATATTCTGGAAAATTACTGTGCTTTACCTTCTCTTTAAAAATGGCAAAAACTCTTGTGTAAGAGCCCCTAAAAAGGATTCCATGACTGTGTCCAAGAAATGAAAACCAGCCTCCAAGATGGCTGCTGCGCCTTCAAGGCAGGAGGCCCCCATCTTGGGTTGAACACCCTTCTCCCACCAGACACTAAGGAGCTTGCTTTTTCTCTCCTCTCCTCCTTCCTGCTGCTGGTGCCATTTCGAGAGAGGAATCCAACCTGTCTTCATTCGGAGTCCAACTAGGTGGGCTTCTCACCCTGAAAATCATTTTCTGCTGAATTAAATGCAATCCCACACCCTGGTTGAACAGCTGACATCACCACCTGCCCATCACCTCTATTTTCTGCCTGAATTTTGCTCACAGTTAATCTGCTGAAGGCCCAGGACATTTTCTGAGGTTATTTCACACGAAAGAGTGTTCTTATTTCCAGCAGAGAATAGATAAAATTGCCAGGGAACACTTTAGTCAACCAACCTTTCCTGCTGACTTCAGGTAACCAAGCTGGCGGCTGCCTTCAATTTCATTTATCCCCAAGGAGCCCTTTTCTTCTTATGTGGCAGTAGCAATAATACCTTTTTTCTGTACATGCTCTCAACCACTAAATTTCCAAATATGAGCCACACATGTCTGTGGCCTGTTCATCCTTAAAGAACCTGCCTGTCCGTGACTCATTCTGTTCCTGAAATCTTTCACCTGCCCTTGCATTCATTCATTCATTCCTTGACTATTTTCTTTCTTTCTTTTTTTATTAAATCATAGCTGTGTACTTTAATGCAATCATGAGGTACAATGTGCTGGTTTTATATACAATTTGAAATATTTTCATCAGACTGCTTAACATAGCCTTCCTGGCATTTTCTTAGTTATTGTATTAAGACATTTATATTCTACACCTAATAAATTTCACATGTACCATTGTAAGATGCACCATAGGTGTGGCCCCAATAATTACTCTCCCTCCATCCATCCTCCCCTCCTTCTCTCTCCTTCTTCTTGGACTATAATTGGGTTATAATTTTCATAAAAAACCTATAAATTGGTTTGATAGTAAGACTGAGTACATTGGATACTTTTTCTTCCATTCTTAGGATACTTTGCTAAGAAGAATATGTTCCAGCTCCATCCATGTAAACATGTAAGCGGTAAAGTCTCCATCTTTCTTTAAGGCTGCATAATATTCCATGGTGTACATATACCACAATTTATCAATTCATGGGTTGATTGGGCTTCTTCCATGACTTAGCAATCATAAATTGGGCTGCAATAAACATTCTGGTAAAAATATCTTTGTTATAATGTGATTTTTGATCTTTTGGATATATATCTAGTAGAGGAATTGTAGGATTGAATGGCAGGTCTATTTTTAAATCTCTAAGTGATCTCCAAACATCTTTCCAAAAGGAACATACTAGTTTGCATTCCCAACAGCAATGTGTAAGTGTTCCCTTTTTTCCACATCCACGCCAACATCTCTGGTTTTGGGATTTTGTGATGTGAGCTAATCTTACTGGAGTTAGATGATATCTCAAAGTAGTTTTGATTTGCATTTCTCTGATGATTAAGGATGATGAGCATTTTTTCATGTGTCAGTACGCCATGTGCTTGTCTTCTTCAGAGAAGTTTCTCTTCAAATCCCTTGCCCAGCCTGAGATGGGATCACTTGTTCTTTTCTTGCTAATACATTTGAGTTCTCTGTGGATTCTGGTTATTAAACCTTTATCAGAGACATAACCTGCAAATATCTTTTCCCATTCTGAGGGTTGTTTGCTTGCTTTACTTACTGTGTTCTTGGCTGTGCAGAATATTTTTAGTTTGATCAAGTCCCAGTAGTGTATTTTTGATGCTGCTTCAATTGCCTGGGGGGATCCTCCTCATAAATATTTGCCAAGTCCAATTTCTTCTAGTGTTTTCCCTGCACAATCTTCTAGCATTTTTATAGTTTCACGTCTTAAAGTTAAATTTTTAATCCAGTGGGAGTCTATTTTAGTTAATGGTGAGAGGTGTGGATCCACTTTTAGTCTTCTACAGGTTGACACCCAGTTCACACAGCACCATTTGTTAAATAGGGAATCTTTTCCCCACTGAATGTTTTTAATTGGTTTGTCAAAGATCAAATAATGGTAAGTAGCTGGGTTCATTTCTTGGTTCTCTATTCTGTTTCATACATCTACCTCTCTGTTTTTGTGCCAGTACCATGCTGTTTTGATCACTATCGATTTATAGTATACTCTGAGGTCTGCTAGTGTGATTCCTCCTGCTTTGTTTCTATTTCTGAGTAATGTCTTGGCTATTTGAGTTTTTTCCTCATTCCATATAAAATGAAGTATTTTTTTTTTGAGATCTTTAAAGTATGACAGTGGAGCTTAAATAGGGATTGCATTAAAATTGTATATTGCTTTGGGTAATATGGACATTTTAACAATGTTGGTTCTTCCCAGCCATAAGCATGGTATGTTTTTCCATTTGTTAACATTTTCAGCTATTTCTTTTCTTAGAGTTTCATAGTTCTCATAGTTTTATAGAGATCTTTCACGTCTTTTGTTAGGTAAACTCCCAAATATTTCATCTTTTTTGGCACTACTGTGAATGGAATAGAGTCCTTGACTGTTTTTTCAGCTTGACTATTGTTGGCATATATAAACGCTACCGATTTATGAGTGTTGATTTTGTAACCTGAGATGCTGCTGTATTCCTTGATCACTTCTAAGAGTTTTGTAGTAGAATCCCTGGTGTTTTCCAGATGTACAATCATATCATCTGCAAAGAGTGAAAGTTTGATCTCTTCTGATCCTATATAGACATCCTTAATCACCTTTTCTTGGCAATTGCTATGGCTAAGACTTCCATTACAATGTTAAAAAGCAGTGGAGACAATGGGCAGCCTTGTCTGGTTCCTGATCTGAGTGGAAATGATTTCAATTTAACACCATTCAAGATGTTATTGCCTGTTGGTTTGCTGTAGATGGCCTCTATCAGTTTAAGAAATGTCCCTTCTATACCAATTTTCTTAAGTGTTCTGATCATGAATGGATGCTGAGTATTATCAAAAGCTTTTTCTGCATCAATTGAAAGAATCATATGGTCTTTGTTTTTAATTTGCTTATGTGCTGAATTATATTTATAGATTTATGTATATTGAACCAGACTTGAGACCCTGGGATAAAACCCACTTGGTCATGGTGTATAATTTGTTTCATGTGTTGCTGGATTCTGTTTGTTATGATCTTCTTGAATATTTTTGCATCAATATTCATTAGTGATATTGGGTATACTTTTCTTTTCTCGTTGTCTTTTCCTGGTTTGGGGATCAAGGTGATGTTTGCTTCATAGAATGTGTTCTTTTTCTATACTTTGGAAAAGGTTGAGTAATATAGGTACTAGTTCTTTTTTAAAGGTTTGGTATAATTCTATGTAAATCCGTCTGGTCTTGGGCTTTTATTTTTAGGGAGATTTTGTATATGCTATTTCAGAACTTGATATAGGCCTGTTCAACATTTCCACTTCATTCTGACTAAGTCTTGGAAGGTGGTGTGCTTCCAAGTATTGGTCTATTTCCTTCAGATTTTCATATTTCTGAGAATAAAGTTTCTTGTAATATCCATTAAGGATTTTTTGAATTTCTGAGGAGTCCATTGTTATTTCATCTTTGCCATTTCTGATTTATGAAATTAGAGATTTTACTCTTTTTTTTGTGGTTAGGTTAGTCAAAGGTTTATCTATTTTATTGACCTGTTCAAAAAACCAACTTTTTGATTTATTGATCTATTGTATAATCCTTTTGTTTTCAATTTCATTTATTTCTGCTCTAATTTTGGTTATTTCTTTTCTTCTGCTGGATTTGGTTCTTCCTTTTCCAGTTGCTTGAGATGTCCCATTAAATTGTTAATTTCTTCTCTTTCCATTCTCTTGAGGAAGGCTTGCAGTGCTATAAATTTCCCTCTTACGACTGCCTTTGGGGTATTCTAGAGGTTCTGATAATTCGTCTCTTAATTATCATTTTGTTCCAAAAATTTGGTATTTTTCTTCTTAATCTCGTCTATGACCCAGCATAAGTTATTCAGCATAAGTTAATTAAGCTGAATAAATTAACTTATTCAGCATAAGTTAATTTAGCTTCCACATTTTTGTATGAGTATGCAGATTCCTGTTGTTACTGAGTTCAACTTTTATTCCATGATGGTCTGAGAAGACGCAAGGAATAATTTCTATTTTTTTTAATTTGCTGAGGTTAAATTTTTGATCTAAGATGTGATCAGTTTTGGAGTATGTTACATGGGCTGATGAGAAGAATGTGTATTCATTTTTGTTAGGATGAAATGCTCTGTAGATGTGTGTTAAATCCAATTGTTGAATGGTTAAGTTTAAATAAAAAATTTCTTTGCTCAGCTTCTTATTGGAGGATCTATCCAACACTGCCAAGGAGTATTACAATCTCTGACTATTATGGAGCTGGAGGAAATCAAGTTGCTCATGTCTGTTAGAGTCTCTCTTATACATTGAGGCATATTCTGGTTGGGTGCATAAATATTAATAATTGAAATATCATCATATTGATTATTACCCTTAACAAATATGAAATGACCATCCTTGTCTTTCCTTACTTTTATTGATTTGAAACCTATTATATCTGCAAATAAAATTGCAACATCTGCTTTTTTCTGATTTTCACTTGTCTGAATTATAGGTGACCATCCCTTCACCCTGAGTCTATATTTATCTTTTAAGATGAGATTCTTGTATGCAGTAGATGTCTGGCTTGAGTTTTTGTAACCAGTCAGCCAACCTGTGCCTCTTTAGGGGACAATTTAAGCCATTCACATTAATTGAAAATATTGATAAGCCTGGTAGAATTTTGGGTATTGAGTTTTTTGAAAGTCCAATGGACATTTTTAATCCTTTTGCCACTGTGGAAGTTGGAGTTTGATCAAAAGTTTCTGAGTGAGTTTACTTTTGTGGTGCATGATTGCGCTGGTCATTATGGAGGAAAGGTCTGAGACTATCCTGGAGAGCTGGTTTAGTTATGGCAAATTTCTTCAACATGTGCATGTCATTAAAGTATTTAATTTCTCCATCATAAATGAAACTCAGTTTAGCTGGGTTGAAAGTTATTTTGTTTTAGGAGATTAAAATTCAATGACCAACCTCTTCTGGCTTGAAAAGTTTCAGCAGAGAGATCTGCAGTCATTCTAATATTCTTCCTATTATAGGTTATGCTTTTCTTATGTCTGGCTGTTTTCAGAATTTTCTCCTTCATATGAACTTTAGTGAAGTTAATTATGATGTACCTGGGGGTTGTCTTATTTGGGTTGAGTCGTGCTGGAGTTCTGAAACTGTCTGCTATCTGAATTTCAGAATCTCTTGGCATGTCTGGAAAGTTCTCCTTCATAATCTCATGAAAAAGGGACTCTGTGCTTTGCAAAGCAACTTTGTCACCTTCAGGAATTCCTATCAGGTGAATATTAGTTTTCTACAAATTATCCCAAAGGTCTCTGAGAGAATGATCCATTCTTGCTCTCCATTTCTCTTCCTCTTTTAGTGCTTGGAAGCATTCAAAAGCTTTGTCTTGAATATCAGAAATCCTTTCTTCTGCTTGGTCCATTCTGGTACTGAGGGATTCTACTGTATTTCTCAGATCTTTGAGGAATGCAAATCTTGTCTCAGTGTGTCAAAATCTTTGGCGATTTTGTCTTTGAATTCATTGAATTATTGAGACAACTTTTGAATTGCTACTTGAATTTCTAATTCCGACTTTACCTCCATTCTATTAATCTTATTTGCGATCCAAATTCTCACCCATTTGTCTATGAATAGGATCTTCAGTTGTGTCTGCCATATCATTCCTTGGGGGAGTTGATCTACTCTTGTCATTCATGTTATTGGAGTTTTCTGCTGATTCCGCCACATGATTATTTTACACCATTTTGCTAGATGAGCAGATGAGGTGAAATTGGGTTAGGGGGCTCCTGGAGTAGTGATTAACCAGCCCTTTGCCCAAAAGCTGGGACTGGTGTCTGTACCTTTTCCGCTGGAGCTTTGCAAAGAACCCATACAGTGCTATGGCCTGAGACACTGGGGACTTACTTGGTGTAGTGGGGCTAAGTGGCTCTGTCTTGTTTTCAGCTAGTCTCTGTCCTACCCTAGTGAATTAGTTAGTCTTGTTTGAAGTCTTGGCTGTGGAGAAACACCAGCAATTAAGTCACCCTGACCCCCATGGGCAACAACTGTAAAAGGAAAATCAAACCTTCCCACAACCACACACCTTTGGATAGTGCTCAGGTGATTGGTCCAGTCTGAGAGATCCAAATCACTTCTCACAGTCAGCACCCAGTCTCAAGTGAGGGAGTTCAAAAGGTCTCTGACAACTAGATAGCAGGGGTCTGCTAGGAGCTCAAATATGACTCATTGTGGTGCTCTGTGGAGTCAGAAGGACCCCCCCGCCCCCAGAAAATGAATTAGTCTGGGAAGGTTGATGCCTTCTTCCTCAATTTTCACCTGTGTCATACCCATTCACTGATAACCCTGCAGGGCTATGACCCAGTTCTTTCCAATGAGCAGATGTCCCAGGGGGTTGAGGCTGCCTGAGTCACAGAGAGATCTTATGTCTTCTCAGCCAGGCCTTTGCACTCTGCCACCATCCAGCATGGGAAGCTGAGGCCTGACAACCTTGGATGGATAATGGAAGTTGGGGTGGTTCACTCAGTTCCAACCCCGCCCCTGATTGATGTTGCTGACACTTATATTTACGCAGAATTTGTGATTCTGTCCTGGCTATGTTCCCCTGTGAACCAGGCACTGTTTGAGTTCACAGAAACTGTAACCCTGGTCTGTGCCGCTGCCCAGAGCTGGTGTATCTGTTTCCCCTGCAGTCTGTGTTGGGGTGGGTGCAGTTAGAGCTTACACTCAGCTTTCAGTTTCCTGCCTGCCTTTGTCTCAGCTATGATCCCTTGAGGTCTGGGTGTTTCTTAGGCTCACTAATGCAGTCCTCTGAGTGAGCCCCACCCTGGGAGTATGCTGTCTCTGTGCAGGCATCTTCAATTCTCCATCTGGCTGCACTCTGCCCCTGGCTGGTACCACCTCAGGCATACCCTTTGCTCATGTGGCCTCTGTTACCACTCCAGATCTATTCCACAAGTGTCTGCCACTGGAGAAGATGCCTGGATTTCTCTGGTTGCCCAAAGAGACAGGGAGTGTCCTTGCAAAATTTTCCCAGGGGTATGAGCCCTGTTGTTCCTGCTGCTGACACTGCTGCTCTGTGCCAGGGGGCACTACCTATCCCTTTCCTTGTATGGTTCCTTCAGTCAACTGTTTTCTCCTTGCCCCTGTGCTGCAGAATCAGCACAGACCTGCAACAGCCCATGCCCTATTCACACCTCTTAAGAAAATGCCCAAGAATCTGGACTCCATGGGGGACAGGCTTCCAGACCTCAGGTGAGAGTGGAGGGGAGTGCTGGGAGTTCAGAATTGCAGGTAGAGAATATATATAGTTTTATACAGTTTTATGTCTGGCAGGAGAGCACCATGGCATCCTACTAGGGGAAGGAGGTCTGGTTTTTAGAGGGTCTCTCCTGTGGGATAAAATGGGAGGATGTTTGAACTCTGCTCACTTGTTTGTAGAAAGTATACTGTGAGCGGTTCTTATGGGGGAGGGGACTCCCATCCGCTTGGCAATGGATTTTGTACCTTTTGTTTGTATCCTTGGGGTCACAGCTCACCTCAGCAGGGTTAATGTGCATTCTTCAAGCTTCTCTCCTGGCTCAGCTCCAAAACGTCAGCTTATTTGCTAAACTTCTGTCCTTTAACTCTCCTTCTGGACAGGAGCCTCTGTGGAAAGCTGGTTTCAGTCAGCCATCTTTCCTCCACCCCCCGTTGAGTATTTTCTTATTCACTCATAAACCTAGTGCTAAATAGGCATTTGTTCCCCTGACTCGATATCATCTCTTTTTTGTGCTCGATATCATCTCTTTTTTGTGCTCTTAAATACCTTGTGCATAGTATGTCTCCCAAAAAGTCTTCCTTGAAGAGTGATGATGGCTAAATGTAAATCATCATCATATAGTTGCTCAGTAAGCTTTATATACAAAAATTTTTTGCCATGCAAATATTATTTACCTAAATAAAACTGCATGTCTTTGAAAAATCCATAACTCACATGCTGCAAGTTCAGCTGGGTTCATACCCATACCTAATAGTAAACCTGTATAAGGATATATTGATATATTTCTTTTCTTTCCCAAAATATGAAGGAGGTATAAAAGTATTTGTTACATGAATACCTTTTATAATGTTTTAGTCAGGGCTTTAGTGTGCCTATCACCCAAATTGTGTTCATTATACCCCAATGGTAGATAAGTTTTCACCCCATTCCCATCCTTTTCTCTTGATTTACAATAACCTTTACATCTCTTTGTGCCTGTGTGTACTCACTGATTAGCTCTCAATTGTTTGAGAGTACATGTGATGTTTCTTTCTCCATTCCTGATATGCTTCACTTAGGTTTCTGCACAGCAAAGGAGATAATCAACAGAGTAAATATACAACCTACACAATAGGAGAAAATGTTCATGAACTATACATCCAACAAAGGGCTAATATCCAAAATCTACAAAGAACTCCAGCAAATCAGCAAGAAGAAAACCAAACAACCCCATTAAAAAGTGGACAAAAGACATAAACAAAAGTTTTTCAAAAGAAGGTAGACATATGACCAAGAAACATAAGAAGAAATGCTCAACATCACTAGTCATCAAAGAAATGTAAATTAAAACCATAGTGAGATATCCACTACCCATGTCAGAATGCCCATTACTAAAAAAGTAATAAAACCATAGATGCTGGTGTGAATGCAGAGAGATAGAAATTCTTATACAGTGTTGGTGGGACTAGAAATTAGTACAACCCCTACATGCAGAGATTCCTCAAAAAAAACAAAACAAAACAAAACAAAAAAACAAATAAAGGTAGACTTACTCTTCTACCCAGCAGTCCTAGTACTAGGTATCTATGCAAAGGAAAAGAAGTCATTTTATTGAAAACACACCTGCACACAATTGTTTATTGCAACACAATTCACAATTGCAAAGATGTGGAATTAATTTAACTGTCTATCAATTTATGAATGGATTTTAAAAATGTAGCATATACTTATATATACTATGAAGTCCTACTCAGCCATAAAAAGTAATACAATAACTTCGTTTTCAGGAACTGGAGACCATATACATATTGTAAGGTCTAGTCAAGTCCAGTGATTTTCAAACAGGAAGAATTGACAGTGAATAAGTCTTAAGGGAGCCATTTCTTATTTATGAAAAGAATACCCAATATTACCCTGTATTTCAAATAACACATACTTGTATTAATTTTTGGAATACAAAGCACATGAAGTATAGCTTGATAAAAAATCTTTAATCTTGGAGGATACAGGAAAAATGTAGTAACTGTCAATGGAGATGTGTCCCTGTGGGGGGATGAGCAGACCCTGAGCTGGGGAAAATAGAGTGTTCCTGCCCATCCTCTCTGGAAGTACTAGATTAATCTCTGCCCCCAGAACTACGCTCATGTTTCACACAGCATTGTTCAAACTTTTACTCCTCCCTGTAATGACATTCTCTCAGCTCCATGAAACCCACCTGTTCTTTTTTTAAATTATTAGATCATAACTGTATACATTAATGCATTTATGGGGTACAATGTGCTGATTTTATATACAATTTGGAATGCTTACATCAAACTGGTTAACATAGCCTTCACCTCATTTACTTAATTGTTGCATTAAGGCATTTATACTCTACACTTAATATGTTCTTAATGCTGCTCCATCTCATCTTTTAAGCCTTTCCTGGTTATTCCAACTGGAACTGGTTTTCTTCTTACCCGGCCTATAGGATACCTTACCTAGGGCACTAATTGCACTGTGGCAAACATCATATTTTTTACTGAGCCACCCTCCTAATAATAAACTCTCTCAGGGTAGAAACCAAACACGACGGGTATGATTCCTACTCCAGAACTCTAAGATACAACAAAAATCCCCCCATTCTTTGTCTAAACCAAACTAAATTGGGTCTCAGTCCTATCCCCCAGCTGAAGAAACATTGCATGTCAACCATTGGTGGGCTGCCTTCTCACATCCCTACTTAATCACCACAAGACTATATGAGAATATCAGGCTTACCTAGGGCCAAAAAACATGCACAGAATCACCTCCTTTGAGTAGGGTGGCGTCAGCTCAGATGCTCACTGTCCAAGTCCACATTGTTAAGTTAAAGCATCTAACTCCACCACCCTGCCCATCAGCAAAGTCCAACCCAAAGTCTACTCTCAATGGGGCCTCCTCAGCCCTTCCTTTAGGATAGATCTTTGTGTCTGCTGAACCCCAACTTTTCACCCCAAATTTGATGCTGACTGCCCTTCAGAATCTGTCTTGGCATCTTTTTGGAAAACACTTTCCCCTCCACTTAGCCCCACTTCCAGTCTTCATAGAAAGAAACCATTTTTATCATATTAGAATCTCCCACTGCTGCTAACGTAGTGTTTCAATATTAAGATATTGAACAAATGGCAAATCACCTTCTGTCCTATCTGGGAGGACTTTCTGGAACTCAGAACTCATCCTGTGGAAATCAGACCAAACCATCCTTCCTCAGGGAAGCTGTCCCCTATCAGGGACTACATATGACCCAGTCATTTTCCTTGTTGTTATCAAGCTGTCCATGTCATTACTTAGTCATGTTTGTCTATACTGCCAATGGCAGGCTCCAGGAGGGCTGCAGCAACATCTATTTTGGCTCACTCCCCACAGTCCTTGCTTAGAGGCCAGTCACATGGTCACCATTCAAATAAATATTGACTTAAATAATGAAAGTCTCCCTTCCCCTACCATAGAGCTGTTTCTTTTTCAGGTGTGCTTGTGTTTTCTGAAATGGTAAGATATGTCCAAAGCCGTGAGGTGATAATTCTCCCTTAATGAAAAAGCAGTGGCTCCTCCCCCACCTGACCCTCCCTGGAGATGCAATGAGTGAGACTCGAGGTCTCTGTTCATGTTCCTCAGCACAGGGCCCTGAGCCACAGTCTGCCTCCCACATTCATGCCTCAGGTCCTTCCAGGAAACCCCTTAGCCTTTCCCAGTTTTCCTTCTTCATGAGACAGATCCATGCAAACCTGATCGGAAATTAAAATTTCTTTAAGTATCCAAATAGAAGACCTTATGGGCCATCTGGGCCATTCTTTTAATGCTATTTTCTACCACTAAAATGTGTAGCAATAGGGGAATTTTAACATTTGATGGAAAATAGCAAAGAATCCAATTATTTAATTAATGTTTTGGGCACTCAAGAATTGACAGCAATTCTAAGTGAAAATGACACTGATAATGTGGGCTAGCCTATGGGGCCATGAGGAACCTGGTGCCATGTTGATGTAAGAGATTATATTTTAGTTATTTAAAGTATAAATTGACCTCACCTAAGTATCCTCTAGTAGGGTCTAGAACTGCATTGCTCACTATAGTAGGAACCTGTGACTATTTCAGTTTAAATTCACATAAAAATTGTTTCTCAGGAGAACTAGTCACATTGAAAATACTATCATACTGGACAGTACTATATAACATTTCTCTCAATACAAAAAGTTCTTTGGACCCAACCCCTCTGCTCTAAATGTCTTGAACACACACCAAGTTGAAAAACTGTGCCAGCAGGAGAACTTGTGCTCAAACAGGATATGTGCAGTAAACAGGATATCTGGCAGTTTTCTTACTAACTGCCAGATTCTGTTGTGACTGCTTCACACCAAGTGTCTCATTAAATCCTCACAACTTGGGAGGTAATATACTATTACTAACCTCCCATGTTAGCCTGCTAGGGCTGCCAGAACAAAGGACTGCAGACCAGGTGGCTTAAACAATAGAAATTTATTCCTTCACTGCCCTGGAGGCTAGAAGCCCAAGATCAAGTATTCAGCAAAGTTGGTTTCTTCTAAGGCCTCATTGCCCAACTCACAGGTAACCGTCTTCTCCCCGTATCCTCACGTGATCTTTTCTCTGCATCCTCATATGGTCCACACCCTGTGAGTGTCCCTGTACTAACCTTTCCTTATAAGGACATCATTCATATTGGACTACGGCCCATCCCAATGACATAACTTAACGTATTCATGTCTTCAAAGCCCCCCTCTCCAGATATGGTCACATCCTCAGGTATTGGGGTTAGGACTTCAACATAAGAATTTTTGGGAGGCAGAATTTATCTCAAAATACCCCCATTTTGTAGAGAATAAAATAGGCTCTCAGAAATTAAACTTTGTAACACTGTGTTAAGGTGCTGAGTCAGGACTTAAACCCAAATCTGTTTGTTTGTCAAGTTCATGAGTTAGTTCAGCACTACACACCTTCCAGGAGCTAACTTACTCCCTGTCCTTTCTTCTCCCACCCCAAGACAACCCAAAAGATCTGAGTTACCTGCATGCAATGTTACAAGCTTATTCCTGACCAGGGCCTTATGAGCCAATTCTCAAAAGCACCATTTGAGAATTGGCTCATAAGGTCATTAGTCAGAAGAAATGGATTTGCTCACTTGATGGTCAAATCTGACCCACAGCACTGAGCACCAACTGAACTCTAACCCCCTGAGTTAGCCACATGTAGCTAATGCAGCCAGTTCCCTGCCCCCACCCCTTGACATTCCTGTGGCAATGGATGACTGGGATTTTCCAAAATATATGCATCAGACTTTTCAGGAATATCCATTGCCTGTTAATTACCTCAACGGGTTAAACTAGCCAGATAATCAACTTTATGTGATTTGGCTCCTAAATCTAACCAAAGTAAGCATTTTATGGATAATAGATGTAATTGCTTCACTCCAGAGAGTCCCTGGACACATTTATTATGCCTGCAACTGTTTTATCCCTTGATAGGACACTGCTGATAGAATCCAGAGGAGGTTAGAGTGGTGGCCACCTGCCCTTCCCTCCAGATCGCTTTCTTCCCCTGCAACCAGCAGCCTCTAGTGTAAAGCAGCCTCTAGACCAGTAAAATGAGTCAGATGATGACTCTATTTACCTGCTTTCTTTTTCTTCTTCCTTGTGCTCTTGACCATTTGGGCGTAGTGTCTCAGATGGGACAGGTGGATACTCCAAGCCTAGAGAAATAGTCATGTGGTAATAGATCCTGCCCAGAGCCACACCAGAGAGGGCAGCACCCTGCATTGGGAACCGGCAGTCTGCTGACCCAGCAAGGACAGCTGTGTATGGCTGGGACTGAAACAATTTGGAAGCCATTGTCACCTAGTGGGATTTTTGCATTGGAATATTTTAATTGCTAAACCAATATGATGGGGGAAGAAAAGCCCCACTTCTCTACAAAAATAAAAGTAATATTCACCCAGGTCTCTGTTAACCACAGAAACTGGAGCAGGAAGCACACAGGCGTTTGGAACTCACAGATAATTCCAAAGCTTTCACAGATAATTCCAAATGACAGTAAGAGAGCTCATTTTCAGAGGCATCAAGGCCAATTCTAATGCAATGAACAGAGATGAGCATTGTGTAAATGCCGTGCATGCGCACACGCGCCCACACACACACACTCAGCCTGACTCAAGAGGGGAACCACAGGGAAGCAGCCCCAGTGGACCCATTCAGGCTTGACTTGCTGCCCACTGAGCCCTCGGTCCTCACTTTCCTAAACTCACAGCTCATTCAAGACTTCTGGGCTTAATGCAAATTAATTAAACTGCTGTGTAGCTTATTTGACCATTATGAGGTTTTAAAATAATTAAGAGTGAAGGCAACTGCTTAAACCCTTTCCAGGCTACTGTAGCCAGTTTATGAATTATATAAATTCCATATTAATGTGACTCCTCTGTGACTACAGATTAGCTGGAGGATACTCATTAAGATGGAATAAAAAAGGAAACAGTAGCTGTAATATCCTTTTCTTTCTTATTCCCTAACAGCTTTCCAGAGGCTTCTATGTGAGGGCACAAAAATAATATACTTTAATTCCTATAGCATTTTACAAACAAGATAATTTTTTTTATCCCATTTGATCCTCCCACTAATCTTGTGAGCTTGTCAGGGCTGGTATTTTCCTGTCTGTTTTATAGGAAAAGAAGTTAAGTGGTTCACACAGATAATAAAGGAATCCAATACTCAGGCCTGCTGATGACCCCAGTCCAGTATTCTTCTTGTATGCCATGGTTTCTCTCCCAAAACAGTTCCTCCATTCTCCTATCTTAGATGTCTGAAATTTGCAAAGAAAAAGCTTCATTACAAAGTACAGAGAATCCTCCCAGAACTCAAATTAGACCTCCTATTTTATCCTGCAATCCCACTACTGGGCATCTACCCAGAAGAAAAAAAATTCATTTTAACATAAGGACATTTGCACTAGACTGTTTTATCATAGCTCAATTTACAAATGCCAAAACAAACAAACTAAACGCCACCAACCCAGGAATAGATTAACAGGCTATGGTACATGTATACCATGGAATACTATTTAGCCATTAAAAAAGATGGTGACTTTACATCTTTTGTATTAACCTGGATAGAGTTGGAACACATTTTCTTAGTCAAATATCACAATAATTGGAGAAGCAAGAATCCAATGTACTCAATTTTAATATGAAGCCAGTGGATGATCTAATACATACTCACATAAGAGAAAAACTCAAATCAATTCAAGGTAGGGGGCAGGGGAATGAGGGAGCAGGTAGAGCAGAAGAGGGTGGGGGATGGGTGTGTTCCCACTTAATGGGCATGATGTTAGGGTGTATGGCTCACCTCTCGGGGAAGGAAAGCATAAACTATGAAGCACACCTGCTGAATATTGTAAACTCTGAGACTAGTTGAGGGAGGATTATGGTGAAAGGTGGCTCATTGGACTGCGGAGAATACGCAGATTTTATTTTAATTTATTCTAATTCATTATGTTTCTCTTTATGGTTAGTGAATTTTGTCATTTTTCAGTAATCTTTATCTACTCCAAAGTAATAAAAATATCCTACTATTTATTATGTGGAATTGATTTTTTTGTATCCTATGAGGTAGGGATTGCGTTTCATTTTTTTACATATGGGTATCTAATTGGTCAGTGATATTTAATGACAAGACTGTCTTTCCACTGCTGTTGGTGCCACACGTCATAAACCAGTGTCCATCCTGTGTGAGTATGTTTCTGGACTTTCTATTCAGCTCCATTTATTGTTTTTTTTCCTTGCACCAATACCACACTGATTTAATTGTGATAGCTTTTTATAAATCCTGACATCTTCAAAAGCATATATTTCCTTTTTGCTTTTCTATAAGTTTGTCTTGAGTATTATTTGTACTTAACACTACTTTATTAACTTTAGAACCAGTTCGTTAAATTGCACACACACATGTACACATGCATGCACAAGTCCTGACAGGATTTTTATTTTTATTTTTTTTCATTAAATCATAAAGAGGTAGATTATGCATACATTAATGCCGGGATTTTAATTTGGATTGAATCTAGAGATCATTCTTGGGATAATCAACACATTTATAATATTGAAACTTCCAATCCAGGAACATGGTATAGAACTCTATTTACTTCAGTTTTATTTAGTTTCTCTCAATAATGCTGTTGAGTTTTCTGTGCAAAGATTTTGCACATATTATGTCGAATTTATTTCCTAGGGATTTGATTTTTTCTTTCATAAATAGTATTATTAAAACATTTAAGATGTTCTAATTCTTTATTCCCAATATGAAATTTTTGTATATTCACCTCTTATCCATGATAATTGGTAAGCCTATTTATTAATCCAATAATTTATATATAGTTTATGTCTATGTACACAATTGTTTTATGTAAATCATAACAGTTTTTTTCTTTGCAATCTTTTTTGCTTGCCTTGCTAGGCTGGATTTATTAGGTCACTCCAGCACAGTATTTAAAAAGTTCCATTCTTGTTTCATTCCCAAATCCACAGGGAAAATATTCAGCATTTCATCATTAAATATGATACAGACTTTTGCTTCCTTATAGGTAAGTTCTACCAGATTAGAAAGTTCATTTCTTTTCTTTTTTTTTTTTTTTGTAGAGACAGAGTCTCACTTTATGGCCCTCGGTAGAGTGCCGTGGCCTCACACAGCTCACAGCAACCTCCAACTCCTGGGCTTAAGCGATTCTCTTGCCTCAGCCTCCCGAGCAGCTGGGACTACAGGCGCCCGCCACAACGCCCGGTTATTTTTTAGTTGCAGTTTGGCCAGGGCCAGGTTTGAACCCGCCACCCTCGGTATAGGGGCCGGCGCCTTACCAACTGAGCCACAGGCGCCTATTCCTGCTTGCTAAGATTTCATTATGAATGAGTGTTATAAACTGTCTTGTGGTGGTGCCCATTGTGAGTTCCCAGAAGTGTAGGGTTCCATCCCAGGAACCTGAGAGTACAAACTGGCCATCTGAGGAGATGATCAGGTTGCTAACAAAGTGGGAGTGGCTCCACAGAGCACGCTGCAGGATGCCATAATTGGTCTCATCTCTGGTCAGCTTCCACATGATGATGGTCTTATCGCAAGTTTTATTTGCATTTCTCTAATGACTAATGATAGATACAACTTTCCATGTGTTTATTGGACATGTGTATTATCTCTTTGGAGGAGTATCTATTCAAACCATTTGGCCAATTTTGTTGCTGTTAAGAGTTCTTTATATATTTTGGATGTAAGTCCCTTGTCAGATGTGTAATTTGCTAACATGTTCTCCCCTTCTGTGAATTATATTTTCACTTTCTTGATGGAGTCCTTTGGAACACAAAAACTGTTAATTTTGATGAAATCCCACTCATCTACTTTTTCTTGTGTTACTTGTGCTTTTGTGTCATATCTAAGAAGCCATTTCTTGATTCACCATCATTTATTCAGTTGTTTTCTTCTAAGAGTTTTATAGTTTAGGCTCTTACATTTAGGCCTGTAATCTATTTTCAATTAATTTTTTTATGAGGTGAATTCTTTTTTTTTTTTTGCCTGTGGATGTACAGTTGTTGCAGAATCCTTTGTTGAAAAGACAGTCTCGTCAAGAATCAATTGACCATAAGAATTTTTTTTTTTGGACTCTTGATTCTATTTCGTTGATATACCTTATGGCAGTCACACAAAGTCTTGGTTACTGTTGCTTTGTCATAAATTTGAAATTAATGTGAGTCCTCCATCTTTCTTTTTCTAGATTGTTTTTGCTATTCTGAGCATTTCCAAATGAATTTTAGAATCATCTTGTCAATTTCTGAAAAAAGTCAATTGAGATTTTGATAGAAATTGCAATGAATATATAGATCATTTGAGGGAGTGTTATTCTAATAATAGTGAGTTTTCCAATAAGTGAGCACACAATAACTTCCCACTTACTTCTTCTTTAATATTTCCTATGAAATTTTGTATTCTCACTGTAGAATGATTATACTTACTTTCTTATATTCATTTCTAAATACTTTTTTGATGCATCAGTAAATAAAATTGTTTTCTTAATTTTATTTTGAGACTGTTCATTGTCAGTGTACATAATTACATTTGACTTTTGAATATTGATCATATATCCTGCAACCTTATTGATCTCATTTATTAACTGTGTAGTTTTGAGTATGTGTGTACTCCTCAAGATTTAGTGTACATAAATCATGTCATCTGCAAATGAAGACAATTTTATTTTTTCCTTTCCAATATGGGTGGTGGTTATGTTTTTTTCTTGTCTAACTTCCTTGGTTAGAACGTTAGCACAGCATCAAATATAAGTGATGAGAGTACGCATTCTTGTCTTATTCTTTACCTTGAAACATTAAGGGCACTGTTGGCTGTACATTTTTCACATATGCTTTTTATTGAGTTAGGAAGTTCTCTTCTGATCCTAGTTTGTTAAATTCTTTTGTAATAAATGAGTGTTGAATTTTGTGCAATGCTTCTTCTGAATCTTAAGTTAATCATGTACTTTTTGTCTTTTATTCTATTAACATTGTATTATATTGATAAATTTTTGTATCTTAATCAAAGCTTGCATTTCTGGGACAAATCCCAGTTGGTCATGATGTACACTATTTTTTGTATATTGCTAGAATGATTTGCTAGTATTGGTAGATTAGTCTGTAATCATAAGGGACAGGTTTTTGTGTTACCTTTGTCTCTTGTTTTAGAATGAATTGAGAAGTGCTCCCTTTTCCCTCTCTCTATTATTATTATTATTATTATTATCACTTGTTTTTGTAAGACAGTGAAAGATTGGTATTAATTTTCCATTAAGTGTTTGGTAGAATTAGGCCAGGCACAATGGCTCACACCTAGCAGCAAGCAGAATGCGGACATAAGAGCCCATTCTTGGCAAGGGAAAACAGCCCCAGAAAGGGGAAAAATAAAAAAATTAGCTGAGCAAGTCAGAACAAAGGAAAGTAAGCTAGTTTACCTTTAAACCAGCTGCTGCTAAATTTCTTATTTTTTTTTTTTTTATCCCTATAGGCCACAGCTTTTCCTAGAAGCCTGGCCTATAGGGAATACAGCTTACAATCACCTCTACTGGGCTGTAAACACTTGAAGGAATAATGGCTACAGAGGAAGCTGTGTGCAAGGCCTAGCAAGAAACATTAACTAGGCCATCTCCTGCCCAGTCAACAGCTAAAGCAAATACCCATTGTGGAGATTTGTATTAGGCTGAGACAGAGATCAACGGAACAGCTCAAGCCCTGAAAAATGGGTAGGGGGGCTTGTATCCCTTATTGCAAAGAGAAGACCCTCTGTGGTGGTGATGAAAGGAAAATTCCTCGTTCTCACTGATTCTTCAGAGAAGATTGATGTCAGTGGCATTTTATTCCATAGTGAACTAGAAAGTATTAACACCCCGTAGGAATCTCTGTGTGTGTTATCACAGACAGGAGGCTGTCCCCACACAAAGCTCACGTTCCAGATTTCTCAAGACTGCTCAGACCCTTAAAGTTAATGATTATGGAAACAATAGAAGCTGATATGCTTACTCGGAGAAACTACTGATGTCTTTGTTCCCTTTCTCAGCTTACTCTCTGGGCTAATGAGCAAATAGCCTTCAATAAAAGCTGAGTAGAACTGACACTTAGTACCAGCTGCCAGAACCCCACACCCAGGTGGTGGTCCCTGTACTCCCACCTTTGAAAAAATTCTATTCTGTGTGTCTTGTCTCTTTGTCTTTCATCATTTCTAACTTTATATTTCTTCACTTGACTTCTGTCAGATCCACAGGTCTTAATGAACCCTGCCTCCAGGGCAGGACCCTGGCACTAGCACTCCAGGAGGCAAAAGCAAGAGGATCACTTGAGCTCAGGCATTCGACCAGCCTGAGCAAGAGCAAGACCCCTCCTCTACTAAAAATAGAAAAATTAGCTGGGCATATGGCAGGGACCTGTAGTCCTGTACTTGGGAAACTAAGGCAGGAGGATCGCTTGAACCTATGAGTTCAAGTGTGAGCTGTGAGCTAGGCTGACACCATGACACTCTAGCCTGGGGCAACAAAGTGAGACTGTCTCAAAAAAATAATTTTTTTTTTTTTGGTAGAATTCATCAGTGATGACATCTGATCCTTAACATTTCTTTTGGGGGAACTTTTTTGGTTACTAATTCAATCTCATTATTTGTTATTAGTCTACTCAGATATTCCATCTCTTCTTGAATCACTTTGGGTAGTTTTGTTCTAAGAATTTGTCCATTTCATCATAACTAATGCACAGAAATTTTCAATTTGTAATTGCTCATAGCCTTATAATCCTTTTGAATTCTTAAATTGAGTAGTAATGTCTTCTTTTTCATTCTTGGTTTTGGCAACTTAGGCCAGTCTCTTTTTCTTTGTGTAGCCAAGATTTGTCTATTTTGTTGACCTTTGGAAAAAACCACTGGTATAAATAAGAAGAAATGGTTATGAATAACATTACAAGAATGTCCAATGTGGACAAGCTGTAAGTGAGTTAATGCAGTAGCTGAGCTGTCATGGATGATCCAGGTTGCTCCTCTGGGTCTACCCTATAACTCTCACATTGGCATGGCCCTACTTACTCCCTACTCACAGATGCCACACTGCAGGGATCTGTGCAGATGGGGTAGTGTACATTAGAATAAGTTTTAAAAAAATGTTTTTGAGACAGAATCTCACTTTGTTGCCCCTGGTAGAGTGCCATGGTGTCACAGTTCACAGCAACCTCAAACTCTTGGGCTGATGTGATTCTCTTGCCTCAGCCTCCCAGGTAGCTGGGACTAGGCACCCGCCACAATGCCTGGCTATTTTATTATTTTTTTTAGAGATGGGATCTCGCTCTAACTCAGGCTGGTCTCCAACTCCAGAGCTCAGGCAATCCACCCGCCTCAGCCCTCCCTGAGTGCTAGAATTAAGGCATGAACCACTGCACCCAGCCTTAAAAAAAATTTTTTTTTTATTTTATGAAAGTCTCTTCTGATGACCCTCCCCGACCTTTCTTTGTCAGAGCTGAGACATGTCCTAACGCTTAACACATTCACTGCCACACTAGAAAAAAAATTTCTTTCCTTGGGGCCATAGTATTTTATTACAAAAATAGAATAAAAACTTCAAAAACAAAACAATCCTTTCTAATTTAATGAAAATTTTGTTATTGTTTTCTCTGTGTGAGTTATATGCGACTCATGCAGAATCATTTTTTGCACTGCATGCCTCATGAGTTATATTTGACTCATGACACAGCTTGTTGAATCTGTTTCTGAGAATGGAGTCTTTTGCCATTCTGCAAGTATCTAGTTGTGTCTAGAGTGGACCTTGGGTGGTCCTGGATGAGGACCTGTAAATCATACCCCCTAAGTATGTGCAACAATGTCACATGGTTGCATACTAGCATGTCAATTTTGTTCAAAGTGTCACCAGGCAAATATTTAAGGGGAAATGTGCCATCAGAAGATAGAGTAATTGGAGAACACAGTTCCAGCACCTGTGGCACACATGTATGGGCCAGCTGGAGCAAGGGACAGGAGGTTGGGGAGATGTGCCCATTGTCAGTGAAAACAATGAGCAGAAGTTTCACAACTTCATGAGGCCTTGGGCTCAAAACTAATGTGAGTGAAATACAACTCACATGGCAGTTAATGTGTTCATTTGGTCTCTCACTAGGTGGATGAGACAATCATGATGGGCACAAATTAGTGAGGACAGAGGAGGATAACACCTGGACAAAAGCATAATAAGAAAAAAGGGAGTAGTAGATACTGTTGGAAGTTGAAACAGGCATTTAAACAAATGCAGTAACTAATTCCAGTTTTTTTATAATCTTCTTTTTGAATTTTAGCAATTCTTTGAGATTAGTTTTCTCTCTTCCTATCAATAATAATCCTTTTTCTTTAACAGCATGCAAACTATAATCCCAAGTTACTAAAATAAAACTTGTAAATGGTAGCAATTTTTACTAAACTTGACGTGAGGAGCAGTTATATAGGTCTAGTAATTAAAGTTCTCAAATTAGAGGAGTTTTCTGTTGCTCTGGGCATCAAGCTGTGGTCTCCTCTTCATTGGGTCATCTCCGGCAGGACACAGGTGTCTCTGCTGCAGCTTCTCTCACCTTGTGACCTGCAGGTCCTGGGAAATCTGTAGGGAAGTTGGAAGGACACCCTGGAAAGAGAAATGATTCCCATGCACCCTGGAGAATTTTCATCACAAATTCATGTTTAAAAAAATTATGGGGGGTGGAGGCAAGATGGTTGACTAGAGCCAGCTTTCCGCAGAGGCTCCCAACCAGAAGGACAGTTAAAGGACAGAAGTTTAGCAAGTAAGCTCATGGTTTGGAGCTGAGCCAAGAGAGAAGGTTGAAGAACATGCATCAACCCTGCTGAGGCAAGCTGCAACCCCAAGAATACAAACAATAGGTACAAAATCCATCGCCAAGTTGATGGGAATCCCTCCCCCACGAAAATGGTTCACAGTATACTTTCTACAAACAAGCAAGCAGAGTTTAAACATCTTCCTATTTTATCCCACAGGAGATACCCTCTCAAAACTGGACCTTCTTCCCCTATTAGAGTGCCATGGCACTCTCTTGCCAGGCATAAAACTGTATTAAACTGTATATATTCTCTACCTGCAATTCTGAACTCCTGGCATACCAGGAGTTCATACCAGACCCCAAGGTCTGGAGTACAGATTCTTGGACATTTTCTCAAGAGGTGTAGACAGAGCATGGGTTGTTGCAGATCTGTGCTGATCCTGTGGCATGAGGGTAAGGAGAAGATGGTGGACTGAAGGAACCACATGGGAAAGGGAGAGGCAGTGCCCTGCAGTGCAGAGCAGCAGTGGCAATGGTGGAAACAATAGGGCTCACACCCCTGGGGATATTTTGGAGAGACACTCCCTGTCTCTCTGGGTAACCAGAGAAAGCCAGGCATCCTATCCAGTGGCAGACACTGGTGGAACAGATCTGAGACAGTAATGCAGGCCCAGTGAGTAAAGGGTATGCCTGAGGTGGTACCTGCCTGGGCGGGGCATAGCAGGACAGAGAATAAAAGACACGTGTGCAGAGATGGCATACTCCTAAGGTGGGGTTGAGACACAGGACTGCTTTAGTGAGCCTAAGAAGCACCCAGCCCTCAGGAGATCATAGTCGAGACAAAGGCAGGTGGGCAGAGGCTGGAACTCAGAGCTGAGTGTGAACTCTAACCACACCCACCCCAATACAGACTGCAGTGGAGACAGATACACCAACTCCAGGCAGTGGCACAGACTGGGACTGAGTCACAGTTTTTGTGAACTCAAACAGCGCCTGGTTCGCAGGGGAATATAGCTAGGACAGAATCACAAATTCTGTGAAAATATAAGTGTCAGCAACATCAATCAGGGGCAGGGCTGGAACTGAGTGAACCACCTCACCTCCATTAACCACTTGAGGATGTCAGTCCCCCTGCCAGATGGTGACAGAGTATGGATGCCTTGCTGAGGAGACATAGATCTCCCTGTGACTCAGGCAGGCGCAAACCCCTGGAGGAGCATCTGCTCATTGGAGGGAAGTGGGTCACAGCCCTGCAGGGTTACCAGTGACTGGATGTGACACAAAGTGGGGAAGGAGGCATAAGCCTTCCCAGACTAATTCATTTTCTGGGGGGAGGGGCTTCTTCTGACTCCATGGAGCACCAGAACGAGTCATACTTGAGCTGCCAGCAGACCCCTGCTATCTGGTTGCCAAAGACCTTTTGAACTCTCCCACTTGAGACGAGGTGCTGACTGGGACAAGTGATTTGGATCTCTCGGACTGGACCAATCACCCATGGACTATCCAAAGTGGTACCCTGGGTGTGTGGTTATGGGAAAGTTTGATTTTCCTTTTCTAGCTGTTGCCCATGGGGGGAAGAGTGACTTATTTGGTGGTATTTCTCAACAGCTGAGACTTGAACCCAGAGTAACTGATTCACTAGGGTAGGACTGAGACCAGCTGAAAACAAGACAGAGCCATTTAGTGCCACCACACCAAGAAAGTCTCCAGTATCTCAGGCCATAGCACTGTACAGGTTCTTTGCAAAGGTCTAGGGGAAAAGGTACAGACACCAGTCCAAGTTCTTTGGCAAAGGGATGGTTAATCACTACTCCAGGAGCCCCCCAACCCAACTTCACCTTATCTGCTCATCTAGCAAATAATCATGAGGTAGAATAAGTGGAAAAACTCTGGTAAGATGAATAACCAGAGTAGATCAACTCCCCTAAGGAACTATATGGCAGACACAACTGAAGATTATATTCATAGACAAATGGCTGAGATGTCACAAATCAAACTCAGAATTTGGATTGCAAATAAGATTAATAGAATGGAGGTAAAGTTGGAATTGGAAATTCAAGGAGCAATTCAAAAGTTGTTTCAAAAATTCAAGGAATTCAAAGACAATCACCAAAGGCATGAGGTGATTGTCAATCATTGAGGCAAGAATTTGCAGTCCTCAAAGATCTGAGAAATACAGTAGAATCCCTCAGTAACAGAATGGAGCAAGCAGAAGAAAGGATTTAAGACATTGAAGACAAAGCTTTTGAACATTCCTAAACACTCAAAAAGGAAGAGAAATGGGGAGCAAAAAAGGACCGTTCTCTCAGAGAGCTCTGGGATAATTCGAAGAAAAATAATATTCGCCTTATAGGAATCCCTGAAGATGGCAAAGTTGCTTCACCAGGCACAGAGACTCTTCTTCATGAGATCATGAATGAGAACTTTCTAGACATGCCAAGAGATTCTGAAATTCAGATAGCAGACAGTTTCAGAACCCCAGCACGACTCAATCTGAATAAGACATCCCCCAGGCATATCATAATTAACTTCACTAAAGTTAATATGAAGGACCCAACAAGAAAAGAAAAGTATACACCAATATCACAAATGAATATTGATGCAAAAATATTCAACAAGATCCTAACAAACAGAATCCAGCAAGACGTCAAACAAATTATACACCATGACCAAGTGGGTTTTATCCCAGAGTATCAAGCCTTGTTCAATATACGTAAATCTATAAATATAATTCAGCAAATAAACAAATTATAAAACAAAGACCATATGATTCTCTCAACTGATGCACAACAAGCTTTTGATAATATCCAGCATCCCTTCATGATCAGAACACTTAAGAAAATTGGTGAGATATCATCTAACTCCAGTAAGATTAGCCCATATCACAAAATCACAAGACCAGAGATGTTGGTGTGGATGTGGAGAAAGGGAAACACTTCTACACTGCTGGTGGGAATGCAAACTAATATATTCCTTTTGGAAAGATGTTAGGAGAACATTTAGAGATCTAAAAATAGACCTGCCATTCAATCCTACAATTCCTCTACTAGGCATATACCCAGAAGACCAAAAATCACATTATAACAAAGGTATTTGCATCAGAATGTTTATTGCAGACCAATTCATAATTGCTAAGTCATGGAAGAAGCCCAAGTGCCCATCGATCCACAAATGGATTAATAAATTGTGGTATATGTACACGATGGAATATTATGCAGCCTTAAAGAAAGATGGAGACTTTACCTCTTTTCATGTTCACATGGATGGAGCTGGAACATATTCTTATTAGTAAAGTATCACAAGAATGGAAGAAAAAATATCCAACATCCTCAGCCCTACTATGAAACTAATTTATAGCTTTCATATGAAAGCTATAACCCAAATATAACCGAAGAATATGGGGAAGGGGGAAAGAGAGGGTTGGGGAGCAGGGAGGATGGGTGGAGGGAGGGTAATTTGTGGGACCACACCTACAGTGCATCTTACAAGAGTACCTGCGAAACTTACTAAATGTAGAATATTAATGTCTTAACGCAATAGCTAAGAAAATGCCAGGAAAGCTATGTTAACCAGTGTGATGAAAATATGTCAAATGGTCTATAAAACCAGTGTATGGTGCCCCATGATTGCATTAATGTACACAGCTATGATTTAATAATAATAATAATAATAAAACAAAATTGGTGTTGAAGGGACATTTTTTAAACTGATAGAGGCCATCTAAAGCAAACCTACAGCCAATACTATATTAAATGGAGTTAAATTGAAATCATTTCCACTCAGATCAGGAACCAGGCAAGGTTGCCTATTGTCTCCAGTAACATTGTAATGGAAGTCTTAGCCATAGCAATTAGCCAAGAAAAAGCGATCAAAGGTATCCACATAGCATCAGAAGAGATCAAACTTTCACTCTTCTCCGATAATATGATTGTATATCTGGAAAACACCCGAGATTCTACTACAAAACTCTTAGAAGTGATCAAGGAATACAGCAGTGTCTCAGGTTACAAAATCAACACTCATAAATCTGTAGCCTTTATATATACCAACAATAGTCAAGCTGAAAAAACAGGCAAGGACTCTATTCCATTCACAGTAGTGCCAAAGAAGATAAAATATTTGAGAGTTTACCTAACAAAGAACATGAAAGATCTCTATAAAGAGAACTATGAAACTCTAAGAAATAGCTGAAGATATTAATAAATGGAAAAACATATCATGCTCATGGCTGGGAAGAATCAACATTGTTCAAATGTCCATACTACCCAGAGCAATATACAATTTTAATGTGATCCCTATTAAAGCTCCACGGTCATACTTTAAAGATCTTGAAAAAATAATACTTCATTTTATATGGAATCAGAAAAAAAATCGAATAGCCAAGACATTACTCAGAAATAAAAACAAAGCAAGAGGAATCATGCTACCAGACCTCAGACTATACTATAAATCAGTAATGATCAAAACAGCATGGTACTGGCACAAAAACAGAGAGATAGATGTATGGAACAGAATAGAGAACCAAGAAATGAACCCAGCTACTTACTACTATTTTGTCTTTGACTAGCCAATTAAAAACATTCAGTGGGGAAAAGATTCCCTATTTAACTAATGGTACTGGGTGAACTGCCTGGAGACCTGTAGAAGACTGAAACTGGACCCACACCTTTCACCATTAACTGAGATAGACTCTAACTGGACTAAAGATTTAAACTTAAGACATGAAACTATAAAAATACTAGAAGAGAGTGCAGGGAAAACTCTTGAAGAAATCGGTCTGGGTGAATATTTTATGAGGAGGACTCCCTAGGCAATTGAAGCAGCATCAAAAATACACTACTGGGACCTGATCAAACTAAAAAGCTTCTGCACAGCCAAGACCACCGTAAGTAAAGCAACCAAACAGCCCTCAGAATGGGAGAAGATATTTGCAGGTTATGTCCCTGACAAAGGTTTAATAACCAGAATCCACAGAGATCTCAAATGTATTAGCAATAAAAGAACAAGTGATCCCATCTCAGGGTGGGCAAGGGACTTGAAGAGAAACTACTCTCAAGAAGACAGGCACATGGCCTACAGACATATGAAAAAATGCTCATCATCTTTAATCATCAGAGAAATGCAAATCAAAACTACTTTGAGATATCATCTAACTCCAGTAAGATTAGCCCACATCACAAAATCCCAAAACCAGGATGTTGGTGTGGATGTGGAGAAAAAGGAACACTTCTACACTGCTGGTGGGAATGCAAACTAATATGTTCCTTTTGGAAAGATGTTTGGAGAACACTTAGGGATCTAAAGATAGACCTGCCATTTGATCCTACAATTCCTCTACTAGATATATATCCAGAAGACCAAAAATCACATTATTACAAAGGTATTTATACCAGAATGTTTATTGCAGCCCAGTTCATAATTGCTAAGTCATGGAAGAAGCCCAAGTGCCCATCAACCCACAAATGAATCAATAAATTGTGGTATATGTACACCATGGATTATTATGCAGCCTTAAAGAAAGACGGAGACTTTACCTCTCACATGTTTACATGGATGGAGCTGGAACATATTCTTCTTAGCAAAGTATCTCAAGAATGGAAGAAAATGTATCCAATGTACTCAGCCTTATTGTGAAACCAATTTATAGCTTTCATATGAAAGCTATAACCCAATTATAGCCCAAGAAGAATGGGAAAGGGCAGAGGGTGGGGAGGGGAGTGGGGAGGATGGGTGGAGGGAGAGTAATTGGTGGGACCACAGCTATGGTGCATCTTACAAAGGTACATGTGTGTGCAGGAAGGGAGTCCAGTCCAGGGCACATTGAGCTTGAGTTGTCAGCAGGACAACCCAGGGAAGATGACATTGGCATCTGGAGAAAGAGGAGGAGGAGGAAGATGAAGGAGAGGAAGAGAAGGAGGAGAAAATGCACTCAAGCAGCCCTGGGGGAGAATGATTGTCAGGCACCCTAGAAGTCTGCCACTGGCTCTCACGCCTTTTCTCCAAGGAAGCATGAGACACAGTTGGAAAGGGTCTGTGTGTCTAGGATCTAGAGGAGGGAACAGCAGAAGCCTGGCCACTTCTCATGACCCCTCTTGCCCATCCATCTCACCTAGGAGGGGACAACTTTCTCAGTCTGCGTGAAGAAAGTCCGACTCCAAATGGAAATTTCTGGCATCTAAATATTATGGACTTTGTAACCTACTAATGTCTCTCACTACTTTTCCACAACTCTGACAATGTGGGAGAGAAAAACCTGGGGCTCTCTGAGAGGCAACTTTAAGAGAAGTCCAAACAATTGCATTCACAGTAATTTCACCCCAACTCAGGCCGTAGATAGAGATGGTGGGACTTCTGCAGCCCGAAACCAGTCCTTTTCCCCACAGAAGTTAAAAGCTGAACCAGTTTGCTTTCAGATCCACACACACAGCCTATATTCACAAACAGGATAGGATCCCGATCAACTCCTCAGGAAACAGGGAAAACACAAACTTGTACAGAGGGCCAATTCAGTGCCACCCCCTGTTAGCTCATCATGAAGCCCCATGAGGTTTCATGCCATGGAAAGAACTCAGATTTGCATCCTTCCTCAGACTACTTGACTATTAGTGAGAGGTAGAAACTGGGTTTGACACCACGTGCATGCTCCAAATTCTAGGATTTTCCCCTGTATGAAGAAAAAGCCAGTTTCTATAATTTCTTTCTTTTCTTTTCTTTTTTTTTTTGAGTAGAGTCTCACTCTATCGCCCTGGGCAGAGTGCTGTGGTGTCATAACTCACAGCAACCTCAAATTCTTCGGCTTGAGCAATCCTTTTGCCTCAGCCTCCTGAGTAGCTGGGACTACAGCCTCCTGCTACCACACCTGGCTAGTTTTTCTATTTTTAGTACAGATAGAGTCTCACTCTTGTTCAGACTGGTCTTGAACTCCTGAGCTCAGACCATCCACCTGCCTCGGCCTCCCAGAGTGCTAGGATTACAGGCATGAGCCACTGCATGGCCCAGTTGCTATAATATTTTTTATTTGAATGGCTCTTTCTTCTTCAGATTCCAATATGCAGATGAGCTTTAGATAAGAAAGACATGTGTCCTTGTAATGTTGTACACAAACTGAGTTTTTGTAGCTCAGATCACATTTCAAGTTTCTTAAATTTCATGACAAATCCTTTTTCTACTTCAAAGAACCTTTTCATAGAGCAAAGAGCCAGTCCCCAGTTTTTCTGTGGTTTTGTGTGTCAAGCTTCCTTAAAGCAGAGCTCACTTCTGCCACTAAAGAAACTATATACCCTGAAAAAAATAGCAAATCTAAAGTCTCACTGTTTTCAATGAGAACCGGAAGGCAGAGCTGGGGAATTGTCAGCATGGCCCTGTAGGGACCCCTGAGTTCCCCTCTGGCATCTGCAAGCATGGTCTCTTTACCAAGGTGTCAGGACACTCCAATCCCTCTGCTGAGCCCATTCTGTCATGGCACAACAGAGTTTCTCTCCTACACATTCAAGGAATTCCTGGGGGAGGCATGTTGAGCCTTTACCAGCCTTCCTCCTGGGCACCGGAACCACTCACACAGAGGTAAGCTGGGGAGAAACTGTGGGTACATCTCTGGGATGTGGCAGTAAAACTGACTCCTCTGTTCATTCTTAACTTAAACCTGTGGGGAGGTTTCTCTTTCCCCTACGCCACCCCACTTCCCAGGAATCAAAGGCAAGGCCAATATCCATGCCCTCCCCCTTTCTGCACCTGTCTTGAATTTATCAAGTTTGAGCAGATCTCTGTATAGTAAAATGGACCAATCCCAGGATTACCTTGACAGAAATACTGTCCTCTTGGCTTGGACTTAAAATGCCACAGCAGGCTAATCTTTATGCTGGTCATCTGTGTCATCTACAAAATATTTCTGGGTCTTCTCCTGGGCATAGGTATGATAGCATCTCCCCAACACCTTTGGAGTTAGGCATGGCCATGCAACTTGCTTTGCTCAATAAAACATGAGCAGAGTGATGTGTGGATGTGTGTCATTTCTAGCTGAGGCTTTTAAAGCCAGTATGATGGTGGAAACAAGTACTGAGATACACTTGCTGTGAGCCCGGGTCCCAAAGAGATAATGGACAGAGCTGCCTGTCAAGCCCCAGTGGACATGTTGCAAAGGAAGCCCAAGATGCCAGGGGAGTCCTTAGCAGGGGACCCTAGCAAAACTCTCAACTCAAGATTATGAGGATCCCCAGAAGAGGCTTGCTGGAGAGGAGAAGTGGGTGATAGATACGGATGCAATGGGGGCTGGTATGGAGTGGGGAAGAAGGTGTCCCAGGAAAAGGAGACAGCAAGGGGTGAGGGAGGAAATGAGGGAGAGAGAAGAAAGGGAGGAAAGAGCACGGTTGTTCAGGAGGCCACCAGCATCAGAGGCCTGTCTCACCCAAGAACTTCTGTCCTGGTACACTTTGCTACAGCCTCTACTCTACCCAGAGAAAAGGAAGGGGTGGGGGAGTGAAGGAAAGTATAGTCAGGGAGAGTAAGAAGAACAGAGAGTGGGTGTAAGGGAAAGAGGACTTAGAAAGGAAGAGAAAACCTAGTAAATTCAGACAAGTGGAGAAACTGAGAAGCAAGATGAGCTAGATTAAATAATGGCTCCCAATGTCAAGTCCTCATCCCTAGAACTTGTAAACGTGACCTTCTTGGAGACAGTCTTGCGGGTGTGATTAAGAGAAGGATTTTGAGATGAGATGATTACCCTGATCTACCCTATGGGCGCCCCTGCCCTGTGCATCCATGTGAAAGAGGCAGAGGGGCGCACACAGAGACGCCAATGGGATTTCAGGGGCAGAGGCTGAAGCAACGCCCAGAAGCCAAAGAACACCCAGCATCTCCAGGAGCTGGAAGAAGAAAGGAATGGATTCTCCCTAGAGGCTTGGCAGGGAGCACGCCCTGCCACACCCTGATTTCAGACTTCTGGCCTCCAGAACTGAAAGGGAACACATTTCTATTGTTCTAAGCCACCCGGCTGTGGTCATTCATTATAGCAGCCCCAGGAAACTAATATACAAGAGGACAGAGAAGGCGTCATCCTGTGTGACAGTCACTCCTGCCTCCCCCTCCCAGCCTCCTTAGCCTCTTGCCTTGGGTGCTCACCACCACCCAGCTGTCCTCCCCTTCCCTCCAGCCAGCCCCATCCTAGCACCCCAGGGCTGTGGCCAGGTTGGATGGAAGGAAAGCCCCAGGGTTAAAGTTCACTCCTTCCCTGGCCGCCTCTGCCCTCCCGCTCCACAGACCAAGCAGAAGTCTATTCATGTACACGCACATGAATTCTAAACTGTGGGAGGCAAAAAAATCTGTAATTACCACTGAATATTTTGTCCAGTACCAGACCCAATCCACAGATTGTAATGCATAAAAAAGTAATTGGTAAATATTTGCTAAGTGACCAATCCTTTGGAATTGGCTATTTTTACTATACCAGCCATTTATGAAATGTCCATTATTGTCATGTACTATATATAGTAGGGACACCGAATAATTAGAATAATAATAATGGCCACTATACCCCGTAAGCCATTGTCATGTGCCAGGTGCCGTGTTATGCACTGAGAAAACATTATTTTATTTAGTCCTAAGGACCACAGTCCCATCATCTCAATTTTTTTGGATACATAAGGCTGGCTAAGAGAGGGTAAAGGCTGCTTGTTGTCACCCAGAAGCCCAGCCTCAGAGCCGGTGTTCCAGTCCAGATGAGACAGGCTCTCAAAACTGTGCTTGAAATTGGGTCTTTGGGGGGAAAATATCATACTCCTCTACATGGTAATTTCCTTGACCATTATCTTAACGTATCTCAGTTTCTCTAAATTTGGGGGCCGTCCTTAAATAATATGAGTCCAGATTTACCAGCTGGACATCTGAGTCACAATTCCAGGACCTGCAATCAACCTCTTTGGCCACTGGGTGGCACCAAAAAAGTATGTCTGAGACCCAAAAGCCAGCAAGGGAAGGCGGTTTCCAGCTCTGAGGTGTTTAAAGGTGAGCCACACAAACAGGAAGGCAAGGCTGTCCAGAAGAAGCTAAATCCAGCTGCAAAGAAGTGGGTTAGAAAACATGCTGCCTCAGGTGTCTAACACTGATAGAAAAAAATTACCAGAGGCGCAGCTTGTGTTTCAGTTAAGAGTCAGCATCCAGAGAAACGCAGGCGACTTACATCTGTTGACCAGGAGCACATAGAACTCTCCAAGGGTGCTCCAAGAAAAGAAAAATTACAGGCACGATCCCCAGCAGCGAGGATGTCCAAACACCTTAACACGTCCTTCTTGAAATGGCAGCTCTTAAATGATTCAACTGCCTCTTAGCCAAAATGCATAGCAACAGCCACAAATACACTATAATTAACATCACATGCAGAGCAAGGGGAACTTTGAAAATATTTCATTTAACATCGCAAAGAAGTCATAGATAGTCTTCCCTGTGAATGAGGACATTGTCAAATTGTTTTTCTAGAGCCCACTGTGAATTCCCTGAGTTGTAAAATATCTTCAGATTGCAATGTGCTTTGTGGGAAGAAGAGTATCTCAATGGACAACTACATTCCTTGGGCTGGCGACCTGGCTATTGGGCCCTGTCCTGCACCACTGCTATACTGAGCAGTTGTCTGTGTGCAACCACTCCATGAGGAGGCAAGTTTGGAAAGTGAGAGTGAGCTTTGGAAACTTGTATATCAATTTGACTTTGCCTTGACAGCCAAGGCTGTGATCAGTTCCACCAAGCTGGACCCATCAGGAGTTTGCAACCTTGCCGAGAGTCATTTGTGACCAGGGTCATGATCTAGTCCTACACACTAACCACTTACCATCTGAAACAGACTGGCCATCCAACATGGGGATTTTGAGAAGCACTGGCCTAGGAACAGAGGGTCAATTTCTCCAGCCTTATCTATCCAGTTCTCTGGGCTCAACAGACAAAAAGCCAAGAAGTGCAGGGCGTGGGCTCTGCAGGGAAGTAAAAGGAGATCCAACTCCTCTGTTAATTACCAGCTGCCTGGCCTTAGGCGTATTACCTAAACTTTTGGATGTGTACCTTCCCTAGTGCTAAAATGTGGCTAATAATATTTACTTTATAGAGTGGTTGTATATGAAATGAGATATGTGTGGTGAGACTTAGCACTCAGATGATTTCCACACCTTTTCTTTTCTTTTCAGATTGAGGGTATAACCAATTAGGTTACACTGTTTGCATTTATTAGGTAAAGTCCAAGTTGTACTTGAGCCCTTCACCCAGGAAGGGCCATGTACCCCTACATTGTGCCCTATGTCTGTTAGAGCACACCAAGCCTCCTCCCTCTTCCCCTCTCCCCCCACTTGAATTTAATTGGGGTTTTCTGTTGCCAGAAATTTAATTGTGTTTTTCTGTTACCTTTGTCTTAATCTCTATCTTTCAATCTCTCTCTCTGTGTCAACTCTTTGGAGGCTTTTTTGAAAATAAAGTCCTCATTACCCTCAAGAAAACAGTGTTATCAATGCTGTCTTGGGGTTCTTTATGACTTAGACTCTGGATTTGATCAGTCATCAAGGGCTCTTAGGAAGGAAGGAGAGAATTCTAGATGGATGGACAGAAGAAAGAGAACATTCGGAAGGGGGATTAAAAGGTAAGGAAAGATTCAAAAGGACAAAAAGAAGTCTTGAGACCTGACAGGAGAGGAAATAAAGGACATGAGAAGGACATTGAAGGCTGAGAAGTAAGAGGTAGACCCCATTTTAGAGGAAGTTTCCAGAGCAGCCCCCTCTCCCAGAAGAGTACTCAGAGCCCACCTTTCCTCACTTGCCCAGAGCTGAGTCAATTTCCCCTCCCTCTGTTCCCAAGGAGACCTTGACCATGGTTGCAGCCATACCTCATCTAGTGAACCCCTGCATGGGTGAGGCCCATCCAGACACCTACTGTCTCTATCCTATACTGCTGTATGTCTGGCACTATTTTATCACTTGTGACCCAGAAGCCACCAACACCCAGTTTTACTGCCCTGGAGCTCATCATATAGAGCTGCAGTCCCCAGATCCCAGGCCATAGACCTGTATCAGTCCATGGCTTGGTAAGAACTGGGCCGCACAGCAGGAGGTGAGGGATGGTTGAGCCAGGGAAGCTGCATCTGTGTTTACAGCTGCTCCCCATCGCTGGCATCACCTGAGCCGGAGCTGCCACCATCTGTCAGATAAGCAGTGACCTAAGACTCTCACAGGAGCACAAACACTACTATGACCTAAGACTTGCACAGGAGCACAAACCCTACTATGAACTACGCACACAAAGATATAAGTTGTGTGCCCCTTATGAGAATCGAACGCCTCATGTTCTGAGGCGGAGCTGAGGCAGTGATCCTAGCACTGCAGCGTGGCTGCAAATATGCATTACCATCAGCAGAGAGAGTTGACTGTGCAGAGACCATTATAAATGAGTTACTTGCAGGCTGATTTCAAAACCACCCCTCCTACCCCTGCCCAGTCGTTGGAAAAATAGTCTTCCATGAAACAGTCCCTGGTGCCAAAAAGGTTGGGGACTGCTGATTTAGAGGTAGTGGGGAAGTAAATGCCAAAAACATGACCCTTCCCCCTACTTGGAACCGTGGTATATTGTGACTTGCTGCAGCACAGACGGCCTGCTGTGTGAGTCTCTTCACACTGCAGGGCAGAAGGCTTCCCATGCTGATGCCCACGGAGAGAATTCAGGGCAGCTTATGAACTTGGATGGGGGAAGAATTGTATCCTTATTTGTGCTAGCCATTAACTAAAATTTAGCATTTTCTTCAAATATGAATGCGGACAACCACAGAAGTTCCTGTGACTTTATAATGTTCAGAAATTATAGATTTTACTTATCGTATTATAACTGTTATAGATATTCTGAAATATTTATGCTCTTCACTACTCCAAATTTACGGTAGTTCTTAGACCTGCCACCAGGCCTTAATATTTACTGCATTAATAAAGAAGCACATATATTATTGTATCACATTCATCTCTTTTTCAAATTTTTTTTTTTTGTACTTTGGCCAGGGCCAGGTTTGAACCCGCCACCCTCGGCATATGGGGCCGGCGCCCTGCCCACTGTGTTTTGATAATGGTGCCAGCCCCATATGCCAGAGGTGGTGGGTTCAAACCCGGCCCTGGCCAAAAAAAAAAAAAAAAAACTGCAGAATTTTGATAACTACTGTATATTTAAATATAATTGGTTTCCTCCTATATATTCTTTCTTCATCCGTAAATCTCATTCTGGGGAGGCACCCAAGGGTTTTATTAAGTAAGGAAGGCACAGATTAAGAAGATCTGCCGTTAGTTAAGGTTGGAAGGGCCATAATCAGCTATCTACCCTCCAGGGACATTAGCTAGCACATGAAAGACCCCAATTAGGTATTCACACTCCAGAGCACTAAGGCAGCTCTTCTCATCTGGCTACCTTGATCAGTGCTACAGGGCTGAAATGTTGGCAGCAGGAATATTGGAAGCCATTTTCCATTGGTGAAATAAAGAGTGTTCAATATATGTGCAAAGGATGGAAGTGTTGTACAGGCATGCGGACCCTGCAGGAAGAGGAATACAATAAATTAGTAAGCCCTCTGGCCTAACCCCCCTCTCTTAAGTGGGTACATAGGCCTGGGGCTCTGATTTGATCCTAGTCCTCATCCTTACAGAGGGAGTGCTGGAGGACACTGGGCTCTCTTGCCTCTCTTGTCTATTAGAGCATCTCCTTTATCTCTAAATGATGCTTTCATGCAAGGAGTTATAAAAGCTTCGTGGAAGCTGAGAACAAGTAGGTGTGACTCTTTCCGCGTGTACTTCGCCACATAGTACTAGTCCGTGTGGCAGAATTCCACCTGACATCTGCCTCTCGTATAATGAGAGCAGAGGACCTGGTGGTCAGGTGGTAGGAAGGAGTCTGAGGAACTAAGCAGAGCGCACCCCAAGGATAGCACACGACCACGTACTCAGAGCTTGCTGGAGCTCCGAAGCCCGCCTTCAGCCCTTGTGCCTGTCAGGGACCCAAAGGCAGGGACCTTCTTTGTTGTGGGAAAAAGGGGCGTCCTCAGGAGTGCTCTGCTTGCAGCGAAGCTGGAGGCACACTAACTAGAAGCCGGGCGTCCTATGTAATTGGTTTGGGGAGCCTATTTGGCCCTCTCTGGTGTTCCTGAGTTGGAAGTGGGGGCACAAGAAACAGAGAAACTGGCGGTTGGTGAACAAGTCCTGGCCATTCTGGGCCAGTTGCTGCAGGCATGTCGGTTTAGCTTCCTGGAGCTGTTGCCCAGGTTGTGGGTCAGAGTTGTGTTGTCAGGGTCAGTCTGGCAGTCGTCTGTGTATTCGCCCTGCAGGGACCTATACATCTCAGCTTCATCTAGCAGTGACATGTCAAGGATTTCCTACCAAAAACAACCTGAGGAAGGCCTAGTCGGCAAAGGTCTGTTTGCAAAAGGCACACATGTACACAGGTGTCAGGACCCCAGTCAAGGTTGTGGGTACCTGTAGGGTGGTGTTGAGCCAGCACCTCTCACTATCAGCTGGGGCAGTGAGAAGGTGGGTTCCCTTCTCTCCCTGAGCTGATGCTGTGGTAAAACTTGGGCATGGTGCCTGACCCATAGTAAGTGCTCAGTAAAGCATAGCTATCATTTTTTGGTTTTATTTAAGAGGGAGCCACAGAGATAAGATCTATCTATGCCAGTGCTTCTCAACCAAGAATGATTTTGTCCCACAGGGAACATTTGACAATGACTGAGATACTTTTTGGTTGTCACAACTGGGTCTGAAGATGCCACTACACTCACTGGGTTGAGGCTCCCATGCTACCAAACATCCCACCATACACAGGACAGCCCCATACCAAGGAATTAAATAGCCCCAAAGCCAATTGTGCTAAGGCTGCCTTTCCCCAGACAAAAATGGGGGAAGAACTGGATACTGAAAGGACGCTGGGCAGAGTGATCAAGAGAGCGACTCGGGCGCTGGTCTAGTGGCCAGGGGCAAGTCACTGAACTCCTCTAACAGCAGGACCTCATCCATAGGATTTACTGTGAACTGGCCTCATTTTCATCATACAAATTTCTTAGTTTCTTTTGGGTAGATCTGGGTAATCTAAGGAGGCTAAGGTGGGTGAGAATGGGCCAGTCTTCCTCTACAAGCCAGCTACCAGGTTAGAAAGGAAGGCAATATCAAAATTCTGCCACACATACAGACATTTAGTGAGCAAACTCAAAAGTAGTCATGGTACCTGTTCTGTAAGCTTCATACAGTCCCACCTCTCTGTCATTTGAATGTCCCAAACCTCATTTTGCACGAGACTCCCTAGTGGCAGACACACGGATTCATCAACAGTGGGATTCTGTTAATGTCATAACTGGCTTGAGACACCAGAATCAGCCTTTTGCTTGTAGCTGGACACCAGACAAGTGAAAGGAGTTAGCCTCCAGTGTTGTTTCTAAGGATTCAGGCCAGAGGTGTCTCTGGATCTCTATACCCAACTCGTGCAAAGGTAGAGAGTATTTCTAATCTATTTTATCCAATCCAAGTATCAAGTTTAGGGATCCCCAAACTGCGGCCTGCAGGCCACATGCGGCGGTGTGATTGTATTTGTTCCCATTTTGTTTTTTTACTTCAAAATAAGATATGTGTAGTGTGCATAGGAATTTGTTCATAGTTTTTTTTTTTTTAAAACTATAGTCTGGCCCTCCAATGGTCTGAGGGACAGTGAACTGGCCCCCTGTTTAAAAAGTTTGAGGACACCTGATGATGATCCTTAGTTCACCATTGAAAACCCATTTCTAACAGGTGCCCTGCTACTAAACGAGCCACTAATTTTGCCAATATACAAACATTTCTGACATTTCTCTAAGGCAGTGTTTTTCAACCTTTTTCATCTCATGGCACACTTGAAACTGTAGTTAAACACTCATGGCACACTTCAATTATGTTGATCAAAAAAATGTTAAAAAAATATATACATACTGTGCTTTGAACTTCTTTGAAAAATAATTTAATGAATAACCTCTAAAAATTTTCACAGCACAACTAAGCTCCTCTCGTGGCACACCAGTGTGCTATGGGTTGAAAAATCACTGCTCTAAGGTAATAGGCAATGCATTGGCTGTAAAAAAAAAAAGTGCAGACAATAATGGCCTGTATCAGCCTTCAGGAGAGGAAGTCCCCATTAGAATGCTGGCCCTGGCTTGGCACCCGTAGTAGTAGCACAGTTCTTACAGCGCCAGCCACATATACGGAGGGTGGTGGGTTCGAACCTGGCCCAGGCCAGCTAAACAACAACAACTGCAACAAAAGTAGTTGGGTGTTGTGACGGGCATCTGTAGGCCCAGCTGTTGTACTCATGCCACCTGGAAGAAAGACTCGGACCCCACTTTAGGTATAAATCAGATGGTGATTTATTACACCTGCGCAGGGGACCGCAGTGATTTATTACACCTGCGTTGGAGGGTTGCTGCCCAAAGGCAAACGACCCTGAAGAGAAAAGCAGGTTGCCTTTTATACCTTTTTCGTTGCCATGCAAGCAAGCAAAAACAAAAGCAGAACGTGGCAGTTAGCCCAGGGTGGGGTTACAGAATTGGCTCAGGGGGACTACAGCGTGGCGGTTGGCACGAGGGTGGGTTACAGTGAGTCAGGGGGTTACATTGTGGCAGCTGGCATGGGGACAAACTTGGCTTGGGAAATTCCACCATTGTTTAGCCACTGCTAGGGGGTTGGGGTAAGTTCAGGGGGGTTACAGAACCTGGGAAACTTTGCTTGAGTGAGTTTTCACTATTGTTTGGCAAGGGAGCCAGGGAACTCAGACAGTAACTTCCTTGTAACCTGTTTTCAGAATTAAACTAATAAGGGGGGGTTTGAGATGGATAGGGACTCAGGCTGAAACAGTTAATGGCCTTTAGGGGTCTTCTTGCCGGGTCAGTTACTATACAGCTACTTGGGAGGCTGAGACAAGAGACTCACTTGAGCCCAAGAGTTTGAGGTTGCTGTGATGCCACGGCACTCTACCCAGGGTGACAAAGTGAGACTCTGTCTCAAAAAAAAAGAATGCTGGCCTCTCCACCTGGCTTTCCCTTCCATGCACATTATTATGCCAGATGCACCTGGCTGTTGCTTCACTAAAACCACACACACACCCAAGAATGTCTTGTGTGGGTTACAGTTAAAGCAAATCACAGACAATATAATAGAGCTTTTGTAAACACGCAAGAGATGACATGCACAAAGCACTCGGCACTATTCCTGGCACATTAATAAATACAGAATAAGTGCTTACTATTATTATAGTTGTTTTAGAAGCCTTCCTCTAGCTCCTTGAGGAAAGGGAGGAAAATTCTAATATCTAAGGGTAGTATAGAAATGGAAGGTGATGGAATTTGCTGAGCAACTACTGTGAGCCAGGCATTTCCCGTGCTTTGCAGCATTTAGCTGGCACAACCACCCGGCAAGGTGAGTTTGATTATCACAATTCCTATGGGAGAAAGCTAAGCTCAGATGGCACGAGGGCCTCAAATAGCAAAGAATAGGCCCACTGCCTGCCAGCGCCAGAGCTAGGACTGAAGCTGCCGGGTGGGAAAGGCTGCTGTGGGAAAGACTCCAGCCACCTCCCTTGCACTGCACTGTGAACTCCCAACAATGGGGAGATACGAAAATTCAAAAGTCTCAGGAAGATGGAAGCCTCGGGAGAAGAAGTGAGGTGGAAAGGCAGAGTCACAGCTAGGGACTGCTGGGCAGCCGTCCTTGGGGTACAGGGGATGCGGTCTGAGCATAGGGGGCTGGCAGGGTATTAGTCCCCAGGATCGTCATAGGGTGAATTCTCCCAGAAGCAGAACTTAAAGCTTTGCTGCAAGAGACAAGAGCACAGTAAAAGAGTGGGGCAGTGAGAACATGGACAGGGAGGAAGTGACTTTTGTATCCCCTGGGGCTTGGGGCTGTGACTCCCTGAGTTTAAGGAGGCCTGAACCACTTCAGGCTGTTGAACTCTTCACATTCTCCCTGGGGGCAAAGCAGGCCCAGTGCCCTGGAACAGTCTCCAAAGGCACCCAGAAGTGCAGGACAGGCACTCAGAGCTGGTAAAAGGAGTCCCAGAGGCTCTGGGCGACCTGCCCCTTGCTAGTCATGTGCTGGCATCAAAAGGGGTTTCTCCTTCGGAATCCAGCAAACCTGTGTCCTTCTGATACCAGAATTTTCCAGTTCTTGGTCTTGGGAATTGAAGAATGAATTCACAGACTTCAAGTAAATGAAAGCAAGAGAAGAAAGGAGAGAAGAAAGTTTCCGTGGAGAGGGTCCTAAGCAGGCTGTCACTTTTCACTCTTTGTCTAGGGCAGTAGTGATTCTCAACCTCCCTAATTGCCATGTTGTTACAAATGGAAAAAAGAGGTCTTGACCCATAGGTTGAGAATCACTGGTCTAGGGGGTTTAAGCCTTAAGTATCCTCCTGAGTTTTGGTAGCTCACTCTGGTTGGCTCTTTCGAATTAAAATGGCTGGTGGTTATCGGCTCCCTGTTTGAACCAGCAGCTTCCCTCACCCAGTCCCTTTGTGGTCTTTCTTCCTGGTATGTCCCACCCAGCAACAGCTATTAACTAATGGCTGCAGTGGCCACAGAGTGGCCACGATGAAACTTCCTCCTGGGGATTTTCCAGGCCTGCTGGCTGTGCCCAACCCCCTTCTCCTGACCCTTCTTCTCTGGGCCCCATTTTCCTGTCCCTGCCTAAAAGCCTTCTGACTCCTATCACTTCCCTCACCCCTGGTGGTCCTCCCTATGGGCCCCGCTGGCCTTGTGACTCAAGCCACCCACCCCTGCCTCCCCCTCCTGCGTCAGCTGCGCTGGCCTCCCTGTGAGCCTACAGAGTCACCAAGCATGCCCCACCTCGGGCCTGTGCCATGGTCAGTCTCTGCTCAGGACCCTCTCCCCTGGGGTCTCCCCTCTGTCCAGCCAGGCCTTGCCCAGGTGCCCCCTCCAGGATCACCCTTTCAGAGAGCAGCATCCTTCCCCTCTCCCTCTCTCCCTTCTTCCTTTTCCTTGTCTCTATCCAACACTTTCTTACACTTATTGTGAATTTGTTTATTGTCTGCCTAAGACAGACAGAAATGAATATTCCGTGAAAGCAGGGACTTTGCCTGTTATAATCATTGCTCTGTCTTCAATGTCTAGAACAGTACCTGCTGCTGAGTAGCAGTCAATGAATGCTTCTGAATCAAGGAATGAACCCATCAATGAATCCAGCTCCCTAGGCATCATTACCAGAAGTCAATCCACCTAGTTCAGAATTCCTTGGGGCATTTACTATAAACATGATTCCTGATGATTCCGGCTGGGAGGACGAATTCTCAGGGTTTTGTCAGTAGCGTCCAGCTCTATGTGACTTTGTAGAGGGCTCCTGGGAGGAACATGAAAGGAAGGGCAGGGGAATGACTGCCTGGCCACAGCTTCCCAGGGCCCAAGCCTGGCTAAGGAGCAGCAGAGCTGTCAGATTTCCAGGGATACTTGTGAGCTCAGAAAATGTGGCCCTCAGGAACAACCATGGCAAATAGGATACTAGAGGACACATCCTACTTCTCAGACACTGTCTAGCCCCCAAGTCTTTTTTTTTTTTTTTTTTGAGACAGAGTCCCACTCTGTCGCCCTGGGTAGAGTGCCATGGCATCATAGCTCACAGCATCCTCAACTCTTGGGCTCAAGCAATTCTCTTGCCTCAACCTCCCTAGTAGCTGGGGCTGGAACTACTGGGCATATGCCACTACACTCAGCTAGCTTTTCTATTTTTAATAGAGACAGGGTCTTGCTCTCGCTCAGGTTAGTCTCAGACTCCTGAGCTTGAGCAATCTGCCTCAGCCTTCTAGTAGCTCTCGATTCCATGAACCCAGGAGGAGACAGGTCCCCACTATTGACTAAGATTGAGTCATAGAGTCAGATTTTTTTACATACATAAATGAAAGCATTTGATTTTTAAAATTGTTTTTACAACTTACCATTAAGTGGCATAAATTAATTATATCTACATCATTTTAATCTATCAATCACTGCATTCTCTATTTCTCAGTAGTTTTAGTAATATCTAATAGTCTCAACATTAAATTCAAATTCTATTCAAGAACTATTAAATTATACTTTTGAAACTCATATTAACAGGTATAATTGAATTAAAAGATGAAGTTAGGCTCAGCGCCCGTAGCAGTGGTTACAGCACCAGCCACTTACATTGAGGCTGGAGGGTTCAAAACCAGCCCAGGCCAGCTAAAGCAACAATGAAACAACAACCACCAAAATAGCTGGGTGTTATAGTGGTCACCTGCAGTCCCAGCTACTTGGGAGGCTGAGGCAAGAGAATCATTAAGCCCAACAGTTTGAGGTTGCTGTGAGCTGTGAAATCTTGGCACTCTACCAAGGGCGACATAGTGAGATTCTGTCTCAAAAAAAAAATAAAATAAAATATGAAGTCAAACTACTTCTGTCACTGGAATCAGATTTGATTTGATTGAGAGAAAACAAATTGATGGAGATTATCTTTTAAAATCCAGATTCCTGGCACCCATGCCAACTGCACTGAATCAGATGCTATGGTGGTAGAGCCTTGGAATTTGAATTTTTACTAGGCTCCAAGTAGAATTCTGTTAGCTCATGTGGAATTTAAGAATCACTGCAGTATCTGCCCTCAGGGAAAACAGGAATATAGAATACAGGGAGAAAGACGTTAGGGACTGTGAGCCCGGCCTGCCTGTGCTCCAGGGTACTCGCTAAGGGACCTACTCTCTCTGTGTTTCTTCTGCCCAAGAAGACCTTGTCTCAGAGACCTGCTGCGGTGGGTGGAGGCAGGCAGACTTGGCTGCACAAGAAAAAGGGTGGAGAGGAAACGGGAGGAAAGGACAGGCTTGCCAAATCACACAGGTTAATACTATGCATGATATGCAGGCTTCTTTAGCACATTGTGTAAAGAGTAAAGAGAAAACCTTCTTAGCAGGCAGGCCAAGAGCTGGATGCAGAAAGCATTCTGTGGATTAAAGCAAAGAACAAGCAGCTGGCATGGAAGAGATGTGGGTCTGAGCCTCGGCCACTCCACTGCTCTGTTTCTCTGGGATGATGGTATCACTGGGATTCCTCATGTGCACAACGTGTGTCATCATCTCTGCCTTCCCTTTGACATTTGAAAGGCTGCGCTGGTATAGTCTCTTGTCTGAGAGGAAATTTTTACCACAGACAACTGTGTGTGTGTGTCAGCACATTTAGAGTACAGAGTAGAAACCGCTCAGTGTCAGGATCTTGCCCCACTTTCCCAAGTGTGTGGCTACCAAGACTTTGAAATTCTTCTTCCTGTCTGGACCAGTCTTTCTCTTAGCTACTTGTGTAGTGTTGTTTTGGTTTTGTTTGTTTGTTTGTTTCCCTGGAACATTCTTTCTTTTCTTTTTCTTTTTTTTTATTAAATCATAGCTGTGTACATTGATATAATCATGGGGCATCATTCACTAGCTTCACAGACCGTTTACCAAGTTTTGCATATACCCTTGTAAGATGCACCGTTGGTGTAATCCCACCAATCCCCTTCGACATTCTTTCTTTTCATCTCCACACGCCACCTTCCAACCATTCAGCTCTGGGTTAACCATCACCTCTTCAGAGACCTTCCAGGCCTCTTTATCCAATGTTGTTCTTTCCACTCTCATCCCCAGGCACCGTTACTTCATCCTCTTATCTTTGCCTCAGTATTTACCATTCTCTTAAATCACCCAATTTGTTCACAAGGGTATTGTCCATGCCTTTCTTATTACAGGAGTTCCTTGAGGGGCAGGCCATCTTCTCCCACAAGCACATTCCCTGAAATATATCCATAGGATGAATGAATGAATGGCCTTGTTCCACAAGGTTGCCTCTTGGTCCACCTGCTCTCCGTTCCACTCTCAGTTCTCTCCCTTGACTTTCGGTCTTTTTCTGTCTACCCTTCCTCCAAGTCCCCATATCTTCCCTAGGCCCCAGCTCTGACCATAACAGTTTCCCCTACATGGTGCTGGAGAGAAAAGTTTTATGTCCTTCCATTTCTTCCAGAGGATATTGGGTTGAAATAATCCAGCGTGAGCAGGAATTGCTGAAGACAATAGACCTTTCTCTAGCTAAAAATGCCAGTGCATTATCATGCAGACCCTCATCAAGGAGGGTCTTCCAGTGTCTCAGCTTGGGAAGTAAGGGAAGAAAGATATGTGGGGAGAAAACCCACCCTGCTGAACTACCCAACAAGCACTGATGATGGCCCTGGGAGCCCAGAGGGAAATGCCCTCCAAGGAACTAGAAAAAAAGGAAAATAAGATTACCCTTGGACAGGGAAACAGGAAACCAACATTGGATCAGGGCTGCGAGCTGGAACAAAACTCAGGTGGAGCACTGCCATGTCTAAAGGAAAGATCTCTCCCTCTACAAAAGGGCAAGTTGTTCCTGCCTTTAAGTAAATGTTTAGCCCATTACTTGCCAAACTCCCCGCATAAAATCTTCCCAACAGCCCTTTTCTTTGGTATCATTGGTCTTATCGTGAGGAGTGGATTACTAAAACCCCTGGGAGTAGGAACTATGTCTTCTGTTTCTCATGGTTCTCTTGCTTAATATTTTGTCAACTCATGACAGCACAGACCACAAGCAGGAAGGAACAACAAACACTGGTTGATTAATTCCTCCACCCCGTTTTCTTCCCTTTTGACAATATTCCCCTTTCTTCACCTCTATGTCTACAACAGCTGCATAGCTTACTTCCTGCCCTGTACTGGGGCAGGGATTATTCTGTTCTTTCTGTAAGGAGTCTCTTTCCTTTCTTTGATGGCATCACTCATTATAAAGCAGCACAGTTTGGGTGGCTGAGCAAATGGACGCTCAGGCCTTCTACAACTCAATCTATAACATTAGATAAAGAATGATACTTCCCATATTGTGTTGTAACCTGACTTGTCTCTAACCATTTTATTATGAACATCTGGCCATCCAAAGAAATATTTATCTACAATTTAATTGTTATTCTGATATATTAGATGTACCATAATTCATTAAAATAAAATTTTGTCATTGAAAAAAAAAAAGAAATAAGAGACCCACATTTGAATTCAGGTGCTATCACAAAATAGTTCATGACATGAGGCAAGTTTAAAAATAGCTAATCTTACAATTATTGTAAAGAGTTAATGGGTAAATAGTTAATTGTTGCCAAGAGTTAAAATGTAGTTAAAGCACAAAGCAAAATATCTGGAAGGGGAATTCAAGCTACCAAGAATATTTCAGGGAGAAAATATTAACTGCTGATCAAAGGAGAGTTGGTAGAGTTTTTTGGCTGCAAGCTAAAGAAATTGCATTTGGCTAATTTAAGCAACAACTGATGTTTCTCATAAACACAGGGACACTAACTGACTCAAAGGGTAATCACAATGATCAACTTTAGGAAGGACGGACCCACAGTGAACTCAGACATTGAAATTTATTATGAGATTTATTCTGGGTATTGCAACTGAGATGATCAAGCTCCACGGGCCTTCCATCCTGATTTTGGTCTTAGAAAATCTGGTTGTGTTTTCTCTTTGGGTGGAAAGAGGAATAAGCAATAGTGATTGATGGTCCCACTCAGATTATATTCTATACATGAGGCAGGCAGGAGCTGAAATCTGTACTATTTCCTAAAACTGCTCTTACGAGTTACTATAAACTTTCTGCCTTAAAACAACACAATTTGGTTATTTTACAGATATGGAGGTCAGCCAGGTCTCAGTGTGCTGAAATCAAGGTATTGTTAATGCTGAATTCCTGCTGTCAGGTGTGGCAGACTTGCATAACGTAAGGTAATCACAGAGTGTGTCCTCTGTGTCAGAGTGTGTCACCTCTGCCACAGGGAGTAACCTGATCAGTGACCTGACATCCGTCATATTCACAGGTCCTACCCACACTCAAGAGGGGGGACTGTACACAGCAGCCGTGTGTGTAAGATGCACCTTTGAACAAGGCGAGGACAGATAGGTAATCAGACCACAGTATAGAATAGGAGGGGTTGTCACAAAGGGATGTGGGAGAACTTCTGGCAATGATGAGTAAACGTGTAGGAGAAGTGGAGGAAAATGGGTCCTAAGCTGGGGCAAGGAGTGTTCAGAAAGGAGGTGAATTCTGAGCGGCATTTTAGAGAACTAAGATTAGTCCCTAATGGGAGCTACACATGTAAACCAAGAGGAAACCAAATTCAGGTTTCTGGGTAAGACTAATGCTATTATTGAGACCACAACTGAATTCCAGAAAAGCTAGAAATTAAATCCAGGCAGAACAAATCGTTTAGTCAGTGAGTCAGGCCACCTTGACTTGGCTTTAGCGATTTAAGGGAGCTTAGATAATGCATCTGGACCGCATTTCTAAAGCTTCTGCACCTTAAAATGCTTCTTAGCTTAGGATTTATAGTGAATTTTCAGAATCTGGTAAAAGACGCCACAAAAGAGCAGGCATAGAAGGAAAAATAGCTATAATAACTGTTGAGATGGCACGGTTGCTGAATTCACCAATCAGCCAGTTGCCCTGGGCTTAATAGGTTCTTCTTAATCTTACACTGCAATATGGAACTGCAGGACAGCATGAAATATGAAAAAGAAAAGGGAGAGAAGGAGAAAAAATGATTAAAGTATGCACAGAACAGCAGGGGAGGGAGGGGAAAGGAGTCCATGAGTCCAGCTGCTTGGCCGTGATTGGTCACAGCTCCACGTGCTTTTAGATTTGTGAGGTTGTGGGAGGGGGGTGTCCTTAACCCCTTGACATTCCTTCTTCATCTTTTCTAGGGTTGGCCCAGTCTGGATTAAAGAAAGCCTAGAAACTTAGAATATTCAGATTTGTGTGCACATACACATTTTTATCCAAGTAACTTATGCATCATTATTTTTAAATCAGGTTCTGCGAAGGGACTTGTAATAAAAGCAATTTAAATTGTTTGAATTCATCCTCCCCTATCTACAAATAATAAATTTGTCACTTTTGTATTGTGTACTAATTTGAGAGATTGCCTGACTTCCTTTAGAGGATGGGTTTAGTTCACCTGTATCATCACACGAACTCCTACATCCAGTAGTTTTATTAATATCATTTATTGATTTTTATTACCTTAACTGATATGCCATAGCCTTTATTTTCTGTTCCATTGTCCATAAGCAACACTAACTCTTTAGTTTTCTCTGTGCATTGAAGTGATTTTTTTTAAAAACAGGGATGTTGACAGATGAGAACAATTACGCAGGATGTTAAGAAATGGGCCACAAAAAAGTGTTTTGTGTATAAATAAACTTGAGACATCCTGCATGAATAAAATAGAACAAATTTCTCTACAGTGGAGCATCTCAGCACCTTTGATATGCAAATTAATTCCGGGAAGCTTCCAAAGGAAATATAATGTATAGCATTTTCCATCATAGAAATGTTTGGTTGGCCACCCCACGTCCCCCAGTACCTATTCTCATTTTAGGGAGATGCTTTATAAAAAGGTAGAGGAGGCAGTCTCCTGTTTGTTGTGGTATCAGGAGCACCAAAAATTTCCTTTAACTAAAATAGTGCAACCTGCCTCTGCTCTGAGTATTAGCGCATAATACCCCGTGAGCTCTGTACCACTAGTATCTCCACTTTTCAAGGAGGAAGGTTAAGGCATAGGGATGGCAAATAGTTTCTCCAGCACCCCTACAGCCAGTTAAGTGATTGAGTTGGAATCCTAATAGCTTTGGAGTTCCCTAACTACATGCTCCTACCTCTCCCACAGACTGCCACTGCCAGGAATGAGGGCCGTGCAAGGGCACTTTTAAAGCTGTTCAGGCATTTCAACTAGACTCAGTCATTTCTATAATCCTTGTGCTTTTTGTCTTGATACAGTAATGTATCCTACAGCAAAGGCATGGACATCCATTACCTGGCTCAGGCCGGGTCAGACAGTGGCCTGACCATGACACAGGGGCCAGGTGTGCTGCATGGGCTGATCAACACATGCATCACCTCATACACTTGTCACTTTGTTGTGGCTAGAACACCTGTCATAGCCTATTTTGTGCTGCTATAACAAAATACCTGAGACTGGGTAATTATAAAGAAAAAACCTTTTTTTTTCCTCACAGTTCTGAAGGGTGGGAAGTCCAAGAATGAGGCACTGGCCAGTCCTCAGTCTAGTGAGGGTGCACTACACCTCCAAAATGGCACGCCTGCACTGCACCCTCTTGGGGGAGGCTGAGTCTTCACGCGGCCAGAGTCAGAAGGGCAAGCAAGCTGAATGTTGGGTGAAGCTTCTTTTATAAAGGCTTTAATTTCAAAAGCCAGTTATAAAGGCTTTAATTTCATCACCAGAGAAAAGACCTCATGACCTAATAACCTCCTAAAGGTCCCACCTCTTTTTATTTTTTTATTTTTTTGAAACAGAGTATCAATTAGTCGCCCTGGGGTTGAGTGCTGTGGTATTATTGCTCACAGCAACCTCAAACTCTTGAACTCAAGTGATCCTCCTGCCTCATCCTCCCAATAGGCACCTGCCACAACGCCTGGCTATTTTTAGATACGGGGTCTTCCTCTTGTTTAGGCTGGTCTGGAACCTGTGAACTCAGGCAATCCACCTGCCTTGACTTCCCAGAGTGTGAGCCACCGCACCTGGCCCAGGCCCCACCTTGGCAACACCTGAGTTTTAGAGAGGACACATTTAAGCCATGGGAAATAATACCTGCTCTCTTAGCAATTTCTTAGTTTATATGCGTAACACATTTTTTTGATTATAAGTCACCATGTTTTATAATAGATCTCTTGAACTTAGCCTCCTGTCTAACTGAAATTTTGTGTCCCTTAACCAACATCTCCCCAGGTCCTTCATCCCAGCTCCTGGTAACCAGCATTCTTCCCTCTGCTGCTGTGGGTTCAACTTTTCAGCTTCCACATGTAAGTGAGAGCAAGCAGTATTTGTCTTTCTGTGCCTGGCTTATTGCATTTAACATAACATTTTCCAGGTTCATCTATGTTGTCACCAACAACAATTTCCTTCTTTTTAAAGGCCAAATAGTATTCCATTGTGTATATACCATATTTCCTTCATCAGCTAATAGACAGGTTGATTTGGTTATCTTAGTTATTATGAATAATGCTACAGTGAACATGAGAATAAATGTATTTCTTCAACATACTGATTTCATTTTCTTTGGGGTTCAGTTTGTAGCCCCAAATTTCTATTTCACATAAGTCAGATAATTGTTTCTTTGTGACTAACATGTTTTTACTAGAAACGCAGTTAACTTTGCAGTGAATGCTTTGCCATACTAGTTCTATAAATTAGAGTTCCATTGTTATTTTTCACACTAGATATGCAAAAGATAATTCACGTTTGAATTCTGTTTGCATTGTTACAAAATAAAATTTAGCACAGCATTTCTCAATTAAAGAAAAAGAATAACCATGAAAGTCTTTGAACATAATTTTAACTCTTGCAAATGTTTAAATGGTTGTAAAAATGGGTCTAAATATTTTATCACCTCTGTGCAAAACTCTGTTTTAAATGATGATTAAGAATTTAAAGAGAACACATTAAAAAGTTGATTAGAATTGGCTTATATCCATTTCAACATAAAACTCAGATTGAAAAGCTTTGTTGAATTCCATTTCTACTAGAGATGAAGAAAGTCACATGAGAGCATCACTCCCATCCTAGCTACAAGAATAAGCCAGATAATCTACAAAGTCATAATTTTTAAAAACCTATAAGCAAGTTCAGGTTTTAAAGAAACCTATAGAACCAAAATCTAAAATGTGGAAATAACTTCCCAGGACAGAGGAAACCCCATAGCTCCTTTTATACTCGGCAGCAAAGCGAATGGAAGAGGAAGTTGCCATCTGTGCAGGTTGGAAAAAAATGGATTAGGATTACAGGTGTGAGCTGCTGCACCTGGCCCAGGCACCATCTTGACAACACCTTGAATCAGACACAAGGGGAATCTGCACCTACCAACCAACTCTTTTCTAGAGGCCTGTGTGTTCACAAGAAAGATTGCAGTGGTGCAAGAGAACCGAGAGACCCCACAACACAGGTGTCCTGAGTCTGCTCAAGCCTGAGCAGGAATGAGGAAATTCCAGAGGCACTTTGGTCATGGCAGTGGCTGGGGAGGAACAAATGAGCTGCAAAAAACCACATAAGGTACAACTACATAAAGTCTGCTACAGAATGAAGGCCCAGGGTAGAACTAGGCGAAATTCCACAGGCACGCTAGACATTGTATTGCACACAGACACTGACCATCTACTACTACAAAGGAGCTGGAAAGCTGAGAAAAACCTCCCCTCTTTCTGCTCCAGATAAAGGTGTGCCAAGCCTGCTGGAGTCTAAGAAGAACAGCAGAAATCCCACAGATACTATGCACCTTACCTTCCTAGGTAAGAACCATCTACCTATCCAGAGAGCAAGAAAGACACCTCATCCCAAAATCAAGTGCACTGGTCCTGCCAAAGTCCAAGGGCATAACAGGGATATTAAAGGAAAACCCATAGATGCCTTAAATGGAGTACATGGCAGAGGCCATCTGCACTTGAGATAGGATAGGGAAGCTGAGACAGACATAGGCAAAGGCACACAGGCCTGCTAAAATCTAGAGCAGGAAGCCAGGACTGATGACCCACCCCAGCACTCATCCCAAGTCCTGCTAAAAGGAATGTTCTGATTCCTCCATCAAATAATTGTGAAGCCTGTAGTTAGTTTACTAATTCTAAGTTAAGCAACAAAAATTTTAGAACTAGAACAATTATAGACTACATATTTCAAACCTTCTCACTAATAGACAGCCTTTCATCTATCTTTCTGTCTTTTCTGAAAAGAAAGAAAGAGGAGAAAGAGAGAGAGATGGAAGGAAAGATGGAAGGAAGGAAGGAAAAGTTTCCCTTTTCCTGGATATTTATTTCCTTCAGATTTTACTATTCATTTATAATTCATGATGTCTCAATCAATCAAAAATTACAAGACATATGAACAAGTAAAAAAAAAAAAGACTCTTCCTCAAGAGAGAAAACAGTAAATAGAAAAGGATTCATAAAACTGTTACAATTATCAGACAGGGACTTCAAAATAATGATAACAAATTCATAAAAGGAATGATTGGAACAAGAGAATAACATCTTTGAACACCTGAATAATTTTAGAGTCAAATGGAAATTATAGAAATTAAAAATATTTCATTTCCTAGACAAAGAATTCCTTTTTCTTTTTGGTTTGTTAGAATAATTTTCCAGAATTATATTTATTAGTCTGTATTCACACAGTGTAACAACTTTAAAGTGGCAAACATTTATACATATGCATTATGAATAGATAGTTGGATAAATTCTTGTGCAGATTAAGGTATTGGTACCCTGGACACAGAAAGGGTTGAATTAGTGAAATGGAAGGCAATCAGACAATTTGAATTCTATTTTCAATTAAAATATGTGATATAAAATAAACACATAATTTGAGTTCTAGGAAAAAATATCTGAAGGACCTAGAATTTTCTAAGGTATATGAAAGAACTCTGCAAACCCAAAGAAGGATGAATACAAAGAATTAGCAGTAGAAACACCATTACAGACAACACAGTCAAAGTGCTAAAATCCAAACACAGAGAGAAAGTCTTAAAACTGCCAGAGAAAATGAGACACATTACATACAGGGCAGAAACAAGAGACAGCACAGTTTCCACTGGAAATAATGGAGACCTGAAGACAATGGAATGGCATCTTTAAACTGTCAAAAGGAAAAGAAAAAGTAAATCCAGAATTCTACACCTAGTGAAATATTTTCCAAAAATAAAATGCAAAACAAAGATATTTTCAAAAAAGCAAAATTGAAGAAAATGTCTCAAGCAGACTTCTACTACAAGGATTGCTGAAATAAATGTTTAAGTTGAAAGAAACAATGTCAGATAGAGATCCAGTTCTTTGGAAGGGAATGATAACTGGAAAGAAAGAAAAAACATGTTAGTAAATATAAAGGGCATTAAAACATACACACAAACACAGATAAAAAGGCACTAATGATTTCTAAGAATAAAAATACCAATGTTGTGTAAAGTTCTAGCATATTTAGAAGTAAAATACATGACAAAAATATAGAGGTTGGGAAAGTGGCAATTAAAATACATTATTTTTGGCTGGGTGCCATGGCTCATGCCTGTAATCGTACACTCTGGGAGGCCGAGGCATATGGATTGCCTCATGGTTCAAGACCAGCCTGAGCCAGAGTGAGACTCCATCTCTAAAAATAGCCAGGTGTTGTGCTGGGGGCCTGTAATCCCAGCTACTTGGGAGGCTGAGGCAAGAGAATCACTTGAGCCCAAGAGTATGAGGTTGCCATGAGCAATGATGCCACAGCACTCTACTGAGGACAACAAAGTGAGACTCTGTCTCAAGAAAATATGTACATATGTATGTATATAATGTATATGTTATGTTAAGATTTTTATATTAACATTGTAATGGAAGTTTTAGCCATTGCACTTAGGGAAGAAAAGGCAATCAAGGTTATCCATATAGGATCAGAAGAGATCAAACATTCACTCTTCGCAGATGATAGGATTGTATATCTGGAAAACACCAGGGATTCTACTACAAAACTCTTAGAAGTGATCAAGGAATACAGCAGCATCCAAGGTTATAAAATCAACATTCATAAATTGGTATCCTTTATTGGTAGCCTTATCTACCAACAATAGTCAAGATGAAAAAACAGTTAAGGACTCTATTCCATTCACAGTAGGGCCAAAGAAGATGAAATATTTGGAAGTTTATCTAACAAAGGATGTGAAAGATCTCTATAAAGAGAACTATGAAACTCTAAGAAAAGAAATAGCTGAAAATGTTAACAAATGGAAAAACATACCATGCTCATGGCTGGGAAGAATCAACATTGTTAAAATGTCCATACTTCCCAGAGCAGTATACAATTTTTTAATGCAATCCCTATTAAAGCTCCACTGTCATACTTTAAAGATCTCAAAAAAAAAAAAATACTTCATTTTATATGGAATCAGAAAAAACCTTCAATACCCAAGACATTACTCAGAAATAAAAACAAAGCAGAAGGAATCACACTACCAGACCTTAGACTATACTATAAAGCGATAGTGATCAAAACAGCATGGTAGTGGCACAAAAACAGAGAGGTAGATGTATGGAACAGAATAGAGAACCAAGAGATGAACCCAGCTACTTACTTTTATTTGATCTTTGACAAGCCAATTAAAAACATTCAGTGGGGAAAAGATTCCCTATTCAACAAATGGTGCTGGGTGAAATGGCTGAAGACCTGTGGAAGACTGCAACTGGACCCACACCTTTCACCATTAACTAAGATAGACTCTCACTGGATTAAAGATTTAAACTTAAGACATGAAATTATAAAAATGCTAGAAGAAAGTGCAGGGAAAACTCTTGAAGAAATCGGTCTGGGGGAATATTTTATGAGGAGGACCCCCGGGCAATTGAAGCAGCTTCAAAATTACACTACTGGGACCTGATCAAACTAAAAAGCTTCTGCACAGCCAAGAACACAGTAAATAAAGCAAGCAGACAGCCCTCAGAATGGGAGAAGATATTTGCAGGTTATGTCTCTGACAAAGGTTTAATAACCAGAATCCACAGAGAACTCAAACGTATAAGCAAGAAAAGAACAAGTGATCCCATTGCAGGCTGGGCAAGAGCCTTGAAGAGAAACTTCCCTGAAGAAGACAGGCGCACAGCCTACAGACATATGAAAAAATGTTCATCATCCTTAATCATCAGAGAAAATCAAATCGAAACTACTTTGAGATATTATCTAACTCCAGTAAGATTAGCCCATATCACAAAATCCCAACACCAGAGATGTTGGCGTTGATGTGGAGAAAAGGGAACACTTCTACACTGCTGGTGGGAATGCAAATTAATAGATTCCTTTTGGAAAGATGTTTGTAAAACACTTAGAGATCTAAAAATAGATCTGCCATTCAATCCTATAATTCCTCTACTAGGTATATACCCAGAAGACCAAAAATTACATTATAACAAAGATATTTGTATCAGAATGTTTATTGCAGTCCAATTCATAATTGCTAAGTCATGGAAAAAGCCCAAGTGCCCATCGATCCACGAATGGATTAATAAATTATGGTATATATACACCATGGAATATTATGCAGCCTTAAAGAAAGAAGGAGACATTACCTCTTACATGTTTACATGGATGGAGCTGGAACATATTCTTTTTAGTAATGTATCTCAATAATGGAAGAAAAAGTATCCAATGTATTCAGCCCTAGTATGAAACTAATTTATGGCTTTCATATGAAAGCTATAACCCAGTTATAACCTAGGAATATGGGGAAGGGGGAGAGGGAGGGGAGGGAGGGAGAGGATGGGCAGATGGAGGGTGATTGCTGGGATTACACCTGTGGTGCATCTTACAAGGGTATATGTGAAACTTAGTAAATGTAGAATATGAATGTCTTAACACAATAGCTAAGAAAATGCCAGGAAGGCTATGTTAACCAGTGTGATGAAAATATGTCAAATGGTCTATAAAACCAGTGTATGGTGCCCCATGATCACATTAATGTACACAGCTATGATTTAATAATAAATAAAATAAATTAAAAAATAAAAAATAAAAAGATTTTTATATTGTTTCTGAAGTACTAAAATAATTTTTATGTAGATGTGATGTTAGATTTGCATTTTGTAATCTCTAGTTCAACCATTTAAAAATAACATGAAGAGACATAACTAAAAGCTACTAATGATGATAACTAACAAAGGAAATAACAAAAGAAACCTAAAAACACAAATACTATAACAATATTAACATATAAAGTAAACAACTGAATTAAAAGGCAGAGAATATCAATTAAGGTAACAAATATTAGAGGTATAAAAGTAAAAAAATGGCAAATAGAAAAAGTATACCAGACAAACACTAACAAAAAATCTTCTGTCATGGGCAGCGCCTGTGGCTCAAAGGGGTAGGGCGCTGGTCCCATATGCCAGAGGTGGCCGGTTCAAACCCAGCCCTGGCCAAAAACTGAAAAAAAAAAAAAAAAAAAAGTATATATATATATATGTATATATATATGCTGGGTGGCGCCTGTGGCTCAGTGAGTAGGGCGCCGGCCCCATATACCGAGGGTGGTGGGTTCAAACCCAGCCCCGGCCAAACTGCAACAAAGAAAAAATAGCCGGGCGTTGTGGCGGGCGCCTGTAGTCCCAGCTGCTCGGGAGGCTGAGGCAAGAGAATCACGTAAGCCCAAGAGCTGGAGGTTGCTGTGAGCCGTGTGACGCCACAGCACTCTACCGAGGGCAGTAAAGTGAGACTCTGCCTCTACAAAAAAAAAAAAACAATCTTCTGTCACTATATTATGTAATAAAAAGTAGTTTTCAGGGTGGCCCCTGTGGCTCATATACAGTGGGTGGTGGGTTTGAACCCAGCCCCAGGCAAACTGCAACAAAAAAAAAAAAAAAAGGAAAGGAAGAAAGAAAGAAGGAAAGAAAGACAGCCAGGTGTTGTGGTAGACACCTATAGTTCCAGCTACTTGGGAGGCTGAGGCAAGAGAATTGCCTAAGCCCAAGAGCTGGAGGTTGCTGTGAGCTGTGACATCACAGCACTCTACCAAGGGTGACAAATGAGACTCTGTGTCTTAAAAAAAAAAAGTAGACTTCAACAAAAGTAATTTACTGAGGTGAAGGCAAGTGTTTCATAATGATCAATGTGCTAAGTGATCAAGAAAACATAAGAAATCTGAATGTAACAGAAAAGAAAAATAAAGATAAATCTACAATCATTTTGAAGAATTCATTTCCTCTTAGCAATTGATAGGACAACTAGATAAAAAAAAAATCAACAGACATGGAAAATATTAACTCAATTTAATTGACAGTTCTACAGCATGACACCCAACAATGAAATGGACTGTGTAATCTCAAGTGCAGGTCAAACATCCACCAAGACAGTCTATTTTCTGGACCATAAAACACATCTCAATAAATTTCAAAGGTCAGAAATCATATGGCATATATTCTCTGACTACAGTAGTAATAAAATAGAAATCAATAACAATAAAATATCCCAACAAATTTTCACAATAATGGAAATGGTGGAAATATTTTTGTTTCCCAAAATGATAATTACTATCCACATATGACTATTGAGCACTTGAAATGTAGCTTTATAAACTTAGCAACTGAGTTTTTAATTTTAATTTATTATAATTATAATTTTGATGTGCATGTATACATTGGCCAGTGGGTACTGTATTAAACAACACAAATCTAGACAATCTCCAAATATTTGGAAACAAACAGCATATTTCTAATAACCCTTAACTTATTAGATATATTTCTAATTGTGAAATTATGCATATTTCACAAGGGAGGTTAGAAAATACATGAACAGAATGAAACACATCATTTCAAAATTCACGGGTACAGATGGAGCAGCACTCAGAGAAACCTTTATAGTTTTAAATACCAATATTTAAAAGGAGAAAAGATGTTAGTATCAATGACAAAAGCTTGTACTTCAAGAATCAAGAAAAGGTAGAACAAATTAAGCCCAAAATTTAAAAAAGGAATGAAAAAAATTAGAGTGAAATTAAAGAAATAGAAAACAAACAATAGAGAAAATTAACAAATCTGAGTCCTTGAAAAGGATCAGTAAGATTCCCAAAACTCTAGCACCAAGAAAAAAAAAAAAGAGAAAACACAAATCGCCAACATCAGCAATGTGAGAAGTCAAAATTACAGATTCTGCAGACAATAAAATGGTAATAAGGGGATACTATGAATGATTTTGTACTAATAAAGTCAACAAATAAGATAAGATGGACATAGTTTTGGAAAAGCACAACTTACCCAATCTGACATAACAAAAAAAGAAAATATCTAAATAGCTTATAGCTATTAAATGCTTTTACTTGCAAGTGTAATGCAAATTCAGTATTTATTTTCTATTAACATATACTCATTTTTATTATAACTACATATATGTAAAAATGAATTTTCCCACGAAGCCTTATCTGAACGTTCCAGAATCCTCTGTTGTTGATTTCAGCATGCTGTGCTACTTTTCTAACCTGACCCACAACTTGAAAATGCCAGGAGGCACTGCTGTACCCAGCGATGAAGTGGAGATGCAGGAAAAGGAGAGAGGACATGTCTGGGGAGGAGAACGAAGAGACGACTATATTAGAGGGCTGTTGTAAAGATTAAGGTGAGATGGAGCCCGTGGAAGTAAAATGAGATGCTCTTGGCAGAATGCCTGCTTCACAACAGAAGCTCAATAAACATTATTCCTTCTCCTCTGGAGGGCACCATTATTTGCTGGAGGTGTGACTTTGTCTTTCTGTATGGAAACCAATAGGTTATATTTGGGTAAATGTTCTTTTCATACTTCTATTTCTTATAAAAGACATTTGGAATAGTCAAGGGATTCTGTGTTGGGTATGCTTCAGAAATGAGCTAATTTATTTTTTAAAAAAGGAGTACTCTGAATCTTCGTAATGATGGCCTTAAACTGTAGGCAAATAAGAAATTCAGAATTCACTAATTGATCTTTATACAATCATGTAAGTTGTGAAAGAAGCAGCATTCCTGAATAAATAGTATGTCATAATTAAGATGATAGTAGGGAGATTTTCGGAAATATAAAAGGACTTTCTCCGAGACAATAGCCAAATACTTAATTAAAAATACCAGTGTTAGAAATTAATTTATTTGCTGAGATACCAAATGTTCAAGAAGACTAAAAACATTTTTTTTCCTTTGGTCCTTAAGATGTCGCCTTTCAAAATAATTTAAGAAGAGTGTGCAACTGCTTGATAAAAATATCTTTCAGGGCAGTTTAATCCACAAAAATTTAAATAAAAGGTTATTTCTCAAATGGTACTACCATCATAGACTTGAAGTAATTATCAAAATATTCCCTTACGTGTTATTTCATGCTTTGAACAGGAGACCTAGGAAGCTAAGCTTCTTTAGAGCCATAATGTATTCTATAATTCTTCAACATTTAACTTTTAAATTATTTTTTAGGTTTTGAAGACATTTGTGGAACATGGAAATACATCCTGTCAAACTCATTCCCATATTTGATTTTCTCAGTCCTCCTAATCCCCATTTCACAGGCGCTGCATTATGGGGTAACACAGGATGGTTGATTGATTTACCCAGGGTCCACACCCGAGAGAAAACTGAGCTGGGATTTCAGTCTCCTGTCCACTCTCCCCTCTGTGCCTCATACTCATCTTCCATGAAGACACTTGAAGCAGAAAGTCCACTGTGACGTCTGGACCCCTCCACCTTCTTTAGCAGCCCCAACCTCAGCTGGAGATGACAGAAGCAAAATGGCTGAGAGCAGAGCTGCCCAGTTGGCCCCAAAATCACATCAGGGCTCTCCAAGGGTGGGGCAGGGGCAGAATAGTCTCTCTGGACATCTTTACAAAAGATGCAAAGTCTCCATCTTTGTTAATGACTGAATAGTATTCCATGGTGCACATACACCCAGCTTGTTAATCCATTCCTGGATTGGTGGGCATTTAGGCTGTTTCCACATTTTGACGATTGTAAATTGAACTATTTGGTTTTTGGTGCTATTTGGTTTTCCAACCTTTGTGTGCAAAAGATTTGGTCTAGGTTCCCTGCCCGCAGCTTCTACCCACCACAGCACAATACCTCCCCAAGCAGGGACTTGCTTCAGACAACCACGCTTTTCTGCCTGCCAAGGAATATGAGGAAGGGAATTGGCCTCCTGGCGTAAGTATAAGCAGCGCCTACCACCCCAGCATGACTTAAGCAGCACAAAAGGCACAGCTGAGAAAAGATACCACACTTAACAGTCTGTTGCCAAGCTATGGAGTGCCCACCATTTTACTCCCTCATCAAGGGCCTTCTGGACAGATTTCTATTTAACTAGTTTAAATCACTTTTCATATAAGCTAAGTCTTATGTCTCAACTAACTCAGGAGTCAGTGATTAACATGACTCCTGAGGAAGACAACCAATATGAGACCATTCATTTTTGCTTTCCAACCTTGGAGTTGAAGACATTGCAGCCTTTAGCCCCTGGCAAAACTCACCTCTATCTAAACCTGTAGCTTTACATTTCACCATTATATTAATTCTACAAAGTGGAAGATGGGGATTTGGAAGCAATCTCCCACATAGCACAACGTTAATGACATTTTGGCATTAAGACTATTTATGTACACTTTTAAACAGATTAATATTTATCTGCAAGTTTCTGCGACACTGTTCTAGAAGCCTCTAGGATACACTTAAGTTAGACCATTCTACTGAGGGACCATGTATTGGGTTCTCTACTTATTACACTGATATCATTTTCCCATTTTACTGATAAGGAAACCAAGACTCAGAGAAGTTAAATGATAATGAAAACAGTAACAAGAGAAGTTCTGTTTATTGCAGCTCAATTGACAATTGTCAAAATGTGAAAACAACCTAAATGCCCATCAACCCAGGAATGGATTAACAAGCTGTGGACCATGGAATGCTATTCAGCCATTAAAAAAGATGGAGACTTCACATCTTTTGTATTAAACTGGATGGAGGTGAAACACATTCTTCTTAGTAAAGCATCACAAGAATAGAGAAGCAAGAATCCAATATACTCAATTCTAATATGAAGGCGGTAGCTGAGCTAATACAAGGTGGGGAGTAGGGGAATGAGGGAGGGGGGAGAAGGGAGGAGAAAGGGGGCTCGGGGGTCATGGTGTATGACACACCTCTTAGGGGCAGGACACAATTATAAGAGGAAATTTACCTAACAAAAGCAATAAGTGTAACCTAATTCTTTGTACCCTCAATGAATTCCAAACAATAACAAAGATTACCAAAGTCACATAAATATAAAAAGAAAAGTTCACATTTAGTAAGCACCCATAGACAACAAGGGTAGCAAGTACTTTTCAAAGCTGAGCAAACAATTACTATATAAAGTATTATGCATATAATTTATAAACAGCACCTCTCATTTCTTTTGTGCAATCCAACAAGATCCATACTATTGTATCCCATTTTACAGCTGGGAGAAGCTAGAGAATAAGTAACTTGCCCAATTTACATAATCAGTAAATGGCAAAACTGAGATAGACATAGGTCAGACGGACAGCAAAGTCCCTGCTCGGCCACTCCACTCCACAGATCAACTTCTCTGGAGTCTGAGCTCCAACCCAAGCCTCACTACAAAGCAGACATACTTTCTACTAAGAAAATGCCACAAAAGCTATGTTAATTAGTGTGATGAAAATGTGTCAAACGGTCTATGAACCAAGTGTATGGTGCCCCATGATCATACTAATGTACACAGCTATGATTTAATAAAAAAAAAAACACACTAATTGCAGGGAGTCACAGGCACAGATGGTTTCAACAGCTCAACTAACTGAAACCACCCTATTGTATAATAACCTCTTCTAGACAACACCTTTCAGTGATGAGAATATAAGCTTGTTTGTCAAATCCATTCCTACTCTGACTCATTGTCTCGGTGAACTTGTTGATGTTATTCAACTTCTCTGAGCCTTCATTCAGGGATTTTATAAATGGGAAAATAATAGTACCCAGTGTCGTGGGAATTCGATGAGAAAATATTGGAAAATTCTTGGCAGTTTTGAAGGTGATTATAAATAGCAGCTATTATTATAGGATATTGCCCTACATACTCAATAAAGCTAAGATATACCAAAAGAAATATTCAGGAGGAAAAATCATCCATGTTTTTAATTGCACTCTTTCCATTACTTAACTGGGTGACCATCAATATGTTACATGAGGCTTCTTGGCCTCAAGATTTTCATTGATAAGAATGTATTTTTTTTCTATAAAAAGTGGCTAGATGATTTTTCAGTTGCCTTCAAACACTAATATTTGATAATGTTATAGCTATGTATGAAGCTTCTTTGTGATTTGTAAATTGCTATAAAACTGTACTGTATTTTTATCACCAGGATTGCCTTCTTTGCCATGGAGTTTGGAAAAAGAAGAGGTTCCCTACTGATAGGTACTACACTATCTCCTTTGAATTGTTCCAGGGCTTCTTCACATTCCCCCAAGAAGCTGGTATTTTAAAGTAAATGTTACAAAAGCTTTAAAACAGTTGTTACAAAATAATCCAAGTTTCAGAGAGAGAGAGAATAACTTGTTCAAGTTCACCCAGCTAGACAAGAGAGAATAGCTCTAAAAGTTCACATCCATGTAAGACCTCACATTCAGCCTGGGAAGGGACCTCTGAAGATTCACCAATTTCGCCAGAGACTTCAGGATCCAAGAGAAAGCATCTCAGGGCCAAAATAGGTCCCTCACCAGGGGTAAGGTTTCCATGACTTGCATCTTTCCATGTGCCTCAGCCATGGGGACAGAGGAGCCACCAGGGAAGGAAAGTACGTACATCACCTGTATGTATTAAATATTTAAGGTAAGCAGAAGTACCCACACAAGAAGGAAGGTAAAAATATTCATGGAAAGAATTTGCTATTAACCCTCAAAAGCAAGGATGTTTTCATTCAGGAAAAAGTTTTTAAAGTCACATTGTCTCCCAAAGTCCATAGTTTATCTTAGATCTCATTTTTGGAGTTGCTCATTCCATACGGGTTTGGGGAAATCTATAGTAACATGTGTGCACCACTATAGATCATAGAGAGTTTTTTTTTTTTTTTTTTAGACAGAGCCTCAATCTGTAGCCCAGGCTAGAGTGCCTTGGCATCAGCCTAGCTCACAGCAACCTCAAACTCCTGAGTTTTAACTGATTCTCTTGCCTCAGCCTCCCAAGCAGTTGATACTACATACAGGTACTGGCCACAATGCTCAGCTAATTTTTTTTCTATTTTTAGTAAAGACAGGGTCTCACTCTTGCTCAGGCTGGTCTTGAACCCAAAGGACCTCCCACTTTGCCCACCCAGAATGATATGATTACAGGTGGGAGCCATTGCTCCTGGCCTGTACAGAGTATTTCACTGCCCTAAAAATCCCCTGTGCTCTGCCTAATCATCCCTCCTTCCTCCTCACCCTCTGGCAACTACTGATATTTTTACTGTGCATAGTCTGCATAGTTTCTAGAGTGTCATGTATAGACAGTCCCAACTTTATGATGGTTTGACTTACTATTTTTCAACTTTATAATGGTGGGACAGTGATACCCATCCTATGGAAACTGCAAGTCAAATTTGAGCTTCAGTCCTTTCCAGGGCTAGCTGTATGTGGTATGAGATTCTCACCATTCTGAGTCTCATCGGTGACCCACAGCTGCCAGTCAGGGACTTACTATGGAGGGCAAACAAGCAACACTGTCTGTTTCCAGCATTTTAGAGGTTATCACATGTTGTGATTTGGCTTCCAGTCACGTCTGCAGAATGTCCATGTTTGGCATACAGTATTTTTAACTTAAAGTGGGCTTATTGGAAGGTATCCCTATGGTATGTCAAGAAGCATCTGTACTTGGAACCATACAGTATGTAGCTTTTTCGGATTAGCTTCTTTCACATAGAAATGTGCATATAAGTTTCCTCCATGTCTTTCCATGGCTTGACAGCTCATTTTCTTCCAGCGCTGAATAATTTTTTATTGTCTGGATATACCAGAATTTGTCTATTCACCTTCTGAAAAACATCTTGGTTGCTTTTAAATTGTGGCAACTATGAATAAAACTTCTATAAACATCCATGTCCAGGTTTTTATGTGGACATAAGTTTTCAATTCCTTTGAGTAAATACTAAGGAGCGTAATTGCTGGATCATATGGTAAGAGTAAGTTTAGTTTTGTAAGAAACTGCCAAAGTGTCTTCCAAAGTAGCTGTGCCATTTGCATTCCCATCAGAAACGAATGAGGGTTTCTGCTGTTCCACATCCTCGCCTGCATTGGTGGCGTCTGGATTCTGGATTTTGGTAATTCTGACAGGTGCATAGAGGTATCTTTTTGTCATTTTAATTTGTATTTCCATGATGACATGATGTAGAGCACCTTTTCGTAGGCTTACTTCCCATCTAGACATCTTTGATGAGAATTCTCTGAAGGTCTTTTAACTATTTTTTAACCAAGTAGTTTCATTCTTATTGTTTGTTTCTGTTTCGTTTTGGTTTGGTTTGGTTTTAAGACAGAGTCTTGTGGGTTAAGGCTAGCAGAATTAAAATAAAATAAAAAATAGTCATGCATTCTTTAAGGAACACAAAAAGGCAAGATCCTGTTTCCTTAACCTTTAAAGCCAAAGACAGCAATAAAGGACAGACTGCCTGACTGGTTTGAAACAGTTTGATAAGTCAGATTAGAAAAGTCCTATTTGGGCATGTTGGAATAGATCAGTAGTTTAGATTAGAAAGTAGTTGATGTTTACCCCCCTGGTTAATGTATGTTCTTTTTTAAGATCAACTTTAACATGGTCCTCTTATCTACCTCCTTATATTTTGTTTCCCTAGGCTTTGATGTTGACACAAAGCATTGGTGGGTCACAAGTATGGTCAAGGTTCCTCCTCTGCCCCCAGCTTATCTTGATGATTTCAGTACTATTTGAAATGTTAACATTATTAAGAACATAATAAAAAAACCCATGAGGTTTTAGGTCAGGGTGGCACTTCCTTGCTACCTCTTGGCATGTGAAGTGGCTTGCCTGTCTGAGCCTCATAAGTTATTTCTTTGAGAATAACTTAGTGCAAGAATTTATTTTTCATGGTGTCCCTTCACTGTTTCTTCCCATGGTGTCAGCCTATCTCACAGCAACCTCAAATTGCTGGGCTCAAGTAATCCTCCTGCCTCAGCCTCCAAAGTAGCTAGAACTACTGGTGCTCAGCACAACACCTGGCTAATTTTTATATTTTTAGTAGAGTCAGGGATCTCAGGCTGGTCTCCAACTCCTGACCTGAAGCAATGCTCCTGCTTCAGCCTCCCAGAGTGCTAGGATTACAGGTGTGAGCAACTGCACCTGGCCTGCATTCTTATTGTTAAGTTTTAAGGGGTATTTGTATATTTTGAATAATATCAGATATATCTTTTGCAAATATTTAATCCTAGTCTGTGGCTTGTCTTCTCATTCTCTTAACACAATAAACTTTTCACTTCTTAAAACCTCTAAGGTCATAGCATAGCCATAACACTACTTCTATAATATTATGTTTGAGGTTAGAAGACTGCAAGGCAAATATCACTAACATTGATGCCTCTCATTCCCCAGATACCAAATGTGTTAGCCAAAAAATTTAACCAAAACTTAAATCCTCTGCCAATATTTCCAAATAAGTGGGTGGCAACAACCCATACAATAACCTTGGTCACCTTATCTCAGAGGCACTTATACAACACCCTTAGGAGTAGATAGCTGTCTCACAAAGTACAGAAACTTGCCGTAGAATTACCATCACATTATATGCGTACAGTGATTTAATCTGAGCCCTAGCTCTGATGGTGACTATTCCTAGAACCACAGGTTAGGAGTCCCTGAAGAATACGTCTGTTTGGCAAATAAGCATTCATTGTTCCTTTATTCTAATATTTATCCAATGATTATTAAGTATATGATACAATATGAGTTATAAAGACATAAAAATTTCTCAAGCTGGGCTGTGCCTGTGGCTGTGTATGGTGCTGGCTCCATATACTGAGGGTGGTGGGTTTGAACCCGGCTCCAGCCAAACTGTAACAAAAAAATAGCCAGGCACTGTGGTGGGTGCCTGTAGTCCCAGCTACTCAGGAGGCTGAGGCAAGAGAATCACCTAAGCCCAAGAGCTGGAGGTTGTTGTGAGCTGTGATGCCACAGCACTCTACCAAGGGGACAAAGTGAGACTATCTCTAAAAAAAATTTTTTTTTCTCAAGCTAATTAAAATCTTTTAGGTGCTATATGGCAGATATATGTATAAATACAAATTGCCTGTCAGGTAAGACAGACAATAAATCTTGAGAATCATTGTGACTTAATGTATCCATAAAATATTAGATTAAGGAGAGAAGTTAATGTGTATTACATCTAATCATCCTTCCAAAACAGGAATCAGAAGAGCTTAGATTAGAACTTTAGTTCCAATTTAGGCAAGTTATTTGAAAGTCTTAGGGCTTTGTCTTCTGCAAAATCAATATGAGGTCAGACAATTAAGTTCATAAACTCATTCCAGAAAAAGTGCTATGTACCTCATTGCTGTACCCCAGTCCCTAGTCCATGCTTTAAATCAATGTTGGAACCCTTTTTCTGGAACAGCCATCAAAGCTGTCATTGTACAAGTTCTGACAATTAAGTTCACCAACTCACCCTAGATAAAGTGCTTGGAAGGGTGAACTAGGAGCTGGCATTGGTGCATAGCTTCCCGAGGGGAGTACTTTGAAGGAGACCATAGTGCTATTTAGCAATGAGGTATGTAGCACTTTTTCTAGGATGAGTTCTCAAACTTAATTGTCCAAGTTCATGACAACAGCTCTGATGGCCATTCCAGAAAAAGAATTCCAGTGTTTCTTTGAAAGATGGATGAGGCACTGGTATCAGTGCATAGCTTCCCAGGGTGGGTACTTCAAAGATCACCATAGGAATATTCAGCAATAAGCTATGTAGCACTTTCCCCAGGATGAGTTCTTGAACTTAATTATCTATCCTCATATACTAGACTTCTGGCTAGACACAGCTAATGGAACGCACATTTGTCTCTACTTTCTCTGAAATCCTTTAAAAATTATAGTAAAGAATTTTTTATCCATTGTAGGGAAAAAGAAAGTGGGAGAGAAAAATTCGTGGGCAAAAAAAATGCTTTTAAATAAAACCTAACTTCTTCCAGTGGGCAAGCCTAGAAACTAGCCAGTTCACCAAGCCTAGAAACTAGCCAGTTCACAGCTTAGACCCCAGAAAGGCTCAAGAACTGGGAGACATGGCACTTCTATAGGCAAGGGAATAGAATGGGACAGAAAACAGAACTGGTTAAGAAGCAGATAAACTCCAGGGTTCCTGCCTCAGCCATAAGCAGTTAGACTATGATCTTCCTTTGCAACAGCAGAAATCTGGAAGAGAAATGAAACTCAAGGACTCAAAAACACCAGGAAGAAAAAAGATGGGCTGCCACATTAAAAACAAAACGTTAAGTAATAGTTTGCTTTTGGGGTGGTAAAGCCCCCAAACCCCTTTTACTAAAAACAAATAAATGCCTACCCCCCAAATCGCTCACATTTCCTCAGAAGTTGTGAATGTTTTACTTTAGATGGCAAAGAGAAATCAAGGTACTAGATGGAATTGAGGTTGCCAATCAGTTGACCTTATAATAGGAAGATAATGCTAATTTATCTAGTGGGCCCAATAAAATCACAAAGGCCCTTAAAAGTGGAAGAGGAAGGTAGATTAAGTTGGAAGAAGATATGACCACAGAAGAAAAGCACATGTTGTTGGTTTTGAAGATGGACGAAGGGGGCCATGAGCCAACGAGTGTGCACACCTGTAGTCCCAGCTGCTTGGAGACTGAGGCAAGAGCATCGCTTGGACCCGGGAGTTGGAGACCAGATTAGGCAGTGAAGTAAGACCATGTCTCAAAACAAAACAAACAAACAAAAAGGCAAGGAAGTTGATTCTGCACTGGAGTATCCACGGAAGGACATAGCTGATATTTGAATGTAGCCCCGTGCAAGCCAGGTGGGGCTACTGTCCTGCAGAATTGTTAGATAGTAAGTCTGTGCTGTTTAAGCTGCCAAGTTTGTGGCAATTGGTTATGGAAGTGAAAGAAAATGAATAAACGCCCCCCATAAAACAGTAACATAGCCTAACTGTGTTACTTAGAAATATAGAATAAATTCCACAAGAAACAGCCTCAAATAATGACACATGGTTGCTTCCTGTGAGAGAAAATTGATGGTGGGGGAGGGTAGCTAAAGGGTGTACTCTGTCTGGTTATAAGTCTTATAAAAGCATGTAACCTTTAAAATTGTGTTGTAATATTATGGTAAGAAAGACATGCCTAAAAATAAACATATTTTAAACCTTCCTAGAGGGTCTAATATATTCAACTTGTTCTGCTACAGGCATCTGGGAGCCAGGCTCTGAATCACTGAACTAGCCAGTTATGCCCAAATACCTTGTAGCAAGCAAAGTTCTCTCTCTGTCTTAAGAATAACTATTCCATTATGAGTTTACTTTTTGTTGTATTTTAAACCTATGTCTGATAATTTAAAAATTCAATTTTATATGGTCAAGAGTAAATATTTTGCCTCATCAGATTTGTGAAACCATAAAATGCTTATGTTAGTGGAACAGTATTTCCTTTAGAATGTCATCATTAGATTCATGGAACATCCTCTGTTCTCTTGGTTCCTGCCATGTTTGGTCCCTCATGATCATGACTGACATGTGGCCTTTGGAATAAAACCAAGAATTCTGAAAAATTTCCTACATAAATGGTGGATGTCTGGAGTAAGGTGAAAATGCATTGAAGCATTTCTTTTTGTAAACTACAGGAACTCTTACAAGGTATCTGCAATAGAAATAAAATTTATTATAAAATAATTTGCTATTATTATTTGCTTTTAAGAAAACATCTTAAAAGAAGCCATTCCAGCTGTATTATCTCATTTACATATGGAATCTTAAGAGGCCAAACACTTGCTAGCAGAGAGTAGAATGGTGATTTCAAGTGGACCCGGAAAGCAGGAAAGGAAAGATGGGCAGATGTTGGTCAAAGGTTACCAAGTTTCAGTTTGACAGGAGGAATAAGTTCTGGAGATCTACTGCACAATATGGTGACTAAAGTTAATATTAATGTATTGTATCCTTTAAAAATTGCTAAGGGAATAGGTTAAAAATGTCCTAACCACAACAAAATGGTAATACGTAAGGTGATGGATATGTTGATTAGCTTTCAACAATTCTACAATGTGCATACACGTTTATCAAAACATCACAGTGTACGTCATAAATATTCAATTTTATTTATAAATTTTAAAAGTTAATAAAAATAAATATGTAAATAAAGATGCATGCATTTAAGAGAAAGAAAAAAAGAAAGCCATTTCAGAATGGTAAACTTTAAATTCAAGATTGTGGTTACTTCTGTGGGGGTGGGGGTGAGGAAGAAGGAAGGCATATAAAAGGGACTACAAGGTATTGATTACTTAGCTATCCATTTGCTATACATATTTAAAATTTGTTTTCTAGCCAAGTTAAATATTGTCTAAAACATTTTTAGTAGGCCACTTCCTCATGAACACTTAAAAAGTAACTTGTATACCTCTATTGCACACATGAAAAGTAACTTGTAAAAAACAAGTGTAAGTGATGGCATCACGTGTAACACACCTTACGGCAAGATTGACACCCTACCTTCATTTGATTGCTTGTGTTCTAAGACAGTGGCTGCTTCAGCAACAGCAGTACTCAACTGCATGCAAGCACATACGTGTGGATATGTATGTGAACATGTACTGCAAACATATATCACAGCGAATCTGTGATGACTCAATTCATTGGGGTTAAGAAAACATCTTGAAATGCTCCTGAGGTTGCCAGGCACAGGAGGCTCATCCCTGTAATCCTAGCACTTTGGGAGGCTGAGACAGGAGAATTTCTTGAGCTCAGGAACGCGAGACAAGCCTAGTCGGCAACATAGCAGATGCTGTTTCTTAACAAAACAATTTTTTTTTAAATTAGCTAGGAGTAGTGGCTCACCCCTGTAATCCTAGCTACTAGGGAAGCTGAGGCAAGAGGATCACCCAGGAGTTCAAGACTACAGTGAGCTATGATGATGTCGCTGCATTCCAGACTGAGCAGCAGAACAAGACCCCAGTGTCTAAAAAAAATATTCCTGAAGTCACTAGTGTTTGTGTAAGTTCCATATGGTCAGTTAATTTACCGTAGTCAGTTGTAAGGGCATTGGCCTCGATTTGAGCTCTGAGATATTTCAGAGCAAGACATAAAATACATTTGTACAAGAAATTCTATTTCTACTTTAACCCATAAGAGGAAAAGTTGATTATCTTAATTTTTACCACTCTGTACGGAGTTGGAAACATTTAATATTAGGCTGTCACTAACATAATTAAAGGATTTTTTTTCTTTAGCTGATATTATAAATACTAGCATTTGTCCTAAGTATTCATTTTGAAAGGAAATCTTACAAATTGCAGTAACGTTTTCCTTCTGTATAACTATGAATAAATGATTTAACTTAATTTCATTTTTACTTTGATTTCAAACCCTTCTTACATGCTTTCATTAAATAACTAAATTTCATCCAAATGAGAACTGGTCTCTCCAATTTCATCTTTGTAGCTCTCATAAACACATGTCCTTTTGTTAGGCAAACTCAACCACCTGGTGCTGCATATATAATTTGAAGAGAATCTCTGGCATCTGGCATCGACTGTCACTCTCTCTGCATCTGGCTTAGCTGTGATCTTTGTATGTTTATGTTTAGTCTCTTTACTAACATTTTATAAAGATGAGGAACATCAGCTGGGTACAGTGGCTCATGCCTGTAATCCTAGCAGATTGGGAGGCTATTGCAGGAGGATCGCTTGAGCTCAGGAGTTCAAGACCAGCCCAAGAAAAAGAGAGACTCCCACCTCTAACTAAAAATAGAAAAAAATAGCCAGGCACAGGCCCGTAGTTCCAGCTACTTGGGAGGCTAAGGCAGGATTGCCTGAGTCCAGGAGTTTGAGCTTGCAATGAGCTATGAAGATGCCATCGCACTCTGGCTGGGGCAAAAGAGAAAGACTCCTGTCTAAAAACAAACAAACAAAAAAAAGTAAGATGACTAGGAAAAGAGAATGAGCAAAAATTAAAGTAACAATGATGTGGCATAGGGTAATTTTTGTAGTTTCTAGTAGAAAATGAATACAGAATTAAATAGCAAATTTTAAAAGTGCTTTAAAGTTCAAGAACACACATTTTAGAATTCAGTGTGATATAGAAAAATTGCCTACTTCAGATTGCCATTCTTGAGTCATAGGTTGAGATAATTATCAAATTTGGGTTTTTTTTCAAAGAAATAATCTATTCAGTCTGATTTTAAGCAGACCCTTGAGCAGTGGCTTTGGGATTTTTATAGAGCAGATAATTTTTTTAATTTGGGGATGTGAGAAAAATAAAATAGAAAATGTAACTGCTAGTCTTACCACCTATGAAAGATAAAGCAGTCGAGTTTCTTAGAAATATTCAGACAACAAACATTGAGGGGTTTTTGTTTTGTTTTATTTTGTTTTTGAGACAGAGCCTCACTATGTCTCTCTCGGCAGAGTGCTGTGACATCATAGCTCACAGCAACCTCAAACTCTTGGGCTGTTGTTGTTTGGCAGGCCTGGGCTGGGTTTGAACCTACCTTCCTTGGTGTATGTGGTGGGCACCCTAGCCGCTGAGCTATAGGTGCTGAGCCTTGTTCTGTTTTTGAAACAGAGTTTACTCTGTTGCCCCAGGGTAGAGTGCCCTGGCATCATCTTACCTCATAGAAACCTCAAACACCTGGGTTCAAGCAATCCTCCTGCCTCAGCCTCAGGAATATTTGGGGCTACAGGTGTGGGCCACCATACTTGGCTAACTTTTTCTAGTTTTAGTAGAGACTGGGTCTCACTTTTGCTCAGGCTGTTCTCAAACTCCTGAGCACAAGAAATTCTCCCACCTTGGCTTCCCACATTTTCTTACTATACATTGTATAATAAATGAAAGGATATTATCTACTATGTCCTGAAAAATATACGGGGAGTGTATTAGGTAAATATAACTGTAGTAATGATAATTGAAATGGAATTTTGGTAGCTTGTGTTATCTGAAAATCTGAAGCCTCACCATTTCCTGAAGAATTGAGTCAAAACTGAGAACTATTTACTAGCTTAAAGTATTTATCAATCAATGAATGGATAAAGAAAATGTGATGTATCTTCACAATGGAATACTATTTGGCCATAAAAAGAAATAAAAATCTTGTGCTTTGTAGCAACATGGATGGAACTGGAGGTCATTATGTTAAGTAAGCCAGGCACAGAAAGACAAATGTTACAAGTTCTCACTCCTATGTGGAAGCTTAAAAAGCCAATCTCTAGAGGTCCTGTCTAGACTGAGCAAAGGAATCTCAGTCTAGACAGGAGTCTCTCTCTCTCTCTTTCTGTCCCAGTGCTGGGAGACACGGCTGCCTGCAAAATCTAAAGCTCTACCTCTTAGTGTGCAGGCTTCAAATGAAAGACTGACATAATTTTTGGCTCTAATTTTAAAACAAACAGAGGAAGATTCTTATTCTTGAGTTAAATGTCCATTCCTGGATCTGTCCACTGTGGCCAAAGACCAGGTCACATTGTGAATTAAGTGCTTTTGTTGCAATCATTTGGACAAAAATAAGGGCCAAATTCTTGAAAAGGTAAACTGGGCACACAGGCTTGCAATTGTTCACTAGAGCGTACATCATTTTAGTTTTTATTTTCTGACTAGCCATTAATTGAACTGCGGTGTGTAGTCTCATGTGTCTCATTCTGTACTTGTCATGTTGCTGGTCTGAACCAATGACATCATTCATACTTAATGAATATCAGCACATTTTTGCAGCCTATTAAAATTCGTGTAGTAATTTCTCATCCAGTGTATGTTACCAATAATTTCCAATTGAGTGTCTGAAGTCTGGCTTTTCCATCTTCATGAGTGGATGATAAAATGGAAAAAGGGTCACAGGCAGAACCTTAATGGAGTGAATTAGAAACTTCTTAAAGGATTGATGATTGTGAACCAACACTTTTTGGACACAATTATTCAACCAGCACTGATTGCTTACAGTGGTTCTCAACCTGTGGGTCATGACCCTTAACACCATCAGAAAATACATCCTGCTTATCAGATATTTACATTATGATTCATAACAGTAGCAAAATTACAGTTATGAAGTAGCAACGAAAATAATTTTATGGTTGGGGGTCACCACAACATGAGGAACTGCATTAAAGGGTTGCGGCATTAGGAAGGTCGAGAACCACTGGAGAAGTTAGTTGCTCTGGAAGCACATGGATCTAACTGTCAGAGACAGTAAAGTTAGAAGATTCTTCTCTACTTCCAGTGGTAGAAATCATTTGAGGACTAGTGTTCCTGCAACACCAAAAAAAGATAAATTCCTGAACAATGACCTGAAACACTATTTCTCCCTTCAAACAGGAGGCAGTGCCTGAAATACCTATACTGTTAAATAGATCATTATTTCAACAAATCATTTTCCTCATGGAAACAGAGCTTAGAAAGAAGTTTCCAAAAAACATCGGTTCTGACAGGAAGGACAAAGGCTCCGAAACCTCGTATGGAAGTCAGGCAGGTGCCCTCAGTATGAAGTCTGGAGTTGGCCCCTCAGAATAAGGACTAACCTAAGCCATCTTCACTCCGTGTGGTGTGAGACCCTCAGCACACAACAACGTCATGCTTGGGATGCTCTGACTTCCTTCTTATGTGTCATTTTGGATAAGGTATGTAATTCAAGGAATTTCTTCCATTGAAATTGGCATAAAGTTATTTGCAATGTCGTCTTTTCTTTTAAATATCTGTAGGATGTCTACTAATGTCTTCTTGTTCCTTATGGATATGGGTAACTTGCTTCCTTTTATTTTTCTTCCATCAGGCTTGACACAGCTTTAATTCATCTTTTCAAAAACAAAATTTTTATTTTACTTTTTTGCTTCATTATATTTTATTTTGTTTCTCTTGTTTCTGCTTTTATTTTTATCATTACCTTCCTTTTGGTTTCTTTGGACTAATTTGTTGTGCGGGTGTTTTTTATGCTTCATTTTTCAGATTAAAACGTGGTATATGGCATTTTATTTTCTTACTAATATATGTACTTAATAATATAAATTTTCCTTCTTAGTTTTTGCTAATCTGAAGATATATCTATTTCACCTTCATATTTGAAAGATTTTTTTATTATTAGAGAATTCTAGGTTGGCATTTATTTCCTTGAATACCAATTTAGCTGTTTTCTACATGCTTTGATGTATTATATTTTCTCTATCATTTAGTTCAAAAAATTGCTAGCTTCCATATGTTTCCTTCTTTGAGTCCTAGATTACTTATAATTTTATAGCTTAATTTTAAAGCAGTTGGTGATTTTGTGGTTAGCGTTTGTTAGAGATTTCTCGAGTAATTTCACTATGCTCCAAGAGCATATTCTGAACAATTTCAATCTTTTGGAATATATTGCAGCTTGCATTATGACACAGCATGTGCTAAATTCTAGTAAACATTCTATGTGCATTTGGAAAACACTACCTATCTGTTGTAGTTGGGTATAGAGTTCTATATTAGACATTCAGAATGTCTCCAGTTTATTTACCAGTATAAGAAATGATACAATGTGTATCTTACTGTGCATACAGCTTTTTCTTCATATTGAATTTATTTCCTTAGAGTAAATTCTCAGGAGTAGTATCATTAAGTCAAAGGGTTAAGAATACCTTTATGGCTCTTCCTATTTATATATTTTTGTTCTCTAAAACTACTGCATCTAGTTACAATGTGAGTCATGGTGCATGAAATCACCAAATTTCTGACAGTTTCAGGTGTTGTAATTGTTTTGTTAATAAAGTGTACCGTAAATTGTAACTCAAGATTGACAGTCATTTTCATACCTTTGATAACTAGACAGGAAGAACATATTTAGGTTTTCATTTATTATTTTAATTTTCTTTCATGTAAATTGCCTATTCATCTGTTTTACAATAAGCTGGGATCTTGATACTTTTAGAATAAATTTGGATGAGTAATTTTATAATGTCAGCCTTTGGCTTACACATATAGTACAAATGTTTTCATAATCTATTATCTTTTTAATTACCGCTTTACTGTTCTTCACCACACAATCATGTTCAATTTGTGTAGATTTGAATCTATTCCTTTGTTGGTGACTACTGTCATTTGAAAACCCTGACAATATTTCATTCTGTTCCAACTGTGTATTTCTTTTTTATTTTTCTCCTAAGTTTTTGTTAGTGTATGGTACAAAGCAGCACTCTCCAACAGGAATATAGTGTGAGTCACACATGTGATTGAAAATTTTGTCTTAGCGACATTCAAAAAGTAAAAAGAAACAGGTGTATTAATTTTATTTATTTCTTTTATTTTAATCACATCGATTTAACTTGATATCAAAAATACAGACTAACTTGGCTTTGCATGGCTCCAATATCCATGAGTTCCATTTATCACCTTCTTTTTTTTTTTTTTGAGACAGAGTTTTGTTCTGTCACCTGGCTACAGCGCAGACATTACCATAGCTCAATGCAAGCTCAAACTCCTGGCTCAAGTGATCCTCCTACTTCAGCCTCCCAAGGAGCTGAGATTAAAGGTGTGCTCCGCTATGCCCAGCTAATTTTTGTATTTTTTTGTAAAGATGGAGTCTCACTCTTGCTCAGGATGGTTGTGAACTCCTGGTCTCAAGTGATCCACTCACCTTTGCTTCCCAAAGTGTTAGGATTACAGGCATGAGGCACCACACCTGACCAGTTATTTACTACTTAATTAATAACACTAGTTCTCCAATAACGTGGTTCAAATTTGTTACTAAGGCATATTAACTGTGATTAATTGCATCGAGTATAAACTTTTCTGCTAGACTTTCAGTTCATAAATCACTACATAAACCACAGGTGTACATCAGTATCAGTGACCAATCATGCCATTTCTTTCAAAATCTGTCAGTGATTGGTCACTACGCATGTTACTCAGTTCATGCACAGACAGTGAAATGTGCAGTTGTGTTGATTCCTTGTCTCCTTGTGGTAAAATTCATGTGACATTTTGCAAAAATTGATAATCTAGAGAAGGAATTGTCAATAAAGATAGTGCAGCAAAGAAAGAAACACAAAGAGATAGTGTTGGAATTGAACACAGATGTGATTAGAGGATGGATCGCTGTAGAGAGGTTGACATTGCCACTGCGGAGAAGACCGGGTAGGCAGCCAGAGGAACTTAGTGAAAGCAAACCCTGGGAAACAGATGAGGAACAAAAAGGAGGAAGATGTCCCAGAGGAAGTGACACTGGCAAAAAACCTCGCATTGAAGAGTCTCTCAGAGATTTCACAGCATTGGGAGACTGAAGGATAGAATGTTGGAAGCTGATCTTAGAAAGGAGTCTTGACAATGAGCCAGCATTTGGAAAACACGCTCTGTCTATACTGTGACTTATATGATAAGAAGGCAAGTACTGTTCAAACTACTCTCAATAAATTTATTACAAACAAGAAAAAAGCACTTTAATTCTCAATGTATCTAGCACTTGAAATTACTCCATACTAAAAAAATAGGTTTACTATTTTTATTATTCATGTTTTAAATTGATAATAAGAATGTCTAATGTTTTGACAAAAAAGTCATATAACAATCATAATTTTCCCCCATTGATTATTAAGATCACTTGTATTGTTTCAGCCTGAAGGGTCATTTTCATGGTCCTGTACCATCATACAAAGCTAGAATGGTCTATTTCTATATCATCATTTTGACATGTAATCAATATATAAGTTTTGAGATATATTCCATTCTTTTTTTTTCATACTAAATCCGTAAGGATGATGTGTATTAATACATCATTAATACATCTGCACTTACAGAACAGCTTAGTTCAGACAGACAGTCCATATTTCAAATACTTGGAGTTCCGTGGGCTACTGGCCATGGTATTTAGAAGCACAAATCTAGACTGTCCTTTCTTTTTTAGCGAGAGTCGAAAAGTGTTGGTATTTGTGGGGAGCAGGTAACTGACTAGAAACTCTTCTGTCCAAATGAATCAGAGTTTAATATGAGATACACTCTCTCCCTCTGTGTAATGAAGACACTGACGATAGTTCAGCTCCCTTTGGAAGAAAGGCTGAGAAAATAGCCTTAAATTGTTTTCATATACTCACTGGAATTAGCCTTGTTGGTACAATACAGAAAAAGAAAGAAGAATGAAGAGTCTTCCTGTGAAAATCCTGCCTATTTCCTCCCCAGTGTGAACTGAAGGAGCTTGCCTCATCTTAGCCCCAGGGAGATTTTTAAGAGCTGCTGGGTTAACACATTATCTCTGAAATATATCACACAGGTTCTGGGGGGCCCTCAAGAGAGAGCAATCTTCTTGGACTTTTGAAAATACTTTTGCCAGTTAGAGGAGTCAGCAAACTATTTATATGATTTCCTCCTCAGCCTCACATTCTGGGAATTCCCCACGGCCTAGTAGGAATGGAACAACATCTGCTTGGCTGTCAGGTTGCAGGCATCTTTCTTCCCCATATTCCCAAGTGTTGCCCTGCCTATTGTCTTAATGTTTCTAGATTTTTCTTGGGTAAAGAAGATTATACATTTCTCTATTCTTATCTCAGCTCTACCTAGTAATTTCCCCACAAATATTATACAGTTAACATCAGAAGATGAGATATGATGTGTGTGTGTGTGTACGCACACTCATCCTGCTACACTTTTTAACAAATTCCTCATTCATTAGCTTAAAGCATGATCTTCAAAGGCAAACAAAACTGAACTCAAATTTCAGTACAATCACGTACTAGCTATGTAATCTTGAATAGGTACAACTTCATTTTTTCATGACTTAGTTTCCTCATCTATAAAATGAAAACAATTCCACCAACATTATACTGCATGTAATTGATATAGGAATTAATGAGATAATGTGGGTAAAGTGTTTAGTCAATATCTGCTACATTGTTAATGCTAAAATAGTGGCCATTGTTTTTCATAACAATAATTATCATTATTTTACTATTGTGTTATCCTTACTATTTTTCAACTTTTGCCTGAAAAGTGCCTTTGTTTTGGTGCCCTTGGACCTCTCTTAGCAGCAAAACACATAACAAAGCAGAAAATCCAATTTCACAAGTGGCATTAAGGAGTAAAGGTTTCCTAGAACGAGAGAGATTCTGGCCAAAGGTTCTACACCACCCCGAGAGTCCGCAGAACCTCTCAAGAATCCTCTTCAAAATATATTTTCCAGTAATTGCCTCTTAGGACAAATCCCTTCAGCCCCTCCTCTGAGCTCCAGCCTGTTCCATCATTTTCTTTTCCCCCTGACTTTGCACTCCTGCCTCCCACCTTTTTTATTTTTATTTCACCTACTCTTTGCTACATTGATACCTTCATGTGAGACAAAATTGCAAAGACACAAAAAGATAATATACTAAGACATAGAAAGACATAATATATCTTCCTCCCATCCTTGTCTGTCCTCAGCTATCCAGATCCCCAGAATCAAATACAATTTCCAGGGATATTCTATAGATAGATGGCAAATAGTAACATCCACGCACAACTATTTTACGCTATAGCACTTTCCTTTTTCATTTAATAAAACTTGGAGATTGTACCATACTAAATCCTAAAATGTTGCCTCATTCTTCTACTTTTTTTATTAAATAATAACTGTACATTGATGCATTTATGGGGTTTAGTGTACTGATTTGATATACAATGTGAAATGCTTACATTGAACTGCTTAACACATCCATCACAGTTATACTCTTTTCTTAATAGTTTTGAAATGTATCATTGCATCATGCACATTAGGTGAGGCCCCCCCAAATACCCTTCCACCTCCCTTGTCCCCTCCCCCCTCTCTCCTCTTCCCTTCTACTTTCTGGACTATAGTTATGTTTTACCATTCATATGAATGTATAGGTGACTATATATTGATTTCATAGTAGTATTGAGTACATTGGATACTTTTCCCCCCATTCTTGAGATACTTTACTAAGAAGAATATATTCCAGCTCCATCCAGATAAACATAAAAGATGTGAAGTCTCCATCTTTTTTATAGCTGCATAATATTCCATGGCATACATATACCACAATTTGTTAATCCATTCATGGGTCAATGGGCACTTGGGCTGTTTCCAAGTCTTGGTAATTATGAATTGGGCTGCAATAAACATTCTGGTGCAAATATCTTTGTTGTAAAATGATTTTTGATCATCTGGATATATAACTAGTAGAGGAATTGCAAGATCGAACGGTAAGTCTACTTTTAGTTCCTTGAGTGTTCTCCAATCTTCTTTCCAAAAGGATCGTGTTAGCTTACATGCAGTAAGAAGTATTAGTATTAGTAAAAGGATCGTATGAGCTTACACGCAGTATAGAAGTATTCCCTTCTCTCTGCATCCATGCCAACATCTGCAGGTTTGGAATTTTGTGATTTGGGCTAATCTTACTGGAGTGAGATGATATCTCAAAGTGGTTTTGATTTGCATTTCTCTGATGATTAAAGATGATGAGCATTTTTTCATGTGTTTGTAGGCCATGCACCTGTCTTCATCAGAGAAGTTTCTGTTCAATTCTCTTGCCCACATAGAAATGGGGTTATTTGTTCTTTTCTTATTGATTAGCTTGAGTTCTCTGTGGATTCTAGTTATCAGACCTTTGTTGGACGCATAACCTGCAAAAATATTCTCCCATTCTGAAGGTTGTCTATTTGCTTTACTTGCTGGGCTCTTAGCTGTGCAAAAGCTTTTTAGTTTGATCAGATCCTAGTAATGGATTTTTGATGTTGCTTCAATTGCCTAGGGGGGGAGGTGTCCTCCTCATAAAATATTCTCCCAGGCTGATTTCTTCAAGTGTTTTCCTTACTCTCTCCTCTAGTATTTTTATAGTTTGATGTCTTAAGTTGAAATCTTTTATCTAGTGAGAATCAATTTCTGTTAATGGTGAAAAGTGGAGTCCAGTTTCAGTCTTCCACAGGTCACCAGGCAGTTCACCCAGCACCATTTGTTAAGTAGGGAGTCTTTCCCCCACTGAATGTTTTTGATAGGCTTATTGAAGATTAAATGACAATAAGTAGCTGGGTTCATCTCTTGGTTCTCTATTCTGTTCCATACGTCTACCTCTCTGTTTTCTGTGCCAGTACCATGCTGTTTTGATCACTATAGACTTATAGTATAGCCTTAAGTCTGGTAACACGATACCTCCTGATCTGTTTTTATTTCTGAGTAATGTATTAGCTATTCAAGTTTTTTTCTGATTCCATATAAAATTAAGCACTATTTTTTCAAGCTCTTTAAAGTATGACAATGGTGCTTTAATAGGGATTGCACTAAATCTGTAGATTGCTTTGGGTAGTATGGCCATTTTAACAATGTTGATTCTTCCCAGCCATGAACGTGGTATGTTTTTCCATTTGTTAATATATTTAGCTATTTCTTTTCTCAGAATTTCATAATTCTCTTTGTAGAGATCTTTCACATCCTTTGTTAGGCAAATTCCCAGATATTTCATCTTCTTTGGCACTACTGTAAAAGGAATAGAGTCCTTGACTATATTTTCAGCTTGACTATTGTTGGCATATGTAAAAGCTACTGATTTGGAAGTGTTGATTTTGTATCTTTGATCACTTCTAAGAGTTTTGTAGTTGAGTTCCTGGGATTGTCTAGGTATAGGATCATATCACCAGCGATGCCTCACTCTTATTAACAGTTGCATCGTTTTCCTTTGGATGCGTAAGCTGTCATTTATTCCTCTAGTCCTACATAGACATTTAATTATTTCAATATTGTGTTATCGTAAGTATAGCTGCCATAAGTAACTATGTACATACATAATTCCACACATCTTAAATTCCTAGAACTGTAGTCAGTGCATTGTTAACTTTTATAGATGTGGCCAAATTTCCCTCCATGTAAGCTATGCTAACTTATACCCCTGTTAGTAATGTTAGAGATATTGGATTTCCCACATGGGTTGTTTTAAGTTTTCTAATCTTTTCTATGTACTTCCTTAAGCAGAACAATCTTAGTCTCTTTAATTTTGCATCTCTAGCCATATATCCTGTTAAAGGAGAATATTTTTCCCCTTTACATTCCCCACCCCCAGTCAAATCTTTGCAATCCATTTGTGGCATCCAGGCTGTCTTCTATCCCACAACCTCAGGCCCTCAACCCTCATTCTCCTCCTCTTTGCTTGTGATCTGTGCAGTGGAGTCTCTTCTTGATCCTCCTGGGGCCTCCATCATCTGGGTCAGCTTGCTTGGGGCTGGGGAACATCTAACTGATCAGGGAGCAAATGGCTTGTGTGTGGGGAACTTCCATTCTTACCCAGAGTGTGAAGCGTCTGCCAGGGAAGGCAGATGACATCCCTCATACAATCCTTTCCTTAGTAATTTAGCCAAATGCCCTTGACTAAGTTGTGGTGTAGGATCAAACGGCAGGTTTACATTTAGATCCCTGAGTGTTCCCCAAACTTCCTTCCAAAAGGAATGTACTAGCTTGCATTCCCACCAGCAGTGCAGAAGTGTTCCCTTTTCTCCACACCCATGCCAACATCCGTAGTTTTGGGATTTTGTGATGTGGGCTACTCTTACTGGAGTTAATGGTATCTCAGAGTGGTTTGGGTTTGCATTTCTCTGATGATTAAAGATGATGAGCATTTTTTCATGTTCTGTTCATGTCTCTTGCCCACAGTGAAATGGGATCACTTTTTTTTTTTCCTTAGTAATAAGTTTGAGTTCTCTGTAGATTCTGGTTATTAGACCTTTGTTGGAAATATAACTTGCAAAAATCCTTTTCCATTCTGAGAGCTGTCTATTTGCTTTACTTAGTGTGTTCTTGGCAGTGCAGAAGCTTTTTAATTTGATCATATCCCAGTAATGTATTTTTGATGTTGCTTCAATTGCCCAGGGTATCCTCCTCATAAAGTATTCTCCCAGGCCAATTTTTTCAAGTGTTTCCCCTGCACACTCTAAGAATTGTTATAGTTTCATGTCTTAAGTTTAAGTCCTTTAACCAGTGAGAGTCAATTTTTGTTAGAGGAGAAAGGTGTGGATCCTAGGTGTATATCCAAAGGACCAAAAATCATTTGGCAATAAAGATATTTGCACCAGATTTATCATTGCAGCTCAATTCATAATTGCCAAGTCATGGAAGAAGCCTGAGTGCCCATCAATCCATGAATGGATCAATAAATTGTGGTATATGTATACCATGGAATACTATGCAGCATTAAAAAATGGAGACTTTACCTCTTTTATGTTTACATGGATGGAGCTGGAAAATATTCTTCTTAGTAAAGTACCACAGGAATAGAAAAAAATATATCCAATGTACTCAGTACTATGGTGAAACCAATTTATAATCACTCACACTTGCATATGAAATATGAAACACAACTATAACCTAGGATGAAGAAGGGAAGGGGAAGGAGAGGAGAAGGGAGGCGGTGGGTCAATAGAGGGAGGGTTAGTAGGGGGACCACACCTATGGGGCATATTGCAAGTACAAGTTGGATCTATCAGGTGTAGAACACAAATGTCTTAACACTGTAATTGGGTAAATGAGGTAAAGGCTATGTTGATTAGTAGGATGTAAGCACTCCAATTTGTACAAATAATCAACACATTGAATCCCAAATGGCAAAATGTGTTCATAATCTATGTACAAATGACTTAATAAAATAAATAAATAAAAATTATTTTTAAAAAATTGTGGTGTATTTGTACATGGGAACACCATACTGCCCTAAAAAAATGAGTAACTACAACTGCATGCATCAATGTGGAGGAATCTCTGGGACATATGCCAAGCACAAAAGAAAGCCACAGAAAACGCATGCAGAAGAATATTGTGTCTATCAAGTTCTAAAATTAACAAACCAAATGATTTTTTTTACAAATTTGCGTATGTGTAGTTAAATGACACAAATTACAAGGGAATCATAAACTCAAAATTAAGGATCATGTATTCTGGGGCCTTGCCCAGGTGGGTAAGATGAGGTGATGTGATCAGAGAGGATCCCAAAGGAGCCTGCAAGGTACGGGTACAGTTTTTTTGCATGAGTTCCTGGGTGTTCATTTTATTATTCTTCTTAGTTACTTCTATGCTGTTCGTTATTCTTTGGTTCATACTATTTCATGATAATATATAATTGAAAGCTACAGAAGAGGTATAAACTAGAAATATGGTCATAATATATTAAGTAAAGAAAAACAGATAAAACAAGATGTACCTCACGATCCTGCTTTCATTTATAACACACATACAAATGCATGCACACACACATGAATATTCCACATAGATATTTACCAAAATTATAAGAATTGTTGCCCAGGTTGTGGAACTATAATTTTTAAAATTTTTTATCTTTATAATATATAAATATATATATGTATGTTTCCCAATTTTTCAACAATGAAAAGTCTCTGTAATTGAAAATATCATTCCCATTTCACAGAGGAGGCATCAGAAAGTCAGAGAGGTTAAGTAACTCGCTCAAAATCACGTAGAGAGTGCTGGGTCAGGACTCAACTCAGTCTGTCTGTCTGCCAAGCATGTGCTCTATCCAAGCTGCTATGCAATATTCAGTAGCCTATGGAAGCACAAAGGAGCCATATCATGTCAAGAACTGTTAAGAGTCCGGAAATTTACCTTACTTTTTTTTTTTTTTAAATTAAATCAGAGCTGTGTACATTAATGCAATCATGGGGCACCATACACTGGTTTTATAGACCGTTTGACACATTTTCATCACACTGGTTAATATGGACTTCCTGGCATTTTCTTAGTTATTGTGTTAAGATATTTATATTCTACATTTACTAAGTTTCACATGTACCCTTGTAAGATGCACCGCTGGTGTAATCCCACCAATCACACTCCCTCTGCCCATCCTCCCTCCCCTCCCTCTTCCCCATATTCTTAGGTTATAACTGGGTTATAGCTTTCATATGAAAGCCATAAATTAGGGTCATAGTAGGGCTGAGTACATTGGATACTTTTTCTTCCATTCTTGAGATACTTTACTAAGAAGAATATGTTCCAGCTCCATCCATGTGAACATGAAAGACGTAAACTCTCCATCTTTCTTTAAGGCTGCATAATATTCCATGGTGTACATACACCACAATTTATTAATCCATTCGTGGATCGATGGGCACTTGGGCTTCTTCCATGACTTAGCAATTATGAATTGGGCTGCAATAAACATTCTGGTAAAATATCTTTGTTATGATGTGATTTTTGGTCTTCTGGGTATATACCTAGTAGAGGAATTATAGGATTGAATGGCAGATCTATTTTTAGATCTCTAAGTGTTCTCCAAACATCTTTCCAAAAGGAATGTATTAATTTGCATTCCCACCAGCAGTGTAGAAGTGTTCCCTTTTCTCCACATCCACGCCAACATCTCTGGTCTTGGGATTTTGTGATATGGGCTAATCTTACTGGAGTTAGATGATATCTCAAAGTAGTTTTGATTTGCATTTCTCTGATGATTAAGGATGATGAGCATTTTTTCATATGTCCGTAGGCCGTGCCCCTGTCTTCTTCAGAGAAGTTTCTCTTCAAGTCCCTTGCCCAGCCTGCGATGGGATCACTAGTTCTTTTCTTGCTTATACGTTTCAGTTCTCTGTGGATTCTGGTTATTAAACCTTTGTCAGAGAAATAACCTGCAAATATCTTCTCCCATTCTGAGGGCTGTCTGCTTGCTTTGCTTACTGTGTTCTTAGCTGTGCAGAAGCTTTTTAGTTTGATCAGGTCCCAGTAGTGTATTTTTAAAGCTGCTTCAATTTCCCAGGGGTTCCTCCTCATAAAATACTCGCCCAGACCAATTTCTTCAAGAGTTTTCCCTGCACTCTCTTCTAGTATTTTTATAGTTTCATGTCTTAAGTTTAAATCGTTAATCCAGTGAGAGTCTATCTTAGTTAATGGTGAATGGTGTGGGTCCAGTTTCAGTCTTCTACAGGTTGCCAGCCAGTTCACACAGCACCATTTGTTAAATAGGGAATCTTTTCCCCACTGAATGTTTTTAATTGGCTTGTCAAAGATCAAATAACAGTAAGTAGCTGGATTCATCTCTTGGTTCTCTATTCTGTTCCAGACATCTACTTCTCTGTTTTTGTGCCAGTACCATGGTGTTTTGATCACTATCGATTTATAATGTAGTCTGAGGTCTGGTAGCGTGATTCCTCTTGCTTTGTTTTTATTTCTGAGTAATGACTTGGCTATTTGAGTTTTTTTCTGATTCCATATAAAATGAAGTATTATTTTTTCAAGATCTTTAAAGTATGATAGTGGAGCTTTAATAGGGATTGCATTAAAATTGTATATTGCTTTGGGTAGTATGGACATTTTAACAATGTTGATTCTTCCCAGCATTTTTTTTCAAGGGAGAAGCTGCTCAACTTTATTAGACATCGGAAAAATGTCAATGAAGGGACATACCACTAACACTAGAATGGATAAAGTTATAAAGATTGATACTACCAAGTGTTGACAAAGATATGTTGCAAATCTGGGGGGATGCAATATGGTACAGTAACTGGCAAACATTACATTACATTATAAAGTCAGATTCATTACCATGCAATCCATAAATTCTTTTTTTTTTTTTTTTTTTGAGATAGAGTCTCAGTTTGTTGCCCTTAGTAAGTGTCATAGAGTCATAGCTCACAACAACGTCAAACTCTTGGGCTTAAGTGATTATCGTGCCTCAGTCTCCTGAGTAGCTGGGACTACAGGTGCCCACCACAATGCTGGGCTATTTTTAGAGTTGTTTCGCTCTGGCTTAGGCTGATCTTGAACTTGTGAGCTTAGACAATGCACCCTCCTGGGCCTCCCAGAGTGCCAGGTATGTTTTTCCATTTGTTAATATTTTCAGCTATTTCTTTTCTTAGAGTTTCATACTTCTCTTTACAGAGATCTTTCACGTTCTTTGTTAGATAAATTCCCAAATATTTCATCTTCTTTGGCACTACTGTGAATGGGATAGAGTCCTTAACTGTTTTTTCAGCTTGACTATTGTTGGTATATATAAAGGCCACCGATTTATGAATGTTGATTTTGTAAACTGAGACACTGCTGTATTCCTTGATCACTTCTAAGAGTTTTGTAGTAGAGTCCCTAGTGTCTTCCAGATATACAATCATATCATCTGTGAAGAGTGAAAGTTTCATCTCTTCTGACCCTATATGGATACCCTTGATCATCTTTTCTTCCCTAATTGCCATGGCTAAAATTTCCATTACAATGTTAAAGAGCAGTGGAGACAATGGGCAGCCTTGTCTGGTTCCTGATCTGAGTGGAAATGATTTCAATTTAACTCCATTCAATACGATATTGGCTGTGGGTTTGCTGTAGATGGCCTCTATCAGTTTAAGAAATGTCCCTTCTATACCAATTTTCTTAAGTGTTCTTATCATGAAGGGATGCTGGATATTATCAAAAGCTTTGTCTTCATCAATTGAGAGAATCATACGGTCTTTGTTTCTTAATTTGTTTATGTGCTGAATTATACTTATAGATTTATGTGTTTTGAACCAGGCTTGAGACCTGGGATAAAACCGACTTGGTCATGATGTATAATTTGTTTGATGTGTTGCTGGATTTTGTTTGTTAGGACCTTATTGAATATTTTTGCATCTATATTCATTAGTGATATCGGTCTATAATTTTCTTTTTTTATTGGGTGCTTTCCTGGTTTGGAGATCAGGGTGATTTTACTTCATAGAACATGTTGAGGTCTTCCTTCTTTTTCTATATTTTGGGACAGGTTGAGTAATACTAGTTCTTCTTTAAAGGTTTGGTAGAATTCTGACATGACGCCATCTTGTGCCAGGCTTTTCTTTTTAGGGAGATTTCGTATGGTTGATGCTATTTCAGAACTTGATATTGGCCTGTTCTAAATTTCCATTTGATTCTGGCTAAGTCTTGGAAGGTGACGTGCTTCCAAGTATCGGTCAATTTCCATCAGATTTTCGTATTTCTGAGAATAAATCTTCGTGAGATATTCATTAGGGATTTTTTTAATTTCTGAGGAGTCTATTGTTATTTCATCTTTGTCATTTCTGATTGATGAAATTATAGTTTTTCCTCTTTTTTTTCCTGGTTAGGTTAGCCAAAGGTTTATCTATTTTATTGACCTTTTCAGAAAACCTACTTTTAGATTTATTGATCTGTTGTATAATTCTTTTGTTTTCAATATCATTTAATTCTGCTCTAATTTTGGTTATTTGTTTTCTTCTACTGGGTTGGGAGTTGGAATGTTCTTCCTTTTCCAGTTGCTTGAGATGTCCCATTTAGTTGTTAACTTCCTTTCTTTCCATTCTCTTGAGGAATGCTTGCAGTGCTATAAATTTCCCTCTTAGGACTGCCTTTGCCGTATCCCAGAGGTTCTGATAATTCATGTCTTCATTGTTGTTTTGTTCCAAAAATTTGGCAATTTTCTTCTTAATCTCATCTCTGACCCAGCTATCATTCAGCATAAGGTTATTTAACTTCCATGTTCTTGTATGAGGTATGCAGATTCCTGTTGTTCCATGGTGGTCCGAGAAGATGCAAGGAATAATTTCTATTCCTTTAAATTACTGAGGTAAGACTTGTTACCTAACATGTGATCGATTTTGTTGTATGTTCTGTGGGCTGATGAGAAGTATGTGTATTCAGTTTTGTTGGGATGAAATGTTCTGTAAATGTCTGCTTAATCCAAATGTTGGATAGTTAGGTTTAAATCTAAAATTTCGTTGCTCAGCTTCTTACTGGAGGATGTATCCAACACTGCCAAAGGAGTGTTGAAATCTCTGACTATTAGGGAGCTGGAGGAAATCAAGTTGCTCATGTCTGTTAGAGTTTCTCTTATAAATTGAAGTGCATTCTGGTTGGGTGCATAAATATTAATAATTGAAATCTCATCATATTGAGTATTACCCTTAACAAATATGAAGTGACCATTCTTATCCTTCCTTACTTTTGTTGGTTTAAAGCCTATTGTGTCTGCAAATAGAATTGCAACGCCTGCTTTTTTCTGATTACCATTTGCCTGAAATATGGACGACCATCCTTTTACCCTGAGTCTATATTTATCTTGTTAGGTAAGATGTGATTCTTATATTCAGCAAATATCTGGCCTGAGTTTTTGTATCCAGTCAGCCAACCTGTGCCTCTTTAGAGAACAGTTTAAGCCGTTCACATTAATGGAGAATATTGATAAGTCTGGTAGAATTTTGGCTATCGAGTTTTTTGAAAGTCCAGTGGAAATTTTTAATCCTTTTACTACTGTGGAAATTGGAGTTTGATCAAAAGTTTCTGAGTGAGTTCACTTTTGTGGTAGAGGATTGGGCTGGTCATTATGCAGGATAGGTCTGAGAATATCCTGAAGAGCTGGTTTGGTTATGGCAAATTTCTTCAACATATGAATGTCATTAAAGTATTTAATTTCTCCATCATAAATGAAACTCATTTTAGCTGGATACAGGATCTGGGGTGGAAAGTTATTTTGTTTTAGGAGATTAAAAGTCGATGACCACCCTCTTCTGGCTTGAAAAAGTTTCAGCAGAAATGTCTGCAGTCATTTCAATATTCTTCCTTTTGTAGGTAATCGATTTCTTACATCTGGCTGCTTTCAGAATTTTCTCCTCCATATCAACTTTAGTGAAGTTAATTACGATATGCCTGTGGGATGTCTTATTTGGGTTGAGTTGTGCTGGGGTTCTGAAGCTGTCTGCTATCTGAATTTCAGAATCTCTTGGCATGTCTGGAAAATTCTCTTTCCTAATTTCATGGAGAAGGGCCTCTGTATTTTGCAAAGCCACTTCATCACTTTCAGGGATTCCAATGAGGCGGATATTAGCCTTCTTTGAATTATCCCAGAACTCTCTGAGAGAATGGTCCATTTTTGCTCTCCCTTTCTCTTCCTCTTTGAGAGTTTGGGAGCGTTCAAAAGCTTTGTCTTCAATGTCAGAAATCCTTTCTTCTGCTTGCTCTACTCTGTTACTGAGGGATTCTACTCTATTTTTCAGATCTGTGGGGGCTGCAAATTCTTGCTTCAGTGTGTCAAAATCTTTGGTGGTTTTGTCTTTAAATTCATTGAATTCTTGAGACAACTTTTGAATTTCTCCTTGAATTTCTAATTCCAAATTTTGAATTGCTCCTCAAATATCTTATTCCAAATTTTCCTCCATTCTATTAATCTTGTTTGCAATCCAAATTCTGAATTCGATCTCTGACATCTTGGCCATCTGTTTATGAATGGGATCTTCAGTTACATGTGCCATATCTTTCCTTGTGCGGGGTTTATCTACTCTGATTATTCATGTTACCAGAGTTTTCCCGCTAATTTCACCACATGATTATTTTACACCATTTGACTTTTCCCCTGGAGTTTTGTCGAGGACCTGTACAGTGCTACGGCCTGAGAAATTGGGGACCATTTTGATGTGGTGGTGCTTAGTGTCTCTGTCTAGTTTTCAGGTAGTCTCTGTCTGACCCTAGTGAAACAGTTAGTCTGGGTTGAAGTCCCAGCTGTGGAGAAATCCAGCAATTAAGTCACCCTGCCACCCCACAGGCAATAATTGGAAATGGAAAATAAAACCGTCCTACAACCACACACCCAGGGCAGCACTTGGATAGTCATCAGGCGATTGGCTCAGTTCAAAAGGTCCAAATAAATTGTCTCAGTCAGCACCTGTCTCAGGTGGAAGAGTTTAAAAGTTTTCTACCAACTAGATTGCAGGGGTCTGCTGACAACTCAAACGTGACTTGCTCCGGTGCTCTGTGTCAGGAGAACCCACCCAGAAAATAGTTTAGTCTGGGAGGGTTGATGCCTCCTTCCCCACCTTGCACCTCGGTCACACCCAGTCTCTGATAACCCTGCAGGGCTGTGACCCAGTTGCCTCCAATGAGCAGATACTTCAGAGGTTTGCACCTGCCTGAATCACAAGGAAATCTATGTCTCCTCATCCAGGCTACTGCTCTCTGCCACTATCTGACAGGGGGAGGTGGGGTCTGAAAACCTTGGGTGCTTCATGGAGGCTGGGGGTTCACTCATTTTCAGGCCCGCCCCTGATTGATGTTACTGACAGAATAGAACAACTTTGCAGGAATTTGTTTCTTTCCCTGCTAAATTCCCCTGCAGAAGAGAAGCTGTTTTGAGTTCCCAGAACCTATGCCTCAGGCCCTGTCTGTGCCGCTGTACAGTCTAAGCTGTTTGTATTCATAGTACGGTTACCTGTCCTATCCAGCCTCTGCCTGCCCTCCTTTTTTTAAGCTGATGGTCCCCAGGGGCCGGGTGCATCTTAGGCTCAGTAAAGTGGTCCTCTTGGTCAGCCCCGCCCTGGGAATCTCTAGGCTCTGCATGTGCATTTTCTTTTTTTCTTTTTTTTTATTGTTGGGGATTCATTGAGGGTACAATAAGCCAGGTTACACTGATTGCAATTGTTAGGTAAAGTCCCCCTTGCAATCATGTCTTGACCCCATAAAGTGTGACAGACACCAAGGCCCCACCCCCCTCCCTCCGTCCCTCTATCTGCTTCACCCCCATAAGCTTAATTGTCATTAATTGTCCTCATATCAAAATTGAGTACATAGGATTCATGCTTCTCCATTCTTGTAATGCTTTACTAAGAATAATGTCTACCACTTCCATCCAGGTTAATACGAAGGATGTAAAGTCTCCATTTTTTTTAATAGCTGAATAGTATTCCATGGTATACATATACCACAGCTTGTTAATCCATTCCTGGGTTGGTGGGCATTTAGGCTGTTTCCACATTTTGGCGATTGTAAATTGAGCTGTAATAAATAGTCTAGTATAAGTGTCCTTATGATAAAAGGATTTTTTTTCCTTCTGGGTAGATGCCCAGTAATGTGATTGCAGGATCAAATGGGAGGGCTAGCTTGAGTGCTTTGAGGTTTCTCCATACTTCCTTCCAGAAAGGTTGTACTAGTTTGCAGTCCCACCAGCAGTGTAAAAGTGTTCCCTTCTCTCCACATCCACGCCAGCATCTGCAGTTTTAAGATTTTGTGATGTGGGCCATTCTCCCTGGGGTTAGATGATATCTCAGGGTTGTTTTGATTTGCATTTCTCTGATATATAGAGATGATGAACATTTTTTCATGTGTTTGTTAGCCATTCATCTGTCATCTTTAGAGAAAGTTCGATTCATGTCTCTTGCCCATTGATATATGGGATTGTTGGCTTTTTTCATGTGGATTAATTTGAGTTCTCTATAGATCCTAGTAATCAAGCTTTTGTCTGATTAAAAATATGCAAATATCCTTTCCCATTGTGTAGGTTGTCTCTTTGCTTTGGTTATTGTCTCCTTAGCTGTACAGAAGCTTTTCAGTTTAATGAAGTCCCATTTGTTTATTTTTGTTGTTGTTGCAATTGCCATGGCAGTCTTCTTCATGAAGTCTTTCCCCAGGCCACTATCTTCCAGTGTTTTTCCCATGCTTTCTTGGAGGATTTTTATTGTTCCATGCCTTAAATTTAAGTCCCTTATCCATCTTGAATCAATTTTTGTGAGTGGGGAAAAGTGCGGGTCCAGTTTCAGTCTTTTACATGTAGACATCAAGTTCTCCCAACACCATTAATTGAATAGGGAGTCTTTCCCCCAAGGTATGTTCTTGTTTGGTTTATCGAAGATTAGGTGGTTGTAAGATGTTAGTTTCATTTCTTGGTTTTCAATTCGATTCCAAGTGTCTATGTCTCTGTTTTTGTGCCAGTACCATGCTGTCTTGACCACTATGGCTTTGTAGTACAGACTAAAATCTGGTATGCTGATGCCCCCAGCTTTATTTTTATTACTAAGAAGTGTCTTAGCTATATGGGGTTTTTTCCGGTTCGATACAAAATGCAGAATCATTTTTTCCAAATCTTGAAAGTACGATGTTGGTATTTTGATAGGAATGGCATTGAATAGGTAGATTGCTTTGGGAAGTATAGACATTTTAACAATGTTGATTCTTCCCGTCCATGAGCATGGTATGTTCTTCCCTTTGTTAATATCCTCTGCTATTTCCTTTCTGAGGATTTCATAGTTTTCTTTATAGAGGTCCTTCACCTCCTTCGTTAGGTATATTCCTAGGTATTTCATTTTCTTTGAAACTATGGTGAAGGGAGTTGTGTCCTTAATTAGCTTCTCATCTTGACTGTTATTGGTGTACACAAAGGCTACTGACTTGTGGACATTGATTTTATGTCCTGAAACATTACTGTATTTTTTGATGACTTCTAGGAGTCTTGTGGTTGAGTCTTTGGGGTTCTCTAAGTATAAGATCATGTCATCAGCAAAGAGGGAGAGTTTGACCTCCTCTGCTCCCATTTGGATTCCCTTTATTTCCTTGTCTTGCCTAATTGTATTGGCTAGAACTTCCAGCACTATGTTGAATAGTAAAGGTGACAGAGGACAACCTTGTCTGGTTCCAGTTCTAAGAGGAAAAGCTTTCAGTTTTCCTATATTCAGTAAAATATTGCCCTTCGGTTTGTCATAGGTAGCTTCAATGAGTTTTAGAAATGTGCCACCTATGCCTATACTCTTCAGTGTTCTAATTAGAAAAGGATGCTGGATTTTATCAAATGCTTTTTCTGCATCTATTGAGAGGATCATGTGATCTTTATTTTTGCCTCTGTTAATATGATGGATAACGTTTATGGACTTGCGTATGTTAAACCAGCCTTGCATCCCTGGGATGAAGCCTACTTGATCATGATGAATGACTTTTTTGATGATAAGCTGCAATCTATTGGCTAGGATTTTGTTGAGAATTTTTGCATCTATATTCATGAGTGAGATTGGTCTGAAATTCTCCTTTTTGTTCAGGTCTTTTCCTGGTTTTGGTATCAGGGTGATGTTTGCTTTATAGAATGTGTTGGGGAAGATTCCTTCTTCCTCAATTTTCTGGAATAATTTCTGCAGTACAGGAATAAGCTCTTCCTTGAAGGTTTGATAGAATTCTGGAGTGAAGCCATCTGGACCAGGGCATTTTTTGGTTGGAAGATTTTTCATTGTTTCTTTGATCTCAGTGCTTGAAATTGGTCTGTTCAGGAGCTCTATTTCTTCCTGGCTGAGTCTAGGGAGAGGGTGTGATTCCAAATATTTATCCATTTCCTTCACATTGTCAAATTTCTGGGCATAGATTTTCTGGTAGTATTCAGAGATGATCTCTTGTGTCTCTGTGGGATCAGTTGTTATTTCCCCTTTATCATTTCTGATTGAGGTTACTAGAGATTTTACTTTTCTATTCCTCGTTAGTCTGGCCAATGATTTATCTATTTTATTTATTTTTTCAAAAAACCAACTCCTTGTTTCATTAATTTTATGAATGATTCTTTTGTTTTCAATTTCATTGACTCTGATTTGATTTTGCATATTTCTTTTCTTCTACTGAGTTTAGGCTTAGATTGTTCTTCTTTTTCCAATTCCATAAGATCTCTTGTGAGATTGTTTATGCGCTCTCTTTCTGTTTTTCGAATACAGGCATCTAAAGTGATGAATTTTCCTCTCAAAACTGCTTTTGCAGTATCCCACAGGTTTTGGTAGCTTGTGTCTTCATTGTTGTTATGCTCAAGGAAGTTAATGATTTCCTGTTTTATTTCTTCCTGCACCCATCTGTTATTCAACAGAAGATTGTTTAATTTCCATGCCTTTGGGTGGGGTTGAGCGTTTTTGTTAGATTTGAGTTCCACCTTTAGTGCCTTATGGTCTGAGAAGATACAAGGTAAAATTTCAATTCTTTTGATTTTGTTGATATATGTTTTGTTCCCCAGGATATGATCAATTTTGGAGAATGTTCCATGGGGTGATGAGAAGAATGTATATTCTTTGTCTTTGGGGTGGAGTGTTCTATATGCGTCTATCAAGCCCAGTTGTTCTTTGGTCTCATTTAAATCTCTTATATCTTTGTTTAATTTCTGTTTAGAGGATCTGTCCAGCTCTGTAAGAGGAGTGTTAAAGTCCCCTGTTATGATGGTATTATCAGATATCATATTTCTCAGACTGAGTAAGGTCTGTTTCAAGAATCTGGGTGCATTTAAATTGGCTGCTTAAATATTTAGAATTGAAACGTCTTCTTGTTGTAGTTTTCCCTTGACCAATATAAAGTGACCATCTTTGTCTTTTTTGACTTTAGTTGCTTTAAATCCACATGTATCTGAAAATAAGATTGTAACTCCTCTTTTCTTGTGAATTCCATTTGCCTGAAAAATTGTCTTCCAACCCTTGACTCGGAGCTTTAATTTGTCTTTTGAAGCCAGGTGTGTTTCTTGCAGACAGCAAACGGATGGCTTGTGTTTTTTAATCCAGTCAACCAATCTATGTCTCTTCAGTGGGGAATTCAAGCCATTAACATTTATTGAGATAATTGATAAGTGTGGTAGTATTGTATTCGTCTTATTTTGTGAAAGTCCATTGCTTAGTTTTATCTTTTGCATCAGTGTGGAGGTTAGGTTCTGTCCTTTAATTTCTGAGTTCTTACTTTGCTGCTGATTCATTGTGGTGGTCAGTGTGCAGAACAAGTTGAAGTATTTCCTGTAGAGCTGGTCTTGTTGTGGCGAATTTCCTCAATGTTTTTGTATCCATAAATGATTTGATTTCTCCGTCAATTTTGAAGCTTAGCTTAGCAGGGTAGTGAATTCTGGGCTGGAAATTGTTCTGTTTAAGTCGATTAAAGGTAGATGACCATTTTCTTCTTGCTTGGAAAGTTTCATTAGAGAAGTCTGCAGTCACTCTGATGGATTTGCCCCTGTATGTCAACTGGTGCTTACTCCTGGCAGCTTGCAGAATCTTTTCTTTTGTCTTGACTTTGGACAGGTTAATCACAATGTGTCTTAGAGAAGCTCGGTTAGAGTTGAGGTGACCTGGGGTCCGATATCCCTCTGAAAGTAGTGTGTCAGAATCTTTGGTGATATTTGGGAAATTTTCTTTTATAATATTCTCTAGTATGGCTTCCATTCCTCTGGGGCATTCTTTTTCCCCTTCTGGAATTCCTATAACTCGTATGTTGGAATGCTTCATAAAGTCCCATAATTCTGACAGTGAACGTTCTGCTTTCTCTCTCTTCTTTTCTGCCTCTTTTACTATCTGAGTTATCTCAAGAACTTTGTCTTCTACCTCTGAAATTCTTTCTTCTGCATGGTCTAACCTGTTGCTGATACTTTCCATTGCATCTTTAAGTTCCCTAATTGACTGTTTCAGTTCCTTCAGCTCTGCTATATCCCTTTTATATTCTTCATATCGTTCATCTCTTATTTGATTCTGTTTTTGTATTTCCTTTTGGTTATTTTCCACTTTATTAGCAGTTTCCTTCATTGTTTCCATCATTTCTTTCATTGTTTTCATCATGTGTATTCTAAATTCCTAATATTTCTTTATAGGTGGAATCCTCTGCAGTAGCTACCTCATGGTCCCTTGGCGAGGTTGTTCTGGACTGGTTCTTCATGTTGCCTGGAGTTTTCTGCTGATTCTTCCTCATGAGTGATTTCTTTTATCTGTTTCCTTGCCCTAATTTTCCTTTCACTTCCTCTTGCTCTTTAAGTTCTTGTGCCTGTGGACTAAGGGTTACAGGACCAGAAGGGTGAGAAGGTTGAAGAGCAAAAAAGGGATGAAAGAAAGGAGGACCGAGTGATAAGAAAAAAAAAGAAAAATAGAGAAAGTAGAGGGGGTGGGTAAAAGGAATATTGACAAATAAGAGGGGCACAGAAAGAGGGAGACAGAGCAATATAGGTGTACAGTAGGGTACTTTGACACAACCTTAAAAAAACCCCACATTCTGGGGGTGCACAGTTCGGTGGTTCCCTTGAGGTTAGGAGCTCTTTGCTAACTTGATCAGACACAGTACCCCACCTCCACCAAGTAGAGAGGAAAGACAAAAATGCTATAAATCAAACCAAAACAAGCAAACAGAAAACTTTACAGGATAAAATTGGGTGAAAAACCAAATAATAGCGGTAGAAACACTAGCAAAAATGAAGTTCTAGTTATTTAAAAAGGCAGCAATGGTAAATTATAATTAAACTAGAAAAATTGAGAAAGAAAAAGGATCTGTATGGAAAAGGTTGAAATTAAAAACAAAACAACATCAAGAACATCAAAATAAACAAAAAAAACCCAACCAAACCCCCCCCCAAAAAAAAAAACAAAAAAAAAAAGAAAAAAAAAACACAACCAAAAACCAAGCAGTATGTATATGTTATTGAATATTGTCTGGGCAACACGTGGTCTTCTGGGGTATGAGATGTTAATCACAGTTCTGATACGACTGGAGGCTGCTGATTTCTCAAACCCCAGCAGGTAGACACCCTAAATCTCTCTTCAGCCCACTTAAAAGGCGCTTTGAACTTGTGAACTTGCTGAGCAGAAGCTTTCCCAGTAAAGTACTTGTCACTGGAATCACTGCTGAAGTTGCTATCCACTTACCCAGTGTACCAAAACCGGTCTCACTCTGCCCCTGAGTGTTAGGGCTGCAAGGTGGCTCAGACCCCACCCTTAGGCTACTTGGTCGCTGGGTTACCAGCTCCCATCCGATTCTAGTTCTGCGACCCTGAGGACGGAGCTTGCTGGGGCAGATCACTCACAATGGCTCCCTGTGACCCACAGCCAAGCACTATTAGCTCCGTCTGGCTCAGCGGCTCAGACTGGGGCCCTAGACAAGGGCCAAAGTTCTCCGCACTCCCGCTAAGGCTCTCCCCAAGGCACTTCAACTGAGTGCCAAATCCAAAGACACCAAAACAGTTCACAGGTAAGGCCTTTCTGGTTTGCAGTCTCGCTGCTACTGAACTTACAGTTGCAGGCGGGTTTAGACGGATTGAACACACGCGACCACTTGCCATTTTTCCACTGTTTTAGTCCTCCTCTTGGGGTCCAGAAGTCTCTCGCTGACTCCCTGTATCCTCACAGGGACGATGATAGGCAGATCCCACCAGCCAGAGATGCCTGGAATCCTATCTCCCCAGACTCACGGTGCCCAGATGTAAGGAAGCTGTTACTCAGCCGCCATCTTGCTCCGCCTCCTGCATGTGCATTTTCTAGTCTCCACTCTCCACCTAGGCCGGTACCACCTCAGGCAAACCCTCTACTCACGGGGCCTGTGTTTCCATCCCAGATCTGTTCCATGGTGGTTGCCACCTGAGAAGATGCCTGGCTTCCTCTGATTGCCCAGAGAGACAGGTGGTATGACTTCGGAATATCCAGTGGTGAGCCCTATTGTTGCCAAAAATGGCTGCTGTTCTGCACCTCGGGGCACCACTGCTCCTGCATGGCTCCCTCTCACCTGACCGTCCACTCCTCACTCCTGTGCTGCAGAATCAGCACTGACCAGCTGCAGTCCAGGCCCTGTCCACACCCCTCGAGAAATCAGAGTGAGAGTGGAGGGGAGTGCTGGGAGCTCAGAATTGCAGGTAGAGAATATATACAGTTTTATACAGTTTTATGCCTGGCAGGAGAGCACCATGGTACCCTAGTAGGGGAGGTAGGTCCAGTTTTTAGAGGATCTCTCCTGTGGAGTATGGTGGGAGGACCATTGAACTCTGCTTGTTTGTTTGTGGGGCACTCCGAGCCATTCTCATGGGGGAGGGGACTCCTGTCTGCTTGGTGATGGATTTTGTACCTTTTGTTTGTATCCTGGGGGTCGCAGCTTGCCTCTGCGGGGTCAATGTGCGTTCTTCAACCTTCTCTCTTGGTGCAGCTCTAATCCACCAGGTTACTTGCTAAATTTCTGTCCCTTAACTCTCCTTCTGGACAGGAGCCTCTGTGGAAAGCTGGCTTCAGTCAGCCATCTTGTCTCCACCACCCCCCTTTCTCTTACTTTTTAAGCTAATAAGCTTGCCTATTACTTTTTTCATGAGTGTTTGCAGAAGACAATAAGTGCTCAGCAAACAACACAAACTTTGTGCCCAGGGATATATTATCTCTAAAACATCACATGCAACAAACTCTTGAATCATTTGCATATCCAGCAAGATTCCTGGATCAGAGATACATGTCTTTCATGGTGCAGTAATAAGCATGAACAGGAATACTGGCTGTAGGAGATTTCACCACTTTAATAGTAAGCAGAAGTGAGCCTGCTCTTTGTGTGAGAGGTTACCTTGTTCCTTACCATTGCTTCCTGCAAACACAATTCTGAGAAAGGTTCCAAAGAAATAAGACAAAGAAATAATAAATGTTGAGACTCCAGTCTGATCACCATACATTATATGTGCCCAAAATATCACTATGTACCCCATAACTATGTATAATTATTATATGTCAATTTAAAAACATATAATTAAGTTAAATATTTTTAAAAAGAGCACTCAGGGTCTTGAATCATTTGCATATCCAGCTAAACCTCACAGGGCCCATGGAAGATTGCTCTGCCAACCTATAGTCAAGCCTCTTTGAGCTGCAAATTACAGAAATACAGCTTAAACTTGTTTAAACAATACAAATAAAGGAGGAATATAGAAAACTTCCTTGATTGACAAAACTCTTCCAATTTCTCTCTCTCCCACTTCTCCTATCCTATATGTGGTCACCATTCACTGACAAGCACCTCCCTTGTGATCATAAATGGGCTACTGTCTACCTGTAGCACCAACCCCAATGGAACAGAGTCTGCCTTTTTCCAGCCTGAGGATTTCCTAGTTGGAAATCCTCAAAGTCCTGAGTGGTTATGCCTGGCCTGGATTGGGTCATACATCCATCTTATACCAATCATGGGGTCCATAGTATAAAGTACTCTAATTGCCCATACCCAAATTACATGCCAGAATCAGGGATCAGTCCCTCCACAATCATATGGTCTCAGTGGAGTTTTTCTCTCCAGAAACTCAGAATGCTGTTAACAAAAGACAAGGCAATAAGTGCTCAGCAAACAACACAAACTTTGTGCCCAGGGATATATTATCTCTAAAACATCACATGCAACAAGCAGAGAGCTAGTTGGGCTGGCAAGATGACATGTGAGGCATTCCAATAAAATTTGCAAAGTTCTAAAAATCCCAGCGGTACTCCTACAGAGATGGTGGCTGCCTGCTGGTACTCCCCGTGACTTCTGACAGTGAGGCAGTTATCAGAAGGTGTAGCAGCTTGATTGCCCTCAGTCGCGGTGTGCATGGGGATTTGCCAATACAGAAAAGAGAGAAAAAGAAAAAGAAAGAGGAAACCGTTCGAAGCTAATCAGTTTATAATAGATTTCAATGCCCTCCTTCAGTCTGAGGCATCTTTTTTTCTGAACTCACCTAAAATTAAGAACCAGGAATAATGTTCCAAGATAATCATACCTAAGGGGGAAAACATCAATTTACAAGGAAATTACTCAGGTGCCCAGTGTGGCTGTTGTTAGACCACCAGAGAGTGGATGAGAAAGGAGTGCACCCTCGTAGTGGGGTGGAGATCTTGCGATAAACGTGGCAGAACCAGAAAGATGGCACCACTCCCATTGCCTCGCTGGCTCAGGGATTTTCAGAAGAAATGAACATTGTCCCATTTCTCCTTCACAGCCACCTCCACCACCACCCCCTTGCCATTTTCAATTAAGTTGCCCTTAAATCTATTACAACTATAATGGTGCCAGATGACAGTCACCATTTTCCAGAGCTCCCCACACCTCCCAGAAGGGGTGATGACTAAGAATGTCACAATCCCTCCCAGTACAATGTCCTCAGTAGAGAGTTACTCAGTAGAGGCCTGGGCAGCGTGTGTCGGAGTAGGTGAGAGAAGGGCTCATGAGGGTGCAGAGTGGATACCCCCAAGACAGTTGTTGATTTGAGCTAAATTAAATAGAACAAGCCCAGCTCTCCCTCTTGGGATACTATTTCTTCTATTTCTGCCAACCCACTAAGTAAACAATGAAAATATTGCCATTTTAGGAAAATAAACTTTATAATTAAAGAGAACGTGTTGGCCAGAGGAAGTCTGTCTCAGACCTCACAGCTATTATTGCCTATTCAGTATTCTGGTGGCTCCTCTTCTCACCACCTGCAGCTTAATTAATAGAATCCACATCCCTATGCCATGTTCTCCAATCTTTACTATCATAGATGTTCCTTCCAAGGAAATTACCATCCTAGAGCAAGAGTTCCTGGAGGGCAAGGTTATCTCCTGCTGCATAACTAATAACTCCAATATGTAGCAGCTTAAAACAGAAAACAACTATTATCTCATAATTTCTGAGGATCAGGCATCCAGGAGGCAAAGCTGGGTGCTCTTACCTCAGGATCTTTCACCAGACTCCAGCCAAGCTGTCACTGAGGGCCCTAGTCCAAAGTGGGAAGGAGCCAAGCTTCCCTGCAGGGGGCTGTTGACAGAAGTCAGGTCCTCCCTGGCTGTTGGCCTAAGACAGTGGTTCCTTTCCTCTGGACCAGGCATCTTCAACCTTTTTAAACAGGGGGCCAGTTCACTGTCCCTCAGACCGTTGGAGGGCCAGACTATAGTTTAAAAAAAAAACTATGAACAAATTCCTACTCACACTGCACATATCTTATTTTGAAGTAAAAAAACAAAATGGGGAACAAATACAATTCACACCACCTCATGTGGCCCACAGGCCACAGGTTGAGGACCCCTGCTCTGGACCATCCAGCAGGCAGCTCACAACATGGCAGCTGGCTTCCCTCAGAACGAGCAGAGGGAGGAAGAGAGAAAATGAGCCAGATGAAAGCCATGGTCTCATTGAAACCTAAGATTGGAAGGGGCATCCCATCACTTTAGCCACATTCTGTTTGCTAAGAGTCAGCCTCTAAATCCAGTCTTGACTCAAATTGAAAGGGTCCCCAGGGTCATGAAACCAGGACCTACCACCAACTCCATCTCAGTCACACGGGTGTGCCCGGTGCCAGGCAAACATGAGCTCAATAAATACAATACTTGTTAAACCATATTGATCAAGTCTGAAGGACTCACCCTGCAGTCCCATCAAGTGGAATAGAACATATAATGTACAGGAAAGAAACAAAGAATAATGTGGTAGGTTTGAATTTTATTCCACAAACTCAAGTGTGCAAGAAATACAAAATTTTCTATAATGCAGCCTAATTGTTTTTCCCACCAGGGTGGCAAAAATATGATCTAAGTCAATGGGACTTGACCTCCCCATGTCCAGGGTAGTTTACCAATTCAAGAGAGGTTACTTATTACTAAGAGTCTTGGGGGCAGGTTCATCTCCTGGTCCTCAGTCACAGGTATGCCAAAATGTGCATCATGCCATTTGCCCCTCTCTCTCCTTTCTACTTGCTGAGATTCATGTCCTCGTGGCCCTTTGCGGGGGCTCTGCTTCTCCATTGTGTTTATGACACACTGTGAAGCTTCTGGGACAGAACAGGATGGAGATTGCTTCCCAGGTTCCCTGTGCCCATCCTGCTCAGTCGCATCCGATGCAGGCCCTTGGCTCCTGCCAGGACTGTGGCCACAGAGGAAGGCAGGGGAACCCCTTAGCTTTCCAGACCTCCCAAATGCTCTGCAGCTGTGTGGGCTCCCAGGGCTTTGTGAATCAGCTGCACCATGGACTTTTCTGCTCTTTGCGTTGCCTTTTCATCTCTCTTTACTCCTCAGTCTGAGCCTGTCTCTGGGCCCAGAGGACCATTCTCTAGGACAGCGGTTCTCAACCTATGGGTTGCAACCCCTTTGAGCTGTATTAAAGGTTCACAGCATTAGGAAGGTTGAGAACCACTGCTCCAAGAGATAGAACCTCTTTTGTGTTGACCTTGAGCATTTCCTTCAAGGGTCCCACTTACCCGTCCTCATGTTTCCTACCACCCCACACCTCACGCAGGGCACCTCACTATTCTCCCTCCTGGGCCAGGATCCAGAGGCAGGAGGCAGTGACTAGCAGGCTACCTGGCCTTATCAAACCCTTCCCCATGGCAATGAATACAGGTGGAATCAAGCTTGCACAGGGAGGAGGGAAGGAGGATTATAAGCATTTATTTTATTCCTGAAGTTTTAAGAAATATTACTTTCCCCAAAGCAAATTGTTTACATGAAGCTAGAGGCCTAGAAAATGTTAATTTAATTAACAATGAAAAAGAAAGAACACAGGTCAGGGAGCACACAGGAAGATGCAAATGATGGGGTTATAGGAAGGGAGGAGAGTTGCCGGGGCTCCTCGGTCTGGTGATTTCTCTCCCCTCTCCCCTGCACTGTCTGGATCTTACATCACCTTGACCCTGGCATGCTGCCTTTGCCCATTCCTGCCCTCAGGAAGGAGCTGCTGGGGCCTGGGACCTCCTGAGCACTCTTGCTCATGTGGGGAAGAGCACAGCCTCCACCTGCTCCAGTAGGAGGGGCAGCCTGTGCCTTTCTGAAAGCACTGGACCTCTGGAAGGGGGCTGGGAATTTCAGGAGGTCGTACATATATTAGTTTCCATGCAAAAATAACACACTAACAATAAAAACAAAATTGCACTTAATTTGTTCAACTACCTCACTGTTTTCAAGTTTCTCCTTAATTCTCACATATAAAACTTGCCTGTAATTAATTTTATTTAACTGGGAAAGAAGCTGAGACCAGCAATACAGGGAATGGGGGCTCGAGTTCAAGTATCGGATGTTGGAATCAGTGGCCTTTCCATTCAAATATGGCAAAATGGACCTTTCGAAGTGGAAAAGAATATAAACCTGAACAATTTTCTGGATTGGTATAAGCAATGAATTTACTTCACTCTTTTCTTCAATAAAACTTCTTAAGAAAAAAATGGCAATTTTTTTATTTCTCCACTTTGTTCCAAATATAAAGAAAGGTCACAGTAGGGGGAAAGATTAGAATATTCTCATGAGATTTCTGTTCACTTGTTTTCTTCTTCTTCTTCTTCTTTTTTTTTTTTTTCCATAAAGACTGGTAATTGGAGGTGCCAAAGAAAAAATGTAGAGGTATTTTTGTGGCTGAATTTGTTCATCTGAGCATACTGCCAATTAGCTCAATTGTTAGAGCATTCCAGGAACAAAGACCCATGGGCCAGGTGAGACAAACAGCCTGGTCAGCCTCCGACACAACAGGGGAAGCAGCTCAGGATACAATTTCCTTCCTTTGCAATAGAATCATCTCCTTGAAACCACCAGGTCAACTGTGGGCTAATTGGCATTGTTATTTAGCTCAGGCAGGCTAGTCCTAGCCAGACTTCTGTGGCCGAGGCATTTTGTGCACAAAGATGGAACTGCTACGTAAGAAGAGTTTTCATACTGCCCAGAGGCTCCCAAAGTGGGGGCTGATGATGTTTTTTGCAAACGGTACAATAACTTCATAAATACATCAAGCAGTGGCACAAGACCGAGCCTTTAATATGTTTCCACATTTGGCTTTGTAATTTCTCAAGTATCTATAGATGCTATTAAGAATTAATAAACTAAATTCACTGAAAAGCATTTTCTCATAATAGTTATTGTCCTTATGTGCTTATTAAACTTTTAATAGAGAGATAAAATTGTTATTCTCTGATAAATCAACAATAATGGTTCACATTATAGAAGAACCTCAATGCTCGAAAATGTTGGGAATCATTGATGCAAGTTACCCAGAAGACCCATGCTCAACACATCTTGAAAGTAAAAGGATTAAAACTGATCCTGGAATACTCCCCAGCTGATCTACAAATCAGGGCAAGCCCTGCCAAAAGCCCAGTTGGTTTTCTTTGCAGAAATTGACAAAGTTACCCTCAAATTCCTATGAAAGTGCAAGGAACTCAAAATAGCCAAAACATTTTGAAAAGGAAGAGCAAAGTTAGAGGACTCATACTTCCCAATTTCAAAACTTACTAGAAAGCTTTAGTAGTCCAGACAGTGGGGTATTGGCCTGAGGATAGACGTGTAGGTCATATAGAACTGAGAATTCAGAAATAAATCCTCACGTTTACAATTGAATGATTTTCAACATGAGTGTGAAGAATGGGGGAAAAAACAGTCTTTTCAATAAATGGCACTGGCACAACTGGACATCCATATACAAAAGAATGAAATTGAACCCTTACCTCACACAATATGCAAAAATAAACTCAAAAGGGCTGGTAGACCTTAATGTAAAATCTAATACTATAAAAGTCTTAGGATAAAAAACATAGCAGTAAATATTTGTAGCCTTGAGTTAGGCAACAGTTAGATATGATGCCCAAAGCACTAACAACAAAAGAAAAAATAAGCAAATAAAATACTGTCAAAATTGAAAACTCTCTTTGCTTACAAAGATACCATCGAAAGAGTAAAAATCTGGCCCATAGAATGGAATAACATGTTTGAAAATCATAGTCTATCTGACAAGGGTCTAGAATTCAGGATAAAAATGCTTACAACTTACCCATACAAAACACAAAAACTTAATTTCAAAATGGGCAATGTATTTGATAGGCATTTCTTCAGAGAAGATACAGAAATAACCAAGTAGCACAAGAAAAAAATTGTCATTATTAATCATAAGGGAAATACAAATTGAAACCACAATGAGGGAAAACTTTACACCCACTGTAATGACTAGAATCAAAAACACAGACAGTAACATGTGTTAGCAAGGATGTCGAGGATTGAAACCTTCATGCATTGCTGTGAGATTGCAACGCAGTACAGCTGCTTTAGAAGACAGTTTTCTAATTCTTCAAGATTTTAAACACAGACTTATCATATGACTCAGCATTTTCACATCTAGATATATACCCAAGCAAATGAAAAGCACACGTCCACACAAAACCTGTACACAAATATTCACAGTGGCATTAACCATAATAGCCAAAAAGTGAAAATAAATTAAGCATTCATCACTGAAGAATAGATAAACCATATGTGGTATATACACCCAATTTATGTTATTTGGCAGTAAAAAGTAATGAAGCATGGATGTATGTTACAACATGGACGAACGTTTAAAACAGTACACTGCCTGGCATGGTGGTGTGCACCTGTCATCCCAGCTACTCCAGAGGGTGAGGCGAAAGGGTAGTTTGGCCCAGGAGTTTGAGACCAACCTAAGCAGCATAGCAAGTATGCCAAATGAAGGAAGCCCGTCACTCATTCCATATGAAATATCAGGAATAGACAAATCCATAAAGATACAAAGTAAGTGGGTGGCTGTCAAGGGCTGGGGGCTGACTGCTAACGGTTATGAGTTTTCTCTTGGTATAACAAAATATTCCACAATTTAGTAGAGGTGATGACTGCTTAATTCTGTGGATATACCAAAACTTACTATACTGTACAGAGACGGGCAAATATTTTCTGTGAAGAGACAGATAATATTTTAGGTTTTGTGGTCCATGTAAACTTTGTTCGGACTACTCAACACTGCTATCATAGAACAGCAGCTATAGACAACATGTAAATGAACAGGCATCGTTATGTTCTAATATAACTTTATTTACAGAAACAGGCAGTGCCTTCAGCCCACAGATGTAGTTTGCTGATCCTTACTCAAGACAATAAGGTTTTTGAGACAGAGCCATTCTTCATTCACCTCTAGTCTCTGATGGTCTAGGCAGGTGTCCTCAAACTGCGGCCCGTGGGCCACATGAAGTGGTGTGATTGTATTTGTTCCCGTTTTGTTTTTTTACTTCAAAATAAGATATGTGCAGTGTGCATAGGAATTTGTTCATAGTTGTTTTTTTTTGTTTAACTATAGTCCGGCCCTCCAGTGGTCTGAGAGACAGTGAATTGGTCCTCTGTTTAAAAAGTTTGAGGACGCCTGGTTTAGAGGCAGTAGAAGAGCCCAGTCCACCTCAACATGACCCTTGCACCTATGGACGAAAGAAGGTACTAGCCCTTCTCATGCCTTCAGCTCCTAGGACTCTAGTGATCAGCTATTCTCCGGTTGGCTGTGAAAGAAGTCTTGTAGCCTGCACACAGCTGGGCCTAGGATTGCAAAGAAGGGGATAGTAGTAGAATAAGAGCAGATGTGACCAAGTGCTGAAGATTAAAACACGGATCTCAGCCGGTGTGGTGGCTCACACCTGTAGTCCTAGCACTCTAGGAGGCAGGAGGATCACATGAGGTCAGGAGTTTGAGACTAGTCTGAGAAAAGGGAGATTCCATCTCTACCAAAAATAGAAAAATTAGCTGCGAGTTGTGGTGGGCGCCTGTAGTTTCTACTACTTGGGAGGCTGAGGCAGGAGGTTTGCTTGAGCTCAGGAGTCTGAGTTTGCTGTGAGCTAAGCTGAGGCCATAGCACTCTAGCCCAGGTGACTCTGTCTCAAGAAAAAAATAAACAAAAGGGATCATATTTAAAATTTCTAAGTGTCCCAAGACTACCCTTCTTAGAGCTGCAAAGTTAGTGCAGACCCATGCATTTCTAACATGTCTATCCCATTACATGGAAAGTGTCTGTAGGCCTCTCCTGCAAAAGGACTTTGACCTACTGTTCTAAATCTAGTCAAGTTTCTACCTAAAAGCCCATCCTGCAATATTTATTCAACTTCTCCAAAAAGAGAGCATGGATGTGTTACAGCATTTGCCATCCTGACCTAAAGGGGCTGCTTCAAATTGAGCATGTCCCAAAACAATTTCTTCCAGCACAGTCTAAAAAAGGAGACGGAGCAATGAGCTTTGTGTTGCATTAAAGAACACGGGAAAAATAGGGCATGAGTTCCCTCTCTGGGTTTTCCCCATGATGAATGATGGGAATGTTCCGTTGATCATTTCTGCTTTTTTGCATTTTCAGGTCTCAGATCTCCCCAAGTAGCAGCCCTGCTGCCCTCCCTTGGGAAAGACATCACAGAAGCCATAAGAACAAGCTTTGAGCTATTGTCCAAAAGTACGGATACAAGTTATCCGCACCCTCTGACCTACTTAGAGCTTAGTGACCTAAGTACAGTGGCTTATTATAGACAATTATGGGCATATACCTACTCATCCCTATAACACTATTTTATAGTTGTTTGATAGTTGAGAGGAGAATATATTGAGAATGTAATGAAGCGTATGAAGGAGTCTTCTATGTAACAGAATATGGGAGGGAGAAATAGTGTTATACGCTATGCTTCTATTCTTGCATGAGGCTAATTTCTAAGTTTATAAAGTCTAGCAAAACAGAGTATGAGATTTGGAAGATATAGTTATTCAATATATTGATTAATGTGTCTTTCATCTTTTTTTTTTTAAGTTTCAGGTATCAGCAGGAAAAATCATAAAGTCTATTACCCATTGAGCTAGAAAGGACACCAGAAGTATTGTACCCTTATCTGGTGTCCTCCTTAACCCCCCTGGCATAAATAAATAGGACAAGCTGACACTGGAACCAAAAAAGCCTGTCTTAGTTCCAGATGAGTACGCACAACCCAACAATCCTTCATGGCTGTGATGCTCTAAAATTACCAGCCAGACTCTTTGCTGCATCCCAAAGGCAGGCATTTCAGAAACTGGTACTTAGGGGATCAGGTAAAAAGAATGTATAGACACAATGATAGAGCCTCCCCGTTGAACCACTGAAGATGTTAAACAGTTTAGAAATATTTTTACATATAGAACTTCCAGCTTCTGAAACTGATTGTCATTATGTGAATTTCCCTCATTAAATTAAAAACAAAAGCCTCTGCCATTATGACACGTTCAGCTGCAAGTAAATGAACTTACTGATAGGTTTAAACAATACGTTATCAGAGAACATAACAAGACTAGAAGCAGGAGCCCTTGCTTCTAGACCAGACACGTTGCATTGCAGTCTGAGCTCCATAGCCCTGCATTTCCTTCTGGTCTTCCTGGGCCGACTTCATCCACAGGCCGTCAGCAAGATGATAGATGACAGCTGGTGAAGGCCATCCTCAGGACAGTGACACATTGAGGGGAAGAACTTAATCTTGCAGCCTTTGTTAGAAGCTAGAAACAAGAGATGTCCCCAGGCAGGATCACCCCCATGCTTTGTAGGCCCAAACTGAGTTACATGCCCCTTTCTAAACCAGTTACCAGTTTAAAATAATTAGGATCAATCCCTGGGACCTGGGTTTTCTACAGACCACTTAGAAAAGGGGTAGGTAAATGAACAGAAATCTCTCAGGAAGAGGAAGTAGAAATCACCCACTACAGACATAGAGATGGTGTTATCAGGGCTATTTCAATGCTCCAGCTTTCCTCCTCCCACGGTTGGAGTTACCGTATTTTACTGTGTATAATGTGCCCCATGTATAATGGCCCAAATTTTCAGGAAAAAAAATCTTTGTCTTAATTTTTTTTAATACAAAATTGTATTTGTTCTTATTTAGGCATTTGTTTTTTGTGTTATAAAGGAATGTTAGCATTTATTTTTTAACATCATGGCACAAGAAATTTTGTATAACAAATAATTCCAAAACATAAGAACAGATACAAGGTACAAGAAATGTAATGTGCCTGCATCAAATCTATGATATTTTTGCATCACAGAAGACCAAGAGCACTTCATCACTGTCAATATCAGAAGTATTGTCTTCTTCAATTTCTACATTATCAGTGTCTTCTGAAGAGTTATATTTTCATCCTATCAAATTTCATCATCCTCAGTCCCATCCCTAGCATTGCTGATGCTGCATTTTCAAAACACTTTCACAACTATTTTCTTCTTGACATGCTCCATGATCTTAGGATCCAATAACAAACCTGGGCGATGGATGCTTTCTTGATTCTGCTGGTAGGTGTTAAATCAGCACCAGCTGACTGCATCCACAGTGTTCACTCTTTCCTCATTAGGACCTGAAAGGGCTTGTTTAATGACACGTCCAGAGTAAACAGCAAGTTGCTGTGATTGCTTTGCACTTGGATGCAAATTGATAGTAAGTTCAACAAAATCAATTACTATGTTCCAAGATATTGTTTTGCATACAGATATCATTATTGGTTTCTAGAGTTATATTTCTAATACATAAATATAAATAAAGGAATTAAAAACATTTATATAGACAAGGAATCTACCTATATAAATAAATATGCATCCTTATTTTTCCCTCAAAAATTTTGGCAAAAAAGTGCACATTATACATGGCAAAATATGGTATATCCTGAGGCTTCATTGGTCTCCTCCACCTCAACTCTGTCTGCCCAAGGGCAAGTTTTGACCTGGGGCAATAACTTTGTAAGTAGGAGTCAACCTGCTTTAGTTACCAATTGCTGCATAAGAAGCTACCCAAAATTAGTGGCCTAAAACAAAAATCATTTTATTTGCTTACAACCTTACAAAGTCAAGAATTTGGATAGACTCAGTAGAGAAGATTCATTTCTGCTCCATGATAACTGGGGCTTCCTTGGGAAACTGGCTGAGACTGCTCATTTGGGGCTGTACATCTGAGGCCTAGATTTTGGTTCTTGGCTGAGTTACTTGGTTGTGCTTCATATGGAGTGTCCTCCTGGCTAACATGGGCTTTCTCACAGCATGGTGACCTCAGAGATCAAAGAGGGAGCTTTCTAAGAGCTATGGTCTAATATATAAGTGTCTATCAGGCCTCTGACTTATCACATTTGCTCATATTTCATTGGCCAAAGCAAGTTACCTGGCCAGGCTCAGAGGCTGATACGGGAGGGACTATAGCAGAGTGTGACTATTGAGGGGCCATGAATGTAGATGTCTACCACCCAACAACCGAGCTCCTCCTTTACTCCTGTCAGTCCTGACCCTGTGCCTCGGTCTGATCCTTGTGCTTCTTCTGGCTATGGTGCACTGTCACCTTTAGTGCTCTATACCACAACCCAGAACACAGGTAACCTAGAAAAAGCAGCCACACTGATCATCTCTCCAGCCCAGGAATTTTCCCAGATTCTGCCTCCTTTGTTTTTCCTTGAAAGTCTTTTCGCTCATCTGTTTATCCTCTTTCCTATCTACAGATATTATCATATTCACCCTCTGCCTGGCCTCTTCCAAATGATACCACTACTTAGGATGAACTATTGGACTTTTATTATTGGGCTTCAACCCGAGTTCTGCCTTGTCAATTGCCTCCTTATTTCTATACCCCAGAGACTTACCTGTAAGGGAAGCCTACCCCTAGGCCCCTCTGGGCTATTGGGACCAGCATCTTCGACCCTGCCTGGCTGAGGGCAGCATTCAGATAGCTTATAGTCCTAGAGGAACTGGGGTCTGAAATGAGTTCCAAGTCAAGGATCAAGATTATAAGCCAAATATATATGTATACATACACATTCCCCCTCTTTCCAAAAGACTGGAACCCCATTTTGAAGTACATCCCAGAAAGGCAGATTATGCCATTGACTGACACAGCTCCCCAGTGCTAAGATGCCCCACATCCCCAGACCCCTGGATTTCTGTCTCACCCTGTCTGCCTAGAAGGACAGTGTATGGACAAGGCACTTGAACTAGCAGAAGCAGGGCATAGGGACACACAAGTTGACATAATCAAACCAGGGGAAGTTGAAACTGGCCTGGGGACAATGGGTACAGGAGCCAGAGCACAGCCAGAACAGCATTCTCTGCTGCCTTTAAATGTTGGCTCCCACTTTACCGTCAAAAGGCATGTGATTCCTGAGCAAACGAGTTCCTGAGGCCCCAAGGTGCACTTCACAGAGGACACAACATGGGGCCTGTGGGGCCAAGACACATGAAACTCCCTTCACCTTGGGGGGCTCAAAAGAGGCTTTGACACACTGATGGCAGGAACCACAGCCACCAGGACCTCTAGAATCTCCAGTGGGTATAAATTTAAACACCTGAATAAAAAGTACTTAATTTTCTATCAGAGCAGATAATTTTGTACCAAAGCTATTTAGCAGCAAAGAGAAAAGACAGAGGTTTGTAGTGAGAAAGAAGAGAAAGTTTTTATCTGAGGAAAGTGAGCTTCCTCTAAATTCATCAGGCCTGATGAGGCAGCAGTCACATCCCCTCCTACCTTGAGCTGATTAATCATCTCTGGAAGCTGCTTGTTATGTTGACTATAAATGGGCTCTCCTCACATGTAGCTACAAATTAACCCAACAACTCTACCCACTGGGCACCACGACTCACATAATGTATAGCCAATCACTAATCAATGTCACTTCTGTAAACCAATGAGAATTCCTGAAAAATAACTGTGTATCCACCCACTCCTTGTCTGCATTTTTGCCTTTAAAAACCTTCTTGAAATAAAGGCCAGATGGAGCTCATATCCAAGGTTACGTCAGTCTGAATCTTCCAGGCAGCTGTCCTCATCTTGGCCCAAATAAACTCTCTCATTAATTTTGCTTCAGTTTTTTCCTTTAGGTCGACAATATAGCTTCTTTAGAAACATTATTTTTGCTTTCTCTTCCCACACTGTTTTGACCTGTAGAGAAGGGAGACCAGAAACAGGAGGGTGAATAACAAGAAGGTGAAGCTCATATGATTCCTGAGCAAACAAGTTCGTGGGGTCCCAAGGTGCACTTCACAGAGGCCACAATGGGGCCAAGACACATGAAGCTCCCTTCACCTTGGGTGGCTCAAAAGAGGTCTTGACACACTCAAGAGGGCATATAAAGCCAAAGGCCCTTATCCAAGACCTTTGAAATCAGATGGGTTTTAGAATTGTGCAGATTTTAAACACAACATAGGGCATATTATGTGATACACTATGCATACCTTCTGTGGAGTGAGAGCAGTGCTCTGTAATCAAACTCATTTTGTGGTAAAATGTGTGAATAGTCAAGACTCTCTGGTTGGTTCAGATCATATTTTGCTACTAAATACGTGATGTAAACACTTCTGGTATTCAGAGCTTGGGAATTGCAGAATGATGGTTAAGAGATTGTGGATCTCTACCAGAGATGTAGAAAGTTATGACTAAAAGCCTTAACTGTTGGTTCTCAGTGTTAGGGACCATCTGTGACCAAAACTTGGGTCTGTGATTGGTTGTGCCTGTGCCATATGCCTGTTGCTATGTCCTATGCCCCCACCCCCAGCCACTCCTCCACCATTGGGAACACCCAGGGTACTCACTCCTTCCCCAATACTTCCTGGCTCCCTGCTTTCATCTGAGAACCTACTTCCAAGAAGGAACCTACACTTACAATGGACTACCCGCCTCTTGTGGGTAGAGCATCAGTGCCACTCCCATCTGACCCTACATTTCTGAATCCCTAGGTCACCACAGTATGTCCCCAGGTCTTTGTTTTCCACCTGGACTCTCAACCCTCACAAAGTTCTGAACAGCCCCTAAGAACTCTTCAAACTCTTTTGCAGGACCTCTAAGACTCATTGTCCTTCAACAGCAAAGTCCCATCAATCCTTAACCTCGTCTCTAAATGTTTGTTTCCAGGATGAAGAACATCCTTCTCCTCTTCTCTTCCTTCTTGTCCTGCTGAAGGCAGGTTCTTCCCTGAGGACACACTCATGGAGTCGGTCAGGCTAGGGCTCAGACAGCTGGTCTGGATGGGTTAGGTCCTACATGACCTTCACTTCCTGTCTTCCATTCTTCTTTTGTAAATTTAGCTCCAACCTAAAGGTGTATATTGGAGTAGTTTAGGATGATTGATTTAGGAGATTAGCTTTTAATAGGTCATGGGTTATGCTAATTATTGTTTAATGTTTAAGAAAGGGTTAATATGATCTTTGCTTTGAACTTTTGTGTATAAAACTGTGGTTTTGGAAATGGAAGGGCAGGACAGACATGGAGAGATTACTCTTGCTATTCTCCAGAGTGCTAGCGAATAGTAAAGCTTGTTGGACCTAATTCCCCCATCTCTGCATTTGGCTGACAGTGACAGGCAACCAGACCCTCTTTGTCCAGTAACATTTCTTATGAACACAAAGGGACCAGATATACTCCTTCAGTAAGTGATTGTGAGCCAGTGGGGAGACCTCAGTGGAAGCCCAGACAGGCAGACCCAGGAGGACAGTGTTTAAATGCTCCTGGGAGTGCTGCCAGATTTATCTTGGGAGACTTCGAGCTCTGCCCTTCTGCATCTGCTGACACCTTCACTTGCAGGTCCTCTTGCTCTGTTCTGGTGACACAGGAAATAGATATAAAATATTACTGCAATGCAGCCTGGCCAATGTGCCATCTAGACTCTGGAGAGAAATGGCCAATAAATGAGTCCTTGAATTATTATAATGATGTCACATTGTTTAAAGTAAAAAATCTTATTAAAACTAAAATACTTAGGGTCTTTTTTTTTTGGTAGGGTTTATAAGTTTAAAATAAGTAATTAAACTGATATTTTAATCCCTGGTCTGTGTTATAGTATGTCTAATTTACAGGGTATAAAATTGGTTAACAGAAAAATAACTTGAAATGATAACCAAAACCTAGGTAAACTGCTAAGATCAATAAATTAGGTTATTAAAAATATTAATAGTCTGAATAAAAATATATGTTTAAAAGCCAGCAAATACAAATTTTGCTTGTGTCTGTGTGTCTTCACAGTCATATGTCTGTATGTTAATGAGTCTGTACATGTCATGTGTTTGTGACATTTTACCACCAAAATTTGCAAAAGAGCTCTAGTTAATTAGATTTTAAAAGTAAGCACTTAAATCAAATATTTTTTGATATTTGATAATATTTCTTTACTGGAAAACAGTAAAGAATTTAGCTGCCTTTTTGTTAACATGACTTTTTAAAACCATTATTAAAGTGCAGATGTTTAAAGGTCATAAAACTGCCCCTTCAGTAATATTTCTAAAGTTCGCTGAACTTGACCGTATACATATGTTCTTAGTTTCTCTATGAATTTGAAAAACATTTGTGAGTATCTTTAATTTATGGCAATATAGTTATTTGCATAAGTTTAATATGAATTTGTTTTCTTCTATAGGACACAATGAAAGACACTGGTCGTTTTACCAAGGCCCTGGTTGGAATGGCGTGTTTTCAGAGGTGCCCAGACTGTGTTAAGGAATTAAGGTTGACTTTATAAGGCCAATAGAAAGCTCATTGGAAAAACTAACCAGATATTGACAACATTTCCTGATCTGTGGTAAGTAAAGAATGTCACTTTCTGACAAGTCCAGGAACCCAAAGTCACTTTAAGACCTCAGGAAAAGAGGAATTTACCCAATGCATATGAGTATCTAATGGCACAGATGAATCTTTGAGAAGGCTTTCAAGTCTAACCTGAAATTCCTTATAAAAAAGTTCCAACAAAGCCAATTTTAAAAGAAAGAAAAGCCCATATGGCTAATAATTATTCTTACTGCACTTTATGCAAATAGGCCAAGTATAATGAGAGTAAAGTTTATTTTGGCAAGTAAATTGATCCTACTATGGTTTGTCTTTAATGGGAAATTACAGAAAAATATGGTTCAAAAGTATGGACTGTAGTCCACCTATAATGGATTGTAGCCTCATCTGCAATGCTGGCTCATGGAATGAGATACAGGTGTAACTAAACTGATCTGTCCCCAGGACTAGGAGACTAGACAAAAGATACAGAATGATATACAGTAGTCAGATTTTCTCTCCTGCTTTTTAGTCCTAAGATAATATATTGGATTTTAATATGCAAAAATCTTATACCTTCCAAGTGGCAACTGAAAGAAATTAGAAATATTTACCCCAAAATACATTTCTTTGCCATATTTTGGGACAGCTGCTATAGAAATAACACAAAACTTACTGGAAACACTAGTCCTTGTCTACAGAGTATATGCCAACAGAGATGTGATTAGAAGTTTGTCTCCGACTCTAAGATTGATCAGAGAAGAACTTGCAAAAGCCTTAGGGCTCAACAAAGATTGCTCAGCTTGGTAGCCCATGTACTTCTAGATAATCAGGCAGTATAGAATTTTCTGTTGGCCAAACTAGAGGAAGTCTGTTCAGTATTAAACATTACCTGCTGTACCTCAGGAAAAATTGAAACCTGAATAGAAAAATTTCCCAACAAACTATGTGGCCACCATAGGGCTCTAACAGTGACCGCCATACCTAATTGATTTCAGGAATATTCACTTGGATTGCCCAGAACTTCAGATAAGTTCTATAGGAGCTCTAAAAACTTGGAGCTATCTATCTCAAGTTCACTTACTATCCTAAGATTGTAAGTAAGAATATTAATGTTCTTATCATGCAGACCTTAGACTCGAAACTCAGCACTCATGAATATTTGCAGCTGACTGCCAAATAGCTTTATCCTCTTACCCTGGGCACAGTCCCAACTCTGTCTGTGTCATCCTGAAGAAGCCAGATTAATTATTGCCTCTTTTCCCTTCTCATTTGCCCAGGCCTCAAGATTGAAGTTGAGTAAAAGGTCAGGGGGAAATTGAAAATACCCTTAGAAATTGATGAAGAGCTACAAGGTAAGAACTAGAGTAAGGGTCCCCAGAACTCTGCAAAGGAGTAGGCTTAGCTAAAATAATGATAGGAATCAGCCATCGTCCCTTCATTTGCTTGATAACAATGACTATTGGCTGTGTTTGCTTCTTTGCCTTGGAGAGGTTTTTGAGATATTTTCTAGGTCCTGCATTCTGGTAACAGACCTACCTAGACCAAGGAACTTAACTGGTCTTGGGCCCTCCATGAAAAATGGCCCTCTCACCTTTTACAAGGCCTCCGGCAGATGACCTTTGATGTCTGTCATGGCATGCCCTGCCACTTCCTGAGCAACAGTTTTCTACACTCCGAATTGCTTAAAAAGAGGTCCCAGACCTGCTTTGTGAAACCTTCATACATTCCAGCCAGTGACCAAGTTCTCCTCAGGACGTGGAGGGAAGGACCTGATGAACAGCTTGAGGGAAAGTGGACTGGCCCCTGGGACGTCCTGCTCACGACCCTTAAGGCTGTCCAGCTAGCTGGATTGAAGGCTTTTCCATAACAAGCCATATCCCCTGAGAAAACTAATGAATCTGAGCCCAACCAGTGGATGATAGAGCTGTGCAGAGACAATGGCTAAGAGCTTAAGTCATCAGGACAGAATTACATTATTTTTAGTCATCTTTGTTTGTTATTGTATGCAGCGTGCCCCATGATTTTTTATTTTTTGTTGTTTTACTAATTGTGCTCCCTGTCATTCCCAGACTAACTTTACATCTATCCCTTACTTGAATAAGGTTGATCCTCAGACAAATGCAGTAACTCATAGTAATTATTTCTATTTAAAATCTATTTCATAGATATGAAATGTAATAATAAGAGTGGAGAAATGAGAGTTCACATAGTGAGAGTAAGATGGAGTTAATCAGGCTTGGCCTGACACAACTGGTCGTGGTGGTTTAGGGCTACCTGACCTTTATCTGTTGTTTTATAAATTTAGCTCCAATCTAAAGATGTGCATCTTGAGTAGTTTAAGAAGATTGATTCGGGAGATTAAGTTTTGAATTAGAAATGTTTTAGTAGGTCCTGGGTTATGCTGATTATTATTTATTATTGTTTAAGATAAGGGTTAATATGGTCTTTGCTTTGAACTTTTATATATAGAACTGTGGTTTTGGAAATGGAAGGGCAGAATAGACTTGGAGAGACTGCTCTCTCTGTTCTCCAGATTGCTGGTTCTCTGACAATAAAGCTTGTTGGACCTAATCTTCCCACCTCTGTACTTGGCTCACAGCGACAGGTGGCTGGATCCTCTTTATTCAGTAACACATCTACCTGCCCCCACCAGCAGCTCTCTCATAACCTACTCTCTCCCCACGCTGGTAGCTTGTGAGTGGGAAAGACACCATCCTCCTTGCTGCTTTGGGAACTCCAGTCCTCCGCATAAACTAGTCATGATATTTGTAATAACAACCACACATTGGTCTCCACCTCTGTTTCCTGATATGTAGCTCCTAAAACCCTTGGAATCTCCAAAGTGATAAGTGGCTATTTGTATGTATGGTGTCCGAGGGCTCTTTCTGTAGCCTCAGGGTGCCAGCGTCAGGGGAACAACCCTGTGGCTAAAGAGTTGGAACTTTTTGCCCCATCCTCCCACCTGCAGTGACCAGTGATTTATTCACTTATGCCTAGGTAATGAATGTAACGGTGGTTGGTCTTTATAGTGAAATAATAGAAAAATTATTAACTTACAGTTTTTTAGCAAGGCCAAAATAATCAATCTCTCCTTTTGTCCTAGTCACCTGGCAGAAAACCCAGCCCTGGTTAAATCCAACGTTTTGCGGGTGCCACACCACACAGACGAAAGTGCCCAGAGAAAAGTGCATCTAGGGTGACTGGTCTCCGTGTCAGCTCATGACGGAGGCCTGGAGGCCTCCAGGGCCGTTTGTCACCCCAACCACTTCCCATGGTGGATTCACACCCCTACTCCATAATGAGTAATTCACACCTTTTTTCTCAAGTTGCCACCCCCTTCCCATTCCTACTGCCTTTCATGTCCCAGAGAAAATAGAAACAACCCAGAGAACTTTCCTGTGTCCCCATACACTTCCCTCACCCTCTCCTGCACACACTCGCTTCCCCTTCACCCCACATGGCCTCTCATCTCAGCTTCCCCTGAGCGTTTAGTCCAGTCTCCTTCTGAAGATCATCATTTCATCTCACATTCCCACTGCCATGGATTCCTCTGGGGTCACCCACAGCAGTAGTTCAGGCCCTAAGGACCACTTCACTTGTTTCGTAGGGCTCCAACTCCAAAATCCCAGTATGGAAAATCTGACTGGCCCCGCTGAGGTGCAGGCAGCTTCCAGTCAGCCGGTCGCGGGGTGCAGGGGCTGCATTGTACAGAAAGGCCTGGGAAGGACACTGTGCCCTGAGAAGGAGGCATAGGGGACAGGACACACAGCTTCCAGTCAGCCGGTCACGGGGTGCAGGGGCTGCATTGTACAGAAAGGCCTGGGAAGGACACTGTGCCCTGAGAAGGAGGCATAGGGGACAGGACACACAGCTTCCAGTCAGCCGGTCACGGGGTTCAGGGGCTGCATGGCACAGAAAGGCCTGGGAAGGACAGTGTGCCCTGAGAAGGAGGTGTGGGGGACAGGACACGCAGCTTCCAGTCAGCCGGTCGCGGGGTGCAGGGGCTGCATGGCACAGGAAGGCCTGGGAAGGACAGTGTGCCCTGAGAAGGAGGTGTGGGGGACAGGACACACAGCTTCCAGTCAGCTGGTCACGGGGTGCAGGGGCTGCATGGCACACAAAGGCCTGGGAAGGACACTGTGCCCTGAGAAGGAGGCATAGGGGACAGGACACGCAGCTTCCAGTCAGCCGGTCACGGGGTGCAGGGGATGCATGGCACAGAAAGGCCTGGGAAGGACAGTGTGCCCTGAGAAGGAGGTGTGGGGGACAGGACACACAGCTTCCAGTCAGCTGGTCACGGGGTTCAGGGGCTGCATGGCACAGAAAGGCCTGGGAAGGACAGTGTGCCCTGAGAAGGAGGTGTGGGGGACAGGACACACAGCTTCCAGTCAGCTGGTCACGGGGTGCAGGGGCTGCATGGCACAGAAAGGCCTGGGAAGGACACTGTGCCCTGAGAAGGAGGTGTGGGGGACAGGACACACAGCTTCCAGTCAGCCGGTCACGGGGTGCAGGGGCTGCATGGCACAGGAAGGCCTGGGAAGGACACTGTGCCCTGAGAAGGAGGTGTGGGGGACAGGACACGCAGCTTCCAGTCAGCCGGTCACGGGGTGCAGGGGCTGCATGGCACAGGAAGGCCTGGGAAGGACAGTGTGCCCTGAGAAGGAGGTGTAGGGGACAGGACACACAGCTTCCAGTCAGCTGGTCGCGGGGTGCAGGGGCTGCATGGCACAGAAAGGCCTGGGAAGGACACTGTGCCCTGAGAAGGAGGTGTAGGGGACAGGACACGCAGCTTCCAGTCAGCCAGTCACGGGGTGCAGGGGCTGCATGGCACAGGAAGGCCTGGGAAGGACACTGTGCCCTGAGAAGGAGGTGTAGGGGACAGGACACGCAGCTTCCAGTCAGCCGGTCACGGGGTGCAGGGGCTGCATGGCACAGGAAGGCCTGGGAAGGACACTGTGCCCTGAGAAGGAGGTGTGGGGGACAGGACTCATGGGACAGCCACTAGCCAAAAACAAAATGGAAAACCCCTCCAAAAATCTGCCTTCCACTGGAGGAAAAAAACTACATGAATACAACAGGGAACTTAAACATTTAGGGAACAAAGCTTTTCAGAAACTACTGAGGATGAGGAGAGGTCCTTATAAAAGGCACGGATGAAGGCATAGCCATAACAGAAAATGCATTTTCCTCTGCGTCTCCTAGACTGCAAGTGTCTCAGAGACCAGATCTGGTCCTACTGATCTGTATAATCCAGATATCACACAAGAGCCAGCATGCAGTATTTGATGGATTGAACAGAATCCCCTGAAAGATAATGGGAAAAAAAAAAAATGTCATGGGCAGTGGCCTCTTGTCTATGAAAAAGAATTCAAGTTTTCCTGGAGAATGGAATTTTTTTTGGGGGCACTGAATATTATTAGAGATTGTGAAGAGAAATCTTTATTTGGGTGACATTTGGTCACATAATGGACAATGGCCTCATTTAAGGCTTTGCAAAAGATTCAGAAATGCCTTTCAACTGTCTGTTTCTTATATTATCTCTCTAAAAGCCAAGGGCATAGCACTACATCACAACTTCAGGGTGACATTTCCATGCAGAGAGGAGCGAATTTGGCAGAGTGGGCTGCTGTGTGACTGAATGCAGGAATAGCGCTGAGAAATCATAGAAGCCTGGCTCTGAGCCATGCACGGCTGGGGGCTGGGAGGCAGGGAGGCAGTCAGAATCACATGGAAGACGTCCCAAAATAAAAATCCTCCTCCACTCGTGACTCTGATATTACCTGGGCCCTGGAGAATGGAGGGAGGGAGGGATCCAAAGATTACTGGCATATATATTTTGAAAAATGTAGTTCCTTCCCACTCCTTTTCCCTTTCTTGAATACCAGTGACCTTGAGGGATGCGTTTGTATTTGATAAGTCTTTGTCAAATATCTGGATGTATTTTATGTATGCATACATGTATGCTTTTATATGCCATCTCATTCCAGAAAGGAGGGCAGATGGCTTATAAGAATGCATAAAACACCAAAAAAGGAGCATAAAATATAGAAACAAAATGCCAAAGAGGAAAAAAAAAAAGTTGGAAATTCAAATGCTAGTAGCCCTACATGCACCAGCATGAAGTTTGGCCGGCATCAGTACAAGAGAGGCTGTGCTCGCCGAGAGGCAACACAACCTGGGCGTTCAGGGAGCATGAGCTTCAGGCACTGGAACATCCGCAGGAGCAGCTGCCCTTTGTAGCCCAGATGAAAACCCCTGACGGGAGCTCTCCCCACACAGCAGCTCTCCTCCCAGGAAGGCAGGCGGACAGCAAGGGTTCCATTTTGTAAAATCGGAGCTGCCAAAGGACTTGGACAGGACAGCTCTTGGAACTTAAGAGACTAAAGGGCAAGGCAAAGGATCGTTGGTAGCCCTTTAGTACTGCCCCTCTTGCCCTGAGCAAGGTCTCAGGTGCAAGCACCTGGAATTTAGCTTTGTAAGCTCGACCCAATCTTCCCCTGTGGCTGAGATGCAGCGTCATGTCTAAGCCTTCCTGATCCTGATTCTATTTGATCACTGCTGTCTTCCTACACCCAGGACAATTTATACTTGGAACATGACTGGGCATTTATATAAGATCCTTCTAATAGGACAGAAAACATGGATGGGGGTTTCAGGTGGAGGAGGGCAGAAGAGTAACTGATTTCAACCCCAGGATGGTAATTAATGTAGTTCATTTTACTGATAATTTTTTAAGTGCCGGATGTGTTCGTTGCATTTTCTCATGTAAGCAGTTTATGCACCATCTCAGGAGCTCTCTGTCATAACTCCCATTTTACAGACGAGGAGGCAGAGGTTCAGAGTGGTTAAATGTCTCACCCAGGACAGTCCAAGTCCTGAGCTGCTAAGGCAGGATTCAAACCCAGCAGTCAGGCTGATCTGGCAAGGACTGGGAGAGCTGAAATGTAGTCTGCAATTCACAGGACCCAAATTTTAAAAAATCACCCTTCAGCTATTCTATGAAGCCCAATGGACTCAGTATTTTGGGACCGGTGAGAAAGCAGACATCCGTGCAAGCAATCTTCCTCCAACCCCCTTTCAAATACTGAGGCCTGGATGATGCCAAAGTGAAATTTCTGCTAATGATCGAGCAATCATCCTGGTTTATGTTGGCTGGTGGTGAAGGGTAGGGAGGGTACAGGTGGGGCCAACCAGATGTTATTCTTAAGGTAGCTGTGTCATACCATCTGGCCCAGAACTTTTCAATAGCTTTTATTAGACCATGTCATCTTTTGATAAAAATAGTCATCATCATGCTAAAAATTATTGATGTACAAAAATCTGTTTTATTTGACACATCCCTGCCAGTCACGGAGATTTTATTTTACCTTTTTTTGTTGTTGTTAGAAAGTGCCAAAAGTGATTTTTGTTTGTTTATTCTCCAGATATAAATTTTATTACAATTTAGATGTCAGTTTTCAAACCATTCATGCTTGATTTCTTTGAGAGACCTCAGCTTGCTGCTGCCCTTCAGAAACCCAAGTGAGATGGTACTTTGGGGAACTTTTGTCTGAAACGTATTTTCTCTGAAATACTGACTAGAGTTCAAGTGCTAATTGGAGAAGTCAGAAACTCCTGGATTCTGCCTCAGCCCTGGGTTCTATAGATCCTCATGTACCTCACTGAATAAGCCAAGTCACCTGATCTGTAGGATTGGGGTGTATCATTCTTTGTGATGTCTTAAAAATTACATTCCTAGGTATTTCATGTTTCTTTTACTCTGATTGATGTACAAAATTATAATATATGTTCCACATGCTTACAGAGTGCTTTATATGACATTTGGGCCATAGGCACATGACAAGTAGCTAACCTCTGAGGTTTCTACTGCAGGTAAGCATGTGCCTGCATAGCACTGAACTCACACAGCCCCCTGAGGATTTTTTGTGAAGGTCCCCCATTCATGATTAAATGGGAGAGAATTACGTTTCTCACAGCTTTCAACTTTGGGGATTCTATAGCACAGCTTTGCAGTGTTTTGCAGGTTTAATTAGTGACTTCCCAAGTAGCTGAGGCTGTCTTCCAAATGCAAAGTCGGAACCCGAAACACTCAGCTGTGATTAATCTTCCGTTAAGCCAGAGCAGATCCTGCAGAGGGACTTTAAAGAAACACCTCTTCCTAATGATGGAGTGAAGGTTATCTGAGGGCAGGTGCAGGCATTGGAGCCAGAAGACCTGCTTTTATTTTGTGTTTGTTTTATGAATATTTTATTTTGGAATAGTTTAAGACTCAGCAAAGATAACAGAAACAGTACAGAGAGTTCCCATGTACCCTTTATCCAGCTTCCTCTAGTCATAATACATAACCACAGGACACTGAGGGACCTACTTCAGTAGTAAATACTAAGCACAGATAAAAATATGCCAGGAACTATTCTAAGGGCTTTAAAGTGATAATTCCTTTAATCCTCACAGCAAACTTTTGGAATGTTAAAGGAAACCAAGGCACAGAAAGACTCAATCAATGGTCCTTAGCCAGTAACCCAGCTCATCTGGCTCTAGCACCCATGCTTTGCAGCACTAACCCACCCTGGATGTTTTTTCCCGTGACTTAACCCAGTTACTTGCACCATCCTCTGTTTGTTTATGAAACTTAGGTTGTTTTGTAGATTTTTAAAGAATTAGGCAAGAAAATATCACCTATCCATTATTCAGTGGATTATTCTTCCCTTACAGCCATATAACCCATTCATTGGCTGCCTATTGAAGACTGGTCTTCCAAGCCTTAGGAAACAAATTGTTAAGATCAACAACAGGCTATGTCAACTAATGAGATGAAAATGTGTCAAATATTTTATGAACCAAGTATATGGTGCCCCATGATCATATTGATGTACACAGCTATGATTTAATAAAAAAAATAAAAAATAAATAAAAAATAAAATAAAATAAAACTGCATATTGCTTTGGGTAGTATGGAAAAAAAAAAAAAAAAAACAACAATAGAGCCAGTGAATGGTGCATATCACTTGTTGGCCCAGCAACGTTTGTACTGAAGCAAGAATAAGCCAGGCATGAATACGTCTTGCTATTTCAGGTGCCACAGCTTCTCATTCTCCCTAGGACTTCAGATCCTTCAGATCATTATCTGAAGAAATGGCGAACAGATTTGGAAGGCTTAACATGCTGATTACATGAAATTAAGGATATATATGAATAAATTAACAAACTAAAAGCAAAAAAAAAACCTTCCCAAAAGTATTCAAGAAAAAAGAATGACATGGGACTTTACTTCCATATTTAGTCTAAGGATGAGCATAGATGCCGGCTGTTCCTTACATGTGTACTGCGTGCTGGGCATACACATTCTATGTGTAAATGGCGACCCCTAAGTTCATTAAATCTTACTGGTGTCTAGCCTAGCTATCCTCTGTACTTCCCCTCCTGCTTTAGTTCAGGGTGATGATTATAAACTTGGATCAGGCCCAATTTGTTGGTAAGGGCTCATTGAGCAGAGAGTCTGTATTCTATGCTTTAGTGTAGCAGCCCGTATAGCCTATGGCTAGGAGGAGTGAGAGTTCTAAGAAATACCTGTATAGCTCAATAATAGAACACCTTGGTGAAAAGGGCATGGGGAGGGATTTGGCTCTCCTAACAAGCATGAGAGAGCTCACGAGATGAGAGCATTGGTGAATGGGCAGTCTCTACACTTTGGTGTTGAGCAGCACGAGCTCAGTCTTAGGCTGGAGGAGAAGGCAGTGGGCAGTGAGCTCGTTCTATCACGGACCCGCTTACTCTGACTGTCTCCTCTCCTGCTTGCAGAATGCCAGCATGGCGTCTCTCTGCTGAACTAAGCTCTGCTGAAGACTGTCAAGATCTATTCTAAGACTGCTTCACCCTCAAAGACTATCTTTCTCTCTCTATCCCTTCTATTAAAAGTAAATAGTCCTCAGGCACCTAAGAGCAATTGTTCCTGAGCGAGATAAAGCATAACAGTCCAGCTCAGGAACCCAGACAAGCCGGCCCAAGACCTGGCCAGTCCCGGGCCCTGACAAGCGGCAGTGGTGGGCTGTGACACTTTACTTCAAGGGGACAGGAATGGCTTTAACATATGCATAGTTGGTTAACTGAAATACCTCCCCAGAGGTGGTCTACAGTAAATGAAATTGAAATGCTGTAACTTCTTGGCGGACTGTAAAAGCAAGTAAGTATTCAAAGGCCTAAGGAGATTAGAATGCTCAGCTGGATTGGTTGTACAAGGCCTGCTCATCTGTTCTGGAAGGATCAGGAGGGCACACCTTTCACCAAGGCAGTGATAAATCGTGAGGGAACCCCTCCTCCAGCATCCTTGCAGAGTTCTGTGCTTGCTCTCCTCTGTCGGCCAGGTGTTACAGTGTGAACTGGGACTGAATTATGGTTCCCGTATGCAGTGGGAGGGATGGGGCGAGGTGACAGCAGAGCCTAAGCAGTATAAAAATAGTCTGATTCACAAAGATCTTTGGCATTTACTAGTTGATCATACTGTCCCCAAAACTAAAATAGATAGGTATTATGTTAAAGTCTTTACCTGTACAACAGGAAAAGCTCTGAGTCTAATAAACAAAAATCTGGCTTAAGCCACCCGATGAGACTTGTAGCTTCTCAACCAATTCCCAGATGCGAACTGAGTGATACTTGGTAAATCCTTACAGAAGGCCCCTGCTATACTGTTAAAAATGTATGCTATGTTTATGCCTCCCCATCTTCCCTGAATGTTCCCACGGCCATTTACCAGGGTAGCTATACTTTGGGGAAGGAGAAACAATCAGACTTTTCAGGGACTGTGGGACCCTGAGTCTGAACTAGCACTAATTCCCGAATGCCTAAAATGTCACTGTGACCTGTCAGAGTAAGAGGATCACAGTAGTAGGCACTTATGAAGGTCAAATAATTAGTGGAGTTTTGGTTTAGTTTCACCTCACAGTGGGTCCAGTAGGCCTGAAATCATCCTTCAGTCATTTCCGCAGTTCTGGAGTGCACAGCTGGCTGGACACCACAAGGCATGGGTTATGATGGTGCGAAAGGCCTAGAAGCCGCCGTACGGCCTCTACCTGAAACGTAGTGAACTAAAGGGAGGGTCAATTCCTGAAGGGATTTCAAGAACTTGGAAGATACAAGGAAGCCTATAGAAACTCTCCAATTCTTTCTATACCATAATCTAGTTTATAGGAACACAACCACCTTTCCATTCTACGGAACACCATACTGGCCCATTAAATTGATAGTATGTGGGTCACTATGAAAGTTCTGAGACAGCATGTAGCCTGCTCCATTATTTGATTTCCAAGAAACACAGTCGATGTTGGCTTACGGTGTTGCTTGGAGACCTTCATTTGTTACTGTCCAGGCTGATTTTAGGTTTCTTGATTTTTATTTATCTCAAAACTTTTGTAATGGCCCACATATAATGCTTATTGGACAAGTTAAGCAACCATTATAGACACATTGAGATACTACTGTGCCACAAAAATCTTAATAAAATTCATACTCTTTCAGGGCAAAAGACAAATTGCTGCACCAGACCCATCCTACTGGTGGGAAAGAGGCATAATATAGTCTTTGGCTTGCCACTGGGCCTGGGACAAAAGAAGTAAAAGATAAAAAGTTATGATGTGTTGTAAGCTATCTGGTGTAACTGGGGTTTGTTTACTCAACAAGCCATAAATTTCAACATTCGCAGCAACAGTTCATTAGCAAATCGAAGTGATGTGCATGAGAGCAGGCATGAGCAGCTCCTGAGGACACAGGCTCCATGAGTACGTGGCCCTATTATCGACTGCATTACCATCTCTCTTTCAACTGGTACCTACAGCCTTGTTCTGTTTGGTGGAGCCATGAGAAGAAAAACCTTCAGGCGTGGTTTACAGATGGTGCTGCATGGGGAAGTGGGTGGCTGCAGCACCACAGCCCCACACTGGGATGGGCCAGGACAGCAATAAAGGGGAACGTTCCCAGTGGGTTTGGAGGAGGGAGCCTTGTTCGTTTTTCCTAGAAAGAGAGATGGCCAGAAGTATGAGTCGAATGTGCTTCAGGGGCTGTAGCCAATGTTTTGTCAGATGGTCAGGAACAAGAAGGAAAAAAATTAGAAAATTAACAGCAAGGAGGTCTAGGAAGAGGAGAGACCTCTCCAAATGGAAATGAGATGTGAAGATGCCGGTACCTCAAGCACAAATGCTTGCAAAAGGGTGGCCTCGGAGGAGAAGGAATCTAACGGTCAAGTGGAGAGGTGGCCCACTCTGTGGACACCAGTCCTCCTTTTCCCCCAGCTGCTTCTGTTATTGGCCAGTGGACTCAAGAACAGAGTAGCCATGTGGCTCAGGAACATGTACTTCTACTCCCCAAGGCCAATCTGGTTTCAGCCACTGCTGAGTGCTGAATCTGCCCACAGCAAGACCAGCACTGGGTCCTGAAATGGCACCATTCCTCCGGAGGTCTGAGTGGTGGGCTGAGCACCTTGGACCACTTCTGTCACAGAAGAGAGAATATTTTGTTCTCAGCCACTTACTTGGGATTTGAATTTGCCTTCCCCACCTGCCTTGCTTCTGCCAAAACTACCACGACCTACAGAGTGTTTTGACCACCTTCACAGCATCCCAAATAGCCTTATCTCTGACGGAGGAACCCACTTCATAGAGAATGAAGTAACAACTATGGGCTCGTGTTCACAGAATTCACTGGTCAGGAAGCAGCTGGCGTAGCTAGTGATGGAATGGCCGTTGGAAGATTTTGTTACAGCATTAGGCAGGCGGCAAAACTCTGAAAGGCAGGGGCAGTCTCCCCCAGGATACAGTCAGTGCTCTAGATCAGCATCCAATCCGGGTCCTGCTGGGCTAGTGGTCTTAGTTCCAAAGGGAGAAATGCTTCCTCTAACAGCACGATGACTCCATTGAACTGGAATGGGAGACTTCATCTGGCCATTTGGGGCTTGTTGTGCCAGTGAATCATTAGGACAAAAAGGTGGTTACTGTACACTCTGGGATAATCCATCCTGCCTACCCCTCTCCCCAGGGCAAAATGCAGCTGCTACCACAAAAGAAAGATAAGGAATAGTAAGTATAGAATGGAAGGTCCTCTGGGGCACCTCTTAGTATTCACGTCCTGGGATTAAAGTCAGCAACCCAACTGAGGCAGAACTACTGATAGTCCAGACCCTTCAGCAATTGAGGTCTGGAGAAAAAAACCATGACCAGCTAATGTGCTCATTGAGGGCAAAGGAAAATGGAATGGGTGGTGAAAGAGGGGTATAAATTCCAGCCACAACCTGAGACCAGTTACATAAAGGACCAGTTACAAAGGACAATAATCACCGTGACTATTTAATGATTGATTGATATGAATGTTTACATGGGTATTAACTGAATGTTTTTTATTTCTTTCCCTCATCAGCATCTCACATGAAACATGTTAATAGATGTTAACTTTATCTCTCAGTATTTAAAGTAGAGGATATAAAAGGGAACGCAGGAATCTCTTAGGAGAAGAAAGAACAGTACCTAAAGACCAAAAGAAAAAAAAATACTATGTATCTGTTTTGCGGTTTTTATTTCTTTTGCTATTTTGTTTTTGAGACAGTGTCTCACTCTGGTGCCCTGGGTAGATTGCTGTGGCATCATAGTTCACAGCAACTTCAAACTCTTGGATAACTGATCCTCTTGCCTCAGCCTCCCAAGCAGTTAGCACTACAGGCACCTACCCCAATACCTGGCTAATTTTTCTATTTTAGTGGAGACGAGGCTTCACTTTTGCTCAGGCTGGTCTCAACTCCTCAGCTCAAGGGATCCTCCCACTTCGGCCTCCCAGAGTGCTAGGATTACAGGCATGAGCCACTGCTCATGACCTGTATATCTTCTTTTGGAGAAAGAGTTAGAGTATCTCTGTTTATACACTGGACAGTTGTGGGAGCATGACTTGTTATTGTCTTTATTTGGAGATTATGTCTTGTTTCAGGAGGTGTATATTTATGACATGTGGTCAGGAAGAAGACTGACGCAGTTCCCAGAACCCGCTTGCCTCTATGTTTCTGGTTGGGGCGGTCATGTGAGAGGTCTTTGTGGGAGGTGTGCGGTTAGCAGGGAAGCCGCAGGCGTTTGTAACTCACACACTTCACTTTTCAGCCAGTGGGCTCACAGGTGTGGGAGAATGGTCTGACTGTGACTGCTCCACCTTCCGCGGATCCTCTATCTGCAGCTGCAACTCCTACCCAGGAAGGTGCTTCACTCTTTGATGGAGAGCTACAGCCTCTGCAGGTGTCCATGCCACCCAGCCCCCAGGCCACAGGCAGTGAGGACTGGTTTCTGCTCATCCTGCAGGCACCAGCTTGTTCTTGCTGGCTTATACTCTATAGCCATATACAACAGATATGTAACAGATATAACATATAAAATGTAACAGAAGTAAAGCCTGACAAAGGGTAAAATGTATCTCTTTAACACCCCCCCCACCACCACCACTGCCACCACTCTTTTGGGGAATTAAAACCTCCATTCCTGCCCTAGGATTAGTTAGAAGGAGAGGGGAGTGTTCTTTGTACCACAGGACACAGCTCAGTGGTACTGTCTGGGCAGAGGGCACGAGATTGTCTTCACAATCTGCTGTAGTTAAACAACAATAGCCACAGCTGAAAACTCTTTTTGTTTTTATTTGTTGTTTATTTTGTGTGAGACAAGAGTTTTACTTTGTTGCCTTTGGTAGAGTGCCCTTGAGTCACAGCTCACAGCAACCTCCAACTCCTGGGCTCAAGCGATTCTCCTGCCTCAGCCTCCCTAGTAGGCTAGCCTCCTAGTGGGACTATAGGTGCCTGACACAGCGCCTGGCTATTTTTTTTTCTTTTTTAGAAATAGGGTCTCATTCTAAGTTAGGCTGGTCTCGAACTCCTGAGCTCAAGCACTCAGACTTCAGAGTGCTAGGATTACAGGCATGAGCCATACACCTGGCCTGAGAACTCTTTTTAAAAGCTTTGTATTTCTGCTTAAAGGTAGAACAGTGATTCTTTAAGATAAGACTCTACAATCTCATTTGCCAGCAAATTAATAAACTTATCTTTCCTTCTCCTACAACCACTTGTTCTCATTCTTGTTCAGCTTTAGGGACAAGTACCAAACTTTCTGTAACATACATATTATATGTATAATGTGTCACAGAGATCTGACCTTACCAGTCACACATGTATAATATTACTATACTATACATACATAGAAGTTTGTTGCAGGGATTTGAACTTACTACTAGTAGGAACTCTCTAAATATGTTATGTCACAATATACAATCAAATATACACAATATAAACACACAATATACAATCAAATATACATCAAATATACACAGATGTAATTGGTCATAGGGATTTGACATATATATATAGATAGAGATGTGGATGCGGCTATTCCTAGTATTTCTGGGTCTCTGACGGAATTGTGACAGGTGCATAGGTCAAGCCCAAAAGGTAGATTCTTGTGACCCCCAGGCACATGTGCCAGGAGCCTCTGAGGAGCTCCTTCCCTTTTTGCATACTCCAAGCCTTGCATCTGTGTTCATGATTTCTTTTCCTTCTAAACTGATCCTTTACCCTGCTGCACGGTCTCAGGGAGGGGTTTATATAGGGATGATCCCAGAATGAGAAATGCTTGAGGAAATGAGAAATGGCTGCCAAGACCCTGGAACTGCATCCCTGGTGGGACAAGTCGCACATCTGCTCCTCAGGGACCTAGGATTCCTGCACATATTGGGAGGACGTGATTTCCTGTTCACCCTCACTGAACTGCGAGGGCTCTCCAGGCTTTCCCCAAGCAGCACGTTTTCCCTACTTCTGGCACATCGTTCAAGTTCTGTGAGCTCTCATTCTGAAAGCCGCAGTCCTGAGGCCTACTGGCTCTATTACTTTCTCTTTGCTGTTGACACGACCTTTCCAGGAGGGTGGAGAACACTGTGGTCCACCTTTAATCGTCCTGATAACTTCACATTTTTCACCTCCTGAAGCTATTTGTTCTAGCATAGCTCAGGAGCAGAGATGGAGAAGTAAGACTCCACTTGGGGGTGGGTGGTGGTGGTGGTCATTTCCTTGCCTCACCCCACCCCTGGTGACCTGAATGCTCACTCTGGGGTGTAATAGGAACCTTCTCCCCTTCTAGGTCATTTCTGCAACCTGAGTTACTCCAAACTTCTCCTTCTTCTGAGAAAATGCCACTGCTGGGTCATAACCAGGGGTACCTAGGCCTCAGTGATCCATGCTGTGGACTCACCCAACCCCAAAGCAGGTTAGGAGACTAGTGAAGAGAGGGCCAGGGGCAGGAGCCAGGGAGAAACCAAAGTCAAGAGCCCCATTTGGAGGCTGAACCCCTGAAGCCAGCTTTCTTTCCCTCCCTCCCTTACTCCCTCCTTTCCTTCCCTCCCTCCCTCCCTCCCTTTTTCTCTCCTTCCCTCCTTCCTTCTTCCTTCCTTCTCTTCTTCTCTTTCCTCTTTTTCTTTGAGACAGAGTCTCACTCTGTTGTCCTGGCTAGAGTACAGCAGCATCTTCATAGCTCACTGCAAATTCCTGGGCTCAAGTGATCCTCCTGCCTCCCTCCCAAGTTGTTGGGACCACTGACACACACCACCATGCCTGGCTAATTTTTCTATTCTTTGGTAGAGACAGGGTCTCACTCTTCATCAGGCTGCTCTTGATCTCCTGACCTAAAGTGATATGCCTACCCTGGCCTCCCAGAGTGCTGAGATTACAGGTATGAGCCACCATGCCTGGCCCAGGACCAGAACCAACTTTCTCAGCATCCAAGAGCCATTACAAATACTTTCAGTTCTAATAATACTTTTACTTCTAATAGATAAAGAAGAGTAAAATAGAATATTCATTTCAGCATTCTTTAAAATATCAAAACTGCCAACCACTGTAAATGTTCAATAGTAGAAGATTGAATAGTAGTTATGAAAAATCATGCTTCCACTATTTTTAGGAAAGAAAGACAAGTGCCCACAAAATACTAAATCTTTTTTAAAAGCAGGTTACAGAATGGTATTCTAAAAATTTTAATTACTGACTATGCCCAGAAACAAAAAAATCTCAAGCTATTACCAGTGATTTCTTCTGGAGAGTGGATTTGGAGCAGAAGAAACGCTGTGAATCCTTCAATTTACTTACAATTGTTATTTTAATTAAAAAATCATTTTTGAAATCTAGTAAAAGACATAAAAATGTTCATAATGTAAAGTGATTTTTTTAAATAGGACACAAAATACATAAAAGCTAAAATATCACAAAATATTACCAAAAAAGAGAAAAAGATGCAGAAAAGATGGCCATACTTCAACATGCAAATGCTGGTGTTTTCTGCGTATAATTGCAGGTAACTTACAACCTTCACGATTCTTTTTGTATTCTCACGCCTTCTAAATTATAAATGAGTTTTTTAATTAGAAAGAAAATAGACATTATTGCTTTTTATAATCAGCCTTTATATTAATATCCTATATTAATATCCTATGAGGCCAGGGCAGCTCCATAGGGCTCATATTTCCTTATTTTTTTCCCCAACTGACATTCTTTGGAAAGAATTTTTTTCAAGGATGCTGCAGTAGCTGTATTCCTGTGAAGAATGTTTCAGAACCAAATTTGGACCACTTCTGGGTAGATACCCTAAATATCCTGATGTGATCATTACACAGGATAATCTGTGCATGCAACAAAATATCACAAATATGTAAAATACAACATACCAAATTAAAATTTTTTTTAATTGTAAATGTGTAAAATACTATGTACCAATTTAAAAAAATTCTTGAATAAAAAGCTCACCTGGGCAACGTAGCAAGACCCCCCTCAAAAAAATAAAATTTTGGATTCATTGCAATGTTATCTCAGCAGCCCCTGCCTGGAGCTTATTGATTAAGACTGGTTGTTTTTGTATCCAATTCTCTAACTCATATCTGCTGTCAGTACCATTCCTTTCATTTTTGCCAACAATAAAAATTGAGTTGAGAGTATTTAACTCACTGTCAAAAAGACCTGTTCAATAGCAAGTCCAGAACCAGACATCCAACTCCAGTATGCTTGCATGAATTCAAGCTCCCACTGTGTGCCAGTCATTGTTGACACTAAGGGTAAAATCCAAAAAACAAAAAACACATTGGCATAATCCTTGTCCTTTGAGTGCTCATAATAAGCAATTCAGGGAATAGAAAAGGGACCAGGGAGGAGCAAGGAACGGGTTTTAAATGAACGGGATTCAGCAGTTGCCCTGTTAATGAGAAAAAAAAAAAAAAAAAAGTGGTGGCCATCACCATAGAGATAAGGGAGAAAAAAATTTAAAAAACCCAGCAGTACAGGAAAGCTGGGCCAAAGGTTGACCATTTCCCAAGGGCACGGGGCCTCACGCGTAGTCCCCAGAGCAATAACTCCAGCATCTCCTGGGGCCCCATTAGAAACAAACATCTCGGGCTCCACCCTGGAGGCTGAAGCTCAGTCATCTGTACTTTGTCCCCCTGCCTCCCAGCAACTCTGAGGTCCCCTGACCCTGGAGGCTGAAGCTCAATCATCTGCACTGTGTCCCCCTGCCTCCCAGTGACTCTGAGGTCCACTGACCTAAAGTTCAGTGAGTGGCAAATTCTGAACAACTCAGGGAGATAAACACTGCAGGAAGCCTGGCATCAGTGAGTTCTATCCCTCCTGGAAAGACCATCAAAGCCCCTGAAGATGCTCACCCAAGATAAGTCCCCCAAAATGCCTTGTTCCAGTTGCAAATTGGGATTCAGAGCTGTTTACAAAATACTAGTTCCAAATTTAAGTTAAACGCTCATTCAAACAACTCTGGCGAGAACTCCTGCCCATATTTCAGCCATTTCCAGGAGTGCTGAGTGAGAGGAAATTGCCAACAACAGCCAAATTCCATGAATCCAGAGAACTGTGTAAATATGAAGCCACCCAGGTGTTAGGAGGCGATAAGTGCTTTACTGGCCATCTGAACGCAATGTGACTGCACACAGGAAGCAACCCTGCTGCTGGCTGGAGGTGGTCAGAAGGCTGCTTTACCCAACGGACGGCCTTTAATCCGCAGCTTAAACAATATCAAGTAGAATTTTGCCAGGTGGGGGTTTCTATCAGAGGCAAGGGTAAGGTCCCAGGAGGGGAGAGGATGGGAAGGCGGACTCGGGAGTGGTCACGGGAAGCCCCATCCCAAGCTGAAGAAGATGCATTTCATTCTATAAGGAGAGATCCCTGCAAGGTTTCAAAGCAAAGGACTGTGTGACAAAGTCAATGAAAGATTATTTTGTATGAGTGGAAAGAAAAGATTGTAGAGGAGGCCATTTAGGTGGGATTTCTGGTGATTTTTTATTTTCACTTACAGTCATTCATTGCTGAATGATGGAGATAAGTTCTGAGAACTGTGGGAGGCGAGTTCATCATTGTGTGAACATCAAAGAATACACTTACGCACACCAAAGGTACATCCAACTACACACCCAGCTGTGTGGCACAGCCTGCTCCTAGGCTACAACCCTGCGCAGCCCATCCATGTACCAAACTCTGCAGGCAATTGCAACACAACAGTATTCATATATCTAAACCTATCTAAAGAGGCCAGGCACAGTGGCTCAGCCCTATAATCCTGGCACTCTGGGAGGCTGAGATGGGAGGATCCCTTGAGCTCAGGACTTTGAGACGAGCCTGAGCAAGATAGAGAACCTGTCTCTGCTAAAAACTAGAAAAACCAGCGAGGCATTATGGCAGGCACCTGTAGTCTCAGGCACTTGGGAGGCTGAGGCAGGAGGATCACTGAGCCCAGGTTGCTGATCACTGGTTGCTGTGAGTTAGGTGAGGCCACAGCACACTAGCCTGGGCAACAGAATAAGACTGCCTCACAAACAAAAAAATTAAATATAGAAAAGAGATGACCAAAATGTTATGTGGTACTTGATAGTATTAGTGTTTTTATCCCCCATAAATATGTTTTACTCAACACTTCCTCTGCAATTACGAAGTGTGGCTGTGAGGAGGAGCGGCCCAAGACACCCTTGCAATCAGACTTCAGAGACCCCAAGAGCCGGGATCGAGCCCATGGGTAGAAGCATTAGTGCCGGCAAAGAGGAGAAGCCATCTGTCCTTTCAGATAGCAAAGTGGGGGGCTGAATATTCATGAAATACACACATGTGGAGTGGAGGGGATCGAGATCATCTGTACCACAGGGCTCTGCTTTCTTGGTGGTGAAGACAAGCAACACCGTGGCTGAGAAGCAGAAGCAGGGGTGGGAGTCTGAGGAGCGCTGCCAATGTCTGGGACAGTTGGCAGCTAGCATCCCTCCCTCCGTGGGTGGCGTGTTTCAGGCACTACACACATATACACTTAATCCTCACATCAGCACTAGGAGTCAGGGGTATTATCATCATGCCCACTTTACAGAAGAGAAAACTGAGGCACAGAGAGATACAGTCACACAGGTGATCAGCGGCAATGCTGGGACTTGGGCCCACACAGTTACCAACTAGTGTGGGGATTCAGAGAAGGAATTGCCTAGGCCTGGGTGAGGATCACGAAGTGACGCAGGAAGCTCTGCGGAGAGTAAAAGCCATGAATCTGCAGTGGAGTCAATCAATGGCCGGCTCCACCCACGCCTGCAGAGAGAACCTCAGAAGAACCATCACGTTTTCTGAAAGAAAGTCTTCAAGGCCACCCTCCAAACGCGATCAGGCTGTGCACAGAAGGCGGCCTGAGCTCCAGCAGCAGCAGGTGAGAAAGCCTCAAATTCAGTGTCCCGGGAGATGGCGTCCCACCAGGAAGCCGGGAAGCTGCGGTGTGAGGGCGGCTTCCCAGCCACCAGCCTTTGCCTCACCAGCCTGTGGATTTGGAATTTCTTGACAATTAAGGTTATGGGGCGGGGGGGGAAGCAGAAAGAGGGACGGAGGGAGGGGGGTAGGGCCTTGGTGTGTGTCACACTTTATGGGGGCAAGACATGATTGCAAGAGGGACTTTCCCTAACAATTGCAATCAGTGTAACCTGGCTTATTGTACCCTCAATGAATCCCCAACAATAAAAAAAAAAAAAAAAAAAAGAAATTGGGGAAAGAGCAGCTGCCAAGAAAGCTGAATCAAAGGAGCTAAAAATAGTTAAAGAAAACACAAAGACAGAATGTGCAAATCAGGCTACGTGAGGAGCTAAGCCAAACTTAGCAAAACTGCATGATGGGTGGGGGGCAGAAAGCAGACCCTTGGCCTCACTCCACAGTAGTAATTACACCCCTAACTTTCCTCTGTTTGCTCACCCGTGCTCTCTCTTGCTGTTTCTTCATGGTGAAAACCACCCCAGGTCACCTTCACTATGCAGCAAAGCATTCAAATCAAGTAAGCAAAGGGCCTTGTCTGATAGTACAGTCACATCAAACAAGATCCCCACACCAGTGCCTACCACAGAGGGATGGGTCTGCCTTACAGGCCACAAGAATGAAATGCAAAATCTTAATTGCCTCAAAAGCACTCTTAGCCTGTTGGTCTTTACAGAGGCCATTTTGAGGTGGCCAGCTGAGATTTAGGCCCGATGGGATGCATATCAGCAAACACTCAACAACAGTGACTTCAGGCCTAAGAACTTTTGTTTAAATATAAATTGAGGAAAGTTGTCCCAAGGTCAATTCAGCAGTTCCGCATTATTAGGACATCAGTCAGTGCAGCTGGAGAGAAGTGAGGGGTGGGTGGACCATCCTCGGTGTGGGCCACCAGAGTTAAACAGAGAGGCTCATTCTCTACTCAGGCCAACATCATAGTACCCTGCACTCTCCAAGGAGAGGTAATGTGTTTCCCACGTAGGGCCTGTGGTAGTCTCCTGGGCCTTTTCCAGCTTCTGAGACCACTTGTACTTCCAGGCTCGCAGCCCCTCCCCATCTTCCAACAGCATCACTGCAGCCTCTGTTTCCACCATCCTGTCTCCCTGCTCCTCCTTCTGACCCTCCCACTTCCCTTTAGAAGGACCCTGTAGCTACACTGGGTAATAGTCCGGATCTTTCCCCTAGTCACATTTGCAATGTCCCTTTTGCCTCATAAGGTAACATATTCACAGATGAAGATCAGACCACAGGCCCTCAAAAAAGTATCTGTTTGCTTATGTCCTCTATGCTCTCACTGACGGAGAAAACAAGCCACTCCACCAAAGAATGTATCAGATAATTCCAGAAATTCCCAGATGTGTTTTTCAGACAGCCCTTTTAGCTACCCCATGGCAGGTGCCACTTTCCGTCTAATCCAGGTCACCATGGTGCCATAGTGAAGCTTCTTCAGAGAATGTTTATTCAGGCATTCTGCAGAGAAACAGAACCATTAGAAGATACCCCCCCCCCCACACACACACACACACTCACTCACACACACTCATACACATGCACACACATACCACATACATATGTGTATGTATATAGAGAGATTATTATAAGAAATTGGCACACAATTATGGCGGCTAATAGGTCTGAATTCTTCAAAGCCAATATCCAAAAGCTGGAAGCTGCTGTATAGCCAGGAAGAGCTCAGTCACAGTTCAAGGCAGTTGGGCAGGAACAATTCTCTCTTACTCAGGGGAAGGTCAGAATTTTGTTCTAATCAGGCAGGCCTTCAACACATTGGATGAGGCACGCCCAAACTGGGGAGGGCCATCTGCTTCACTCGGTCCACCAACTGAAACGTTACTCTCATCCAAGAACAGCCTCACAGACATACCTGGAATAATGCCTGAGCAACTAACTTTCTGGGTATCCCATGGCTCTGTCAAGATGGTGCATAATTCACCATTACCCAGCCAGTGACAGAGGTGATGACCACACAAGTGAGCCCTGCCCAGGCAGGTGTCACTGAGCACTAACACTGTTATTGGTGCCCACTACAGCCCGCACAGAGGGTACGCAGAGGACGTCAGCTTCATCACTCACCATCTCACGGTCATGAACACCCTGGAACCAGAGGCCTAATGCAGTGCAACCCAAGGGCTTGCAAAGAATGCAGGGACATAACCAATGGAGTCTGTACCATGCACCCCGCCCTACCTCCCTTCATCCCCTTTCTTACTCTTTGAACCAACCTTATGCACTTCAACCTTCTCTTCCCTTGACACTAGCTCTCTCCTCACTCTGCTCCTTTTTTTCATATAAATAGCTCCCCTGGCTGGTCCCTCCCCCCCCACCATAAGTTTGCTGGTCCCTCCCCCCTCCTCCTCCACCATGAGTCTCCTATGTGGCCAGGCGAGCTTGAACCCATGATGAACACAATTCAAAATTTAATCCCAGGCTGAGATGCCTGCTGAAAATCTCAAAAGTCTTCAAGGCAAAATGAATGAGTCTCTGATTGACACCAGTGCCCTGAGTGTTCGGAAGCACAGAAAAGTAGAAAGTTTGGGGATACTGAAATATGACCAAGGCCTCAAAATACACCATATAAGGCCCTGTCCTATCTCCTGCCTGTGTGGTTTCCCTGAGAATAATCCAGTTTCCATGCCACTACCTGCAAACCTGTGCAAGCCTTTTGGATCCTGAGCTGCCCTTGAAATATGAAGATGCCCCAGCCTAAATTCTTCACCCCTCCCTCTTGGTAAAGGGCAAAGCAATAGAATAGCTGACTTGCCAATCAGGCCAGATGATCTGGACAGATGCAGACTTTCCAGGGCCTTGGGAGAAATCATACATATTTCATGGAAACCTAATCTAGTTGAGCTTGTGGAAGTTGGAAAAAAAAGCCCTAGCGAGCCTTTCCTCCCAGGTGTCTGCAGGTGGTGAGCTGGAAGCCTAGAGCTTACAGGCCCCAAGAGGGAGGCCAATCTTCTGAGGCCCAGCAACAGGTGGGCAAGGGATGGCAGAACCAGTGACGATGCTTCAGGCTTGGGGAGGACAAGCTTCTCAGGGGGGCCCCAACCAGAAAAAAAAACCCTGCATCAGAGTCAGAAAAGGAACTGACTTTCAACTCTGTCCCCAAGAAGCACTTTTACAGCAATACCGGGTAGCACATAAGAGCACGCTCTGGAATAAGATTGTCCTGGGTCTTAATTCCCACTCTGTCCCTTTTAGGAAGAAGAGCTAAGCTGGCTGATTTATCTCTGAGTTGCAGTTGTTTTTTTTTTTAATCCATAAAGACCTGTGTTATATGCTGTTAGGAGATTCAATGACAGCATTATTAACAGCTCTACAGTGTCAGACTTCTATCTTTCTGTTCTGTCTTCCATTCTCAAGGTCACCTAATGGTCCAAGATGCTCCTGGAGCCTCCAAATTGCAGGCTGGAAGGAGGAGAAAAGTCAAAATAGCAAAATGAGGACGCCTTTCTCTGATTAGTCAGCTCCTTCTAAGCAGCCTTCCCTGCCCACATGACACCCCACACCAGGCTGTGACAGCACCTGGGAAATAGTCCTTTTATTAAACTGAGTTCATGCTCATCCTTTGCTCCAAATAAAGTTGGGATTCTGTTACTAAGAAGGAAGAAGAAATGAAGGCTCATGTCCCCTCCTCGGGCCTCCCATCATAGGCATCTTTTCTCTCAGTAAGGACAGGGTCAGGCGTCCTAGAGCTACACCTGAACTAGGGCTCCAATGTAAGCAAGCCCTTGTCCCCAGGATGCGCCCGTCTGGCCTGGCCTGGCACGGAGCTGAGAGTGAGCACCTCCTTACATTTTGCATCCTGGGCACCTGCTCGTCTCATCCTAGCCCCAACTCTGCCTTAGAGCTGCCAAAATGCCCACCCCATTGTCCCCATCACCACATTTTGCAGGGCAGTTTCTTCCCATTATAGCTGCTTTTCCAACGTGGGCAAACCTATGTAAGCCTCAAAATTTAGAGAACCTTAGCATTCAATACGTCCCTCAGATTTCTGCTTTGTGTTTTTAGTTTTTGCGAGCCTGGGTCTCCTTCTGTTGCCCAGGATGGAGTGCAGTGGTGTCATCACAGTTCACTGAGGCCTCAAAACTCTTTGCTGTTGTTGTTGAGATGAAGTCTTGCTATGTTGCCCAGGCTGGTCTTGAACTCCTGGCATCTAGTGATCCTCCTGCCTCGGCCTCCCCAAATGCAGGGATTATAGGTGTGAGCCACTATGCTCACCCAGCCTTTAGAATTCTGCTTTTTTTGGAGTCTTCGGACTCTGCAGAACACACAGATTGCACCACAATCCCATGCCTAGAGAGTAGCCAAGGATGTCTGGATGGTCGGCAAAGCCATCAGCCCACAGCACAACTTCTCATTTCAGACTTCAGAACTCCTGCAGCAGACCTGGGAGAAGAAAGGGCTACAGCTGGCACTGGCTCCCCCTCCACCCCTACCTCTGCTAAGAACACACAGCCAGACTCACACTAGCATTTCCCTAACCAGCTGGGCTAAAACAAGTTTAGGTATGTGTGGGTTCCATGCACATTGGGTTAATTTCCAGTCCCATAATAATAATGGTGATAATTGGCCACACTCAGGGAGCTGGCAATTACCACTATTTTTAACCTGCATCACTTAGGCAAATGGCTTTATGTACAGCTGGTTCTCAGGAGACTGAGTTTTCTCCAGCTGGAAAAGTCATGTTGCACAGTTGCTGCCCATTCCAACATGGCGGAACCTACAGGTCCCAGGCTCATGGGCCCTACAGCCTCTTCCTTCCTCTGTGCCTTTCCTTCTTCTCTCTGTCTCTAAGCCAGCAGAAATTTGATATTTCATGTCCCCACAAGTGGATGCCTAGTGGCTCTTGAACTTTACACCTCTGTCCTTACTCCATCCTTCCCAAAGGAAATATGTGGCCAGGCGTGGTGGCTCACGCCTGTAATCCCAGCACTCTGGGAGGCCAAGGCAGGTGAATCACCTGAGATCAGGAGTTTGAGACCAGCCTGAGCAAAAGCGACACCCTGACTATACTAAAAATAGAAAAAGTAGCCGGGCGTTGTGACAGGTGCCTGTAGTCCCAGCTACTTGGGAGGCTGAGGCAAAAGGATTGTGCCCAAGAGTTCAAGGTTGCTGTGAGCTATTATGTCACCACTGTACTCTACCCATGGCCCTGGAGAGAAACTGTCTCAAAAAAAAAGAAAGAAAAGAAAATGTGTATTGCTAGTTTTATTTGACATTGCTCCCTCTAAACGCTGGAATAAGACTCTGGGTCCTGGGTGGTCTCTGACACCCTCACAGGACAGAGTTCCTCTCTCACAACTTCTGCAGGGACAGAGGTGGCATCAGCAGGACACCAGGACAACTGGAGGCAGGAGGAGGGAACAAAGGCCTAGCCTTGCCCGGAGCAGAGTGAGCACCTCCTTACACCGAGGCTGGCTGGATTCGAACCACCTAGTCCCACCCCTGCCTTAGAGCTGCTGAGACACCCACACTTCTGTGGGTGAAGGGCAATAAAACTCATCTCTTATCCCAGGGATGAGAAAGGGAAGTCTGGAGAATTCCTTGCAAACATCCTGGAAGGATGCGCAGGCAGAAAAAGCTCTGGGGAGCGAGACCAAGCCCTGAACCATCCCTTTCTATGCACTCAAGTCTGTCCCTCTCTCCCCTCTGTATGGTGAGGGCCTTCAAGACAGCCCATATATTCTGCTGTTGCCACCCAGTGCAGTGTCTCACTCTTTGAATACTTTTTAAATGAACAAATAGCGTCAGACACTTCTGTCACCTGAATATGTTCAGTCCTCACCAATCGGGGGTTCAAATAAAGGCATGTTAATATTAATACTGTCCTCAGTCACAGTTATCCCAGTCAAGTGCAGCAGCCTCCCCTGCTGTCAGGAGAATTGGGGAGATCTCCCAGGAGGGGTCGTTGTTGGCCGGCATAGCTGTTATTGGATTAGCTGCTGGCTCTGCCATCAGCTCCCTGCCACGAGGCCCCTCAGCGCTCCCTCGGCTCTGCTGTGGGGTGTTGTTGCTAGGGAAATGGCTGAGCTGGATGTGCTGTGGCCCTAGCAGAGCTGCTACCAAGGCTGCTCTGCACCCCGAGGCGCTGATCCTACTGAGTCTCTCTCCCTGCTCTGCACAGAGACAACAGAGCCATCCCTCTACCCTGAGGACAAATATTCTGATCCTGTCAGGGGACTGTACGGCTGGGTGGCTGCGGCCAGTTAATCCCTGAGTCCAGTGGCTGTGTCAGGGCAGCAGCAGCTTCCGCATGCTGCCGTTGTTCCTCTGCTGCGAAATGCAGCCAGATCCTTCTTCCTTTAGGATTACTTCTCTCTCTAGGGGCATGTATATTTTTACTGCTACAAAGACAATTACCACAAATATAGTGGCTTTTATCCGGGGTAAATAGCGCAGGACTGGCCCAAGCTAGGTGCCATATGGGGTCCTATTTGGCACCACATTCTCCCAATAGCAGCAATTAGCTCAGAGTTCTGTGGGTCAGAAGGCCAGGTGGGTGCAAGTGTGTTCTCTGCTGAGAGTCTCAGGAGATAGAAGTCAAGATCTCAGCCCGCCTGGGCTCCTGTTTGGAGCCTCTAAGGAAGAATCTGCTTCCAAGATCTCTCAGGTGATTGGCAGGACCTAGTTCCTTGTGGTTGTAGGACTGAGTTCCCTGTCTCCCTGCTGGCTCTCAGTGGGGACTGCCTTCCTTTCCTCAAAGCCAACAGCCTTGCTTCTCCCAGGGTCCATCTGCCTCCAGGCCTGCAGGAGCATGTGAATGTCCCCAGTGCTTCTGCCAGCATCTGGGGATTTCCTCGTCTGCCAGCAATGGGGAAAGCTCATGTGATCAAATCAGGCCCATCTGGATCTTTCTGTCTTAAGGTCAACTTTGCCATATGATATAATCACAGGCATGATGTCTTATCATATTCATAGGCCCCGGGGATTAGGATGAGATCCTGGTGGTGAAGGGTGGGCGTTTTAGAGATTCTGCCTGCTGCAGGGGCCATCACACATCCCAACATCCTAGCCTCTTCCAGACCCCCTCCTCCAACCATCTTTCACATCCAAATACACCCAAACCTCAGATGTGGACAATATTCAAGGAGACACTTAGCAATCGGTGGATACTTAAGAGAAGGATGCCACCCAGTTTCACTCTTAGGATGCGTCTGAGTCTTGTCTCCGGCCAGATGAAATGCTGTATAAGCTTGGACCCACCCTGTGCTCAGGACTTGCTGTGTATTATCCCCAAAGGTCCTGACAACTGTCCTCCAGTGGGCATCACTGTGCCTGATGGTAAGATGGGAAAGCAGACACCCAAGAGGGTATTAGAGGTTGAGTCTGATACAATAGGACAGGCTAGAGCCAAGATTTGAACTCAGATCTGACCTCTTTGTTTTGCATTTTTAAATGTTATGTCCCTCTCACTGTTTTATTATGAAAATATTTAAACATACAGAAGAGACTAAAATATAGTAAGCTGAATATTGGTCTATTTCTACCTGCTTCCAACTGGTACTAACACTTTCCCATATGTGCTTTCTACCTGCCTATGTATCTCCCTCTATACACGCAGACACTTATAAATATATCTTATATTTATAATATAAAATGCCACACCATTTCAAATGGAGTTGAAGATATGACACATCATTCCTAAATTCTCCAGCATGAATCTATGAGTAAAGGACAATCTCTCACAATACCACCATATTCCACACCATGTTCTCCTCAAGTGCCCCACAAGTGTCTTTCATGGCTGCCTTTGTTGTGTTTTGCCTTGCAACATGTAGAATTGGCCTGTCCTGAACCTCTGAGTTGGAGTGAGGGGAGTGGGCTGCGAGTGAGACCAGAAGGTTCAACTGGGCCGTGAGTGGGCCTCAGAGCTCTGCCTCCTGGTGGGCCCTGCTGTTTGGACTGTTGACAAGGGTTCTGGGGGAAGGAAGCTTATGTTTCTAGGCCTCTGTCCAAGAAAAGCGATGGAGGAAGAGCCGCACACATGAGCCCCATGGCGAATTTCCTCAATCACTGACCTTGATCAGACAGCAGCCCTGGACATGGCTGGGCCTGTCCCAAGGCCTGACTGTGCTCCCTTGTTCCTGTGCACCCCGGTCCTTCACTCCAACCTCGTCACTCTCCACCTCTGATCATTTGGGGTTTATTACTGACCACAGGTGAGGGCAGAACAGTGCCTGGGAGTGCCTCATGTATAGGCACTGTCACCAGGGATCGGGAGGCCACATGTGGGGAGCCCAGCAGGTGCCAAATTAATGACAAAATCAGCCAAAGAACAGAAGGAGTTTAAACATGCCCAAGAAAGCCAAGCTCCTTGAGGGCAAGCTCCAAGTTTATGTTGATTTCTAATGCTGTGACAGCACCTGGCACAGAAAACCCCAAGTAGAACTTTAATTAACAACATTTAAGTCAGTGGTTCTCAAAACTGACTGTCATGAGAATCATTTGGGAAATGTAAATACCCACTAATTCCAACATCACCCCTCCAAATTCTGGATTAATTGGTCCAGGGTAGGATATTGGCCTTGGCTGTTCTAACTCCCCAGGTGATTTACATGTACACTCTGGCTGGGACCAACTGTGCTAAATGGATGAATGAAAGTACGTGATATGGAAAGACACGGTCCTGTGTGCATATTTTAGCCTCTGTAGGGGCTCAGGAGTCTTTCCACTGCTCTTAGGAGAAAGTCCAAAGCCCTTTGCACAGTCCCCAAGTCCCCATGTGAACTGCATCTGCCCAACTCCCTGCACAGACCACATCTGGCACCCCTCTCCCTTTGTGCCCTGACTCAGTTTTCCCCGGCTTTCTGCTAGTGCCTGTGGTGTGCCACAGTGCTTCCTCTGGCTGGTTGGGCCCTGCCCTGCCCTGCTCTCTGCCACGCTGCTCTCCCACAGCTGCCTCCTCGTCAGTCAACCTTCATGCTCCCCGGAAGCTGCCCTGAGCTCACTGCAGACCAGATCAAGGCCAGTCTTCCAACTCCCACAGCACCCACTGCTCCAGGGACCTTACTACCATTTAACATTTCTGCCCCATTTGTTGAGTGATTGTTCTTGCAGAACTTCTGTCTCCACCAAGGGAAAGGCCAGGACTTTCCCCTCCACTGTCATGGCCCTGGAGTGGCACATAGTGCTTACACAGAGGAATTCAATAATTCTACAAAATGAATGACTGTTGAAACAATAAAAGCAATTTTGCCTGTGGATTCAAAAGCTCAGGGCTCAAAAGCTTGCGCTTGCTGCTGAGTGGCTGTATAGCCTGGGGAGAATTTCTTGACCTCTGAGTCCTTTTCTCCTCTTAATGTTGCAGTGGGGACTAAAAATGACAATTTATATAAGGCGCTCACTCTAGGGCCTATCACATACTGAGATGTCCAACAGTGCTAGCTTTCTTTTTGCTCCTTCAAGGAATGCCCATAATCCCCAGAGGGAGTGGAGTGAACATATGGATTCTGTCTCACTCACACAACAGATGGATACCTATGCAGGGAGGAAAGGAAAATACCTTAAGACTGGACTGGTTGGACAACTATGGCGGCTGCCAGTGGTAGATTTGAAAGTACGAAGAGTATTGAGGAGCATAAAGAACAGACCCGGATGGCCAGGGCCAAGGTGCTGCATCAGGCTAAAGCCAATTTTGAAAAAGAAGAAAGACGTAAAGAACTTAAGTGACTTTGAGGTGAGGCTACGTGGATGCTACCTGATGTGAATGAGCGAATTGAGCAATTCTCACAGGAACACTCTGTGAAGAAAAAGAAGAAAAAAGACAAACACTCAAAAAAAAGTAAAAAATAAAAGAAAAAAAAGAGCAAGAAACAGAAATGTGAAAAAAACAATGAGTCATCTGATAGTTCATCAAGCTCTGAAGATGAGTGGGTTGAAGCTGTTCCACCTCAGACTCTTGGCAAGGAAAAGGCCTGGAGACTGAAAGGTGAAAAGTCAGAACAAAAAGATGACGACCAAGTTATTCAGAGGGATGAATGGATGACTGTTGATTTTATGTCTGTTAAAACTGTGTCATCATCATCACTCAAAGCTGAGAAGGAAACAATGAAGAAAATAGAGCAAGAGAAAACTCAAGCACTTGAGCAGTCCAAACTCCTGGGAAGAAAATTGAATCCATATTGGAAGGATGGTGGGACAGGTCTTCCCCCAGAAGACTGTAGTGTATCATCGATTACTAAAGTTTTAGTGGGAGAAGATGGTGGATTTAGCTGGCTAAGGAAGTCTTACCAAAGAATGAAGGAATTAGCTGAGAAACAAAACTGAAATTTTGAGGATGTTGTAGCTGAAAGATACGGGTCAATGGAAATATTTCAGTCGAAATTAGAAGCAGCTAAAAAAACTGTATCTACAAAAGAAGATTATAGACGAGAACAGTGGAGGAAACCAGCATCTTCAGATAAAGCACAAAATAGTCAAGAAAGTAGAAAATCAGACTTAGTAAAATGTAACAGTTCAAGGGATAGATACGCTACAATGGATATTACAAACAACAGCAATAAAGGGAAGTTTAGTGGTGATAAAAAAGATAAGAAATCTGAATCTTTAGAAACATGTAGAAGAGAATCCAACCCATGGCAGAATCAAGAGTTGTCTTCCCTTGGAAATCTGAGACCTAAGTTTTTAAAACCCTCTGATGATGATAAACTATCATATCCCAGCAAGGGCAGAAATTTTGAACCAGCTAGTTCATCTTCAGCATTGGTAGCTAGAAGTTCTTCGCATTGTGGTTTTTGAAAACCTACTGAGGTGAGTGAAGAACGTTTAGCATCATGGAGTCAGTCTGATGGGACAGGAGACAAGAAACATTCAAATGAAAAGCCACTGGAAACCAGCAGCAGTGTTGAATACTGGCACATTCCAGAAGATGTGAGAGAAAAATCACAAGACAGAAGCTTGAGAGATGAACATCTGCGGGATGCAAAGTCTACTTCTGCAATCCAGAAGATGGGTCTGTCCACATCCTGAGTGTTGATGAGAAGAACAAGTTGGGAGCCAAGATTATGAAGGCAGAGAGGATGGGGAATATGGAATTAGCTGAACAGCTTCAATCTCGACTAGAAAAGGCAAATAAGTTCAAAGAAACTATAACACAGATAAATCAAGAAAATCTGGAGAAGAGAGTGAAGACCAGCAAGAAGTGATCCTTGTCGGAACAGATCAATCTGAAGAGTATGGCCTGTGAACACACCGGGAAAATCTCTGGAACCAAGAAGAGGAAGAAGAAAGAAACATATGGTTTCAACCCATGAGGAAAAAGAAAGGGTCAGATACTTTCATCATGATGATAATCTAAGCCTAAATGATTTAGTCAGAAATGAAAAGATAGGAACAGGAGAAAATCAAAACAACCTTTTTATGAGAATGGCATCTAAGTTTGTGGGAAAAGCAGATGGAGACTATTACACTCTGGATGACATGTTTGTCTCCAAAGCAGCCGAGAGAGAATGTCGCAGTGAAGAAGAGAAACAGAGGAGGAAAGCTGTTGCTGAGCATCGGAATCTTGCTGCACAGATGGAGAAATGTCTGCATTGTTTTGACGGCTCTCAGTTTCCCAAGCACCTTATTGTTGCTTGGGAGTTAAGGTTCACTTATGTTTACCCAACTCCCGCTCTCTCACTGAGGGCCCCTGCCTGATAGCCCCTTTGCAGCACCACAGAGCAGCTACTTTATTGGATGAAGACATCTGGGAGGAAGTTCAGATGTTCAGGAAATCATTGGTAAAGATGTTTAAAGATAAAGGATTGGACTGCATCTTTTTAGAAACTAATATGAGTACCAAGAGACAGTCCCACATGGTTTATGAATGTATTCCTCTCCCAAAGGAGGTGGGGGAAATGGCTCCCGTCTATTTTAAGAAAGCCATGATGGAATCTGATGAAGAATGGTCCGTGAATAAGAAGTTGATTGATCTCTCTTCAAAAGATATCAGGAAGTCTGTTCCCAAAGGTTACCTTATTTCTCTGTGGATTTTGGCCTCCAAGGAGGGTTTGCCCATGTCATTGAAGATCAGCACAAATTTCCTCCATACTTTGGAAATGAAATCATTGGTGGGATGGTGGATATAGAACCAAGACTTTGGAGGAAAGGAATCCAAGAAAGCTTTGAGGATCAGAGGAAGAAGGCACTGCAGTTTGCTCAGTGGTGGAAACCATAAGACTTTACCAAAAGTAAAAAATGTTGAGGTGTAACTTTCATTTTTAATTTTTTCTTCAGATCCTGTTCAGTTTTATTTCCATTATACATCACTAAACGCCTGACCCTCAGATCATAGAAAGAGATTGACAGCAGCAGACTGCTCTGGGTCCCTGACAACTCATGGAATTGTGGTGTTTTCTTCCTCACCTGCTCCTAAAGACTTCATTTCAGTGGTTTCCACATGTGTCTGTGTATGTTACATTGGACAGCCTGTTCACATTCCTGGTCTGTCCATACTTGGTGTTCTGAACTAGTGGGTTAATTTAGAGAAGGGCTTTTCTGGAGGAGTATTTAGGATGCAAAGAAAATCCTTGGTTCAGGGAGAAATGGGTCTGCTTGAAGGTTAAGTCTGTTGCCTGGCATTTTTTAGAGTAAGACAGTAATAATTGAAATTTTTTCCATTTTATAGAAGAGATCTTAGCATTTTATAGAAGAGATCTTAATTTTCTAGTAGCATATAGTATCACCACTGTTCTTTTTGTTAAAGGGAAAAGAATGTCTCAAAGTATTAAAAAATTAAATAATAGTAAAGTATGAAATAGTTCTGGAAAAAAAAAGAAAGATGGGACTGGTTTGGAGAGAAAACAGCATCTTCTCCCAAGAGCATCGTCCTTCCTGTGGAACTCACCCAAGGCAAGCCAGCCAGCCTCCAGGCCAGAGTTTGTCAACTTTTTTTATCTCATGGCACACTTGAACCTATAGTTAAACTTCCATGGCACAGTTAAATTACGTTGATCGAAAAAAAGAGTTAAAAAAAAAAGAATATACTTACTGAGCTTTGAACTTCTTTTGAAAATATTTTAATTAATTATCATTGAAAATTTTCACGGCACACCTAAGATCCTCTCATGGCACGCTGGTTGAAAATCACTGCACCAGGCCCAGGACAGTGCTTTAATGACAGGCTTGATCTTGCGACTCTGGGGCCCCTTTTCTTTCTTTATTCTAGAAGTCAGCTATTCTAATCTCCTCCATATTCCCACCACAGTATATATACATGTCCTGTATAATCCCTTCCCCTTGAGTGTGGGTGGACTCCATAGGTATGACAGGACAGTCACTCTCTTGGTGGAGTTACATGGTGTAAGACTGTCATAGTGACTAGAGAGAGATTCATCCACTGGCTTTTAGAAAGGAAGTCAATCATAGTGTTAGGAGGCCACCAGGCCAGACCCCGAGGGTAGCTTCTAGGAGTTGAGAGCTAGCCCCAGTTGGCAGCCAGCACAAAAATCGCCTTCAGTCCTATAACCATAAGGAACTAAATTCTACCAACAACCCAAATGAGACTGAAAGAAGACCATGAGCTCCATATTAGAACACAGCCCAGTCAACGTGAGACCTGACACACAAGGAGCCCCGTTGGACTACCCCCAGATATCTGCCACCTAAAACAGTGGGATAATTAACAGTATGTTTTAAGCTGCTAAATGGTAATTTCTCACACAGCAATAGATAACAAATAAAAGTAAATTAATTGGTAGGAATTTAGGCATAAATAAATATTTCTTTCCTTGTTAGTATAGTGATGAGTAAGAAAAGAAACCAAAAACCAAAACAAAACAAAAAAAAGAAAGAATTCTCCCATGTTAATGTCACCGACAAACACTATTGGTGTTTTTTCTGTGATGCAGATGTTGGGTTATTTTTTAGCATAATTATAGTCATATTAGGTAAACACTTTTCTGTATTAATGTTAATTAAATTTAATTTTGCAAGCTGTCACATATTTTTACAAATTTTCATTTTAATGGTTGCATTATAACCCATTGAGAAGCTATGTTGTAGTCTACTTAACTTTCCTCCGTGGTATAACGTTTACTTGTCGCCAGACTTTACTCTTATAAAGAGTACATGTCAGGTGCATGGTCCTGGTTCTTGGTTGCTGATACTGACAGAATAAACAAGCAAGACAAACAGATATAACCAAGCCACATAGCAAACGTATTAAACACAGGGTGCAGAGAGGACACTCTCAAGGCAGTAGAGAGCAGACTGCTCCAGTGAGGAACAGCAGCCCCCAGGGCCAGGGTCTGGCATTTAATGCCAATTCCTAATAATACGCTAACTGGGAGTAGATTATACATGATTTTCTGGGAAAGGGTGGAGAGTTCCTGGAATACTGAGTCCTCCTCTTCCATGGTATTTGTAAACTGTCATGGCATTGATAGTTGTGATTTTTACTGTTAAGGAGGGTAGTTCATGTAGGGACAACTGTGTCCAAAGACCCTTTTTTGTGGCCTTGATCATATGTCTACTTTGTGGTTTCTCTACCTTTTTTTCTGGTTGGTCAGTCCTTAGAGACCCCCTATCATAGGTTCTTGGGAGCCCCTTTGACATGACATTTGTTCTTTTTTGGGAGTCCTCTCTGGTCAATTCGTTCCTCCTGTTGTGTACAAAGCACCTCCCAGTGCCGTCTGCTCTTCTCCCTCTCTGTCCTCACCTAACACTATTCTAAAAACTCTGCAGTTAATACTTTCATGGAGAAGGTTTCCCTCCCTGTTTAGGATTATTCCTTCAGGTTAATTCTCAGACATACTACCCCCATGTTCTTACAGATTTTCTAAGTTTTGAAAACCTCTTGTGTATCACTGATGTCATATCAAAAGTAGCCCATAGACAATTTTCCTCTGTGTGTCCCTTGCTGGGCTGTTACAGGGACAAGTGCAAGGACAGAGCTAGCGATAAGTTGAGGAGGGTAAGGTTTTCAACTTAGGTGCAAAATTTAAGGAGACACTTTATTTCCAAACAAGTTTACATTCTGAGGTTCCCGGTGGACGAATATAGCAACCTAATAGAGCAACATTTTTTGTAATCAAAATCAAAATTAATGCAAAAAATCCACAAGAAACAAAACTTCAAAATTCTAAATAAAGACAGAATCCACCCCTGCAGAGCATGACTCACCTCATTTGCTTCTTCCTAGTCCCAGCTTTGATAATCTCTTTAAAAAGCCTCTGGAACAGTGTTGAGTAGCTAGAAAGACGTGGTGAACATCAGGGGCTTCCCTTTCCCCATCCCTATCTTTATGGGTTTAATAGACTTCTACCACTTTGCTCTCTCTATATTTTCATGAGGACTTGTTATTTGTTTTTAGGATTTGAACTTCCAGGTATCAACCAATTTGGTCACAAAGGGCTTGTAAACAAGCACTGTTGGAAATACTTCTTCCCTTGGCATTGGCCGTCCATTCTGAGATGACTCCATTCTTAATACCCTGTTTCCCCAAAAATAAGACAGCGTCTTATTTTAAGGTGTTCTCCCAAAGATGCACTAGGTCTTATTTTCAGGAGACATCTTATCTTTCCTGTAAGTAGGTCTTATTTTCAGATGATGTCTTATTTTCGGGGAAATGGGGTAGAAGAAAAGCACTTAGGGCAGAGGTGGAGCCAACCCTTTATGCCAGATGAGATCTAACTGCTGCCAGTGAGTGTCTGAGACACTAAACACCAAGGAGGGAGGATGAGACGAGCCCTCTCCTAGGCTCTGACCCTCTCAGAACCCCAGAAAAACAGACCTACGTTTGCAAAACCCCTTCCCATCACTCCAGTAGTTTGTGCTGCAAACTTGGGAAGGTTTCTAGAATTTCCAAAGGAGCCTACTTACCTCTTTTCAGAAAACACACAATCTCTGTTTGTACGTTGGTTTCTCAGTAAGAGAACATAAGAAATAGCACAGCCTGGGCTGCAGTGACTCAAAAAGTAGGTCATAAATATCCTTGAATCCAATTACCGGCCTGGCAGTGGACACCCCAGCAGGAAGGTTCTACAGGGTTTGTTTTTCTTTCCTGTCTGGAGTCGTGGAGACAAAAAGCATTGGAATCTTCAAGTTTTTCTCACCCTGAAAAAGGACAGGGCAGAGAATTCAATATTATTAATATCTATGGATTTTTTAGTACATAAAAAACTTCTGTGTACTTTCTAAATGTAATTTCTGTGAAATCAAACTGACAAGGTTGATACTGAATTATTCTTGTTTTCAGAACTAGAAATGTCTTAGAGGGACTGGCTCAGTGTGTCTCTGCCCATAAGGATGATCATTCCATAATGCTGGAATCCTCCATCCAGGTCACAGGCGACATGCACGGCAGCAATTCTAGCAGTCATGATCCTACAATGGGAGTTCAAAGATTTAAAGTTGTTCCAAAACATTTGAACATAAATAATTACGATGGGTATAATGATCCCTAAGCAATTCCTCTCTGGAAATTTTCCCCCAGGAACAATTGATAATGCACCCCAAACATTAATCTGTAAGGCTGTTAATAGCAGCATTATGAATAGTAGCAGAGAATGGAGAAAAATACCCCAAATGAGGGATGGCTAAGTAAATTATAATATACTTAAAGTATCTCAGCTTTTCTAGCCTTGCATAGTTACCCTAATGTTTGATATTCCAATAAGGTAATTAGATTTCCCCTTCTTTACAACACAGGGATTTCTAGATATTTCTAACAATTCATAAGAAGTAGCCGTCACCTCTTGGGTTCACACTGCTTTTGGTTTCTAATATCTCATGGCTGTATATATATATATATATATATATGTATTTTTTTTTTTTTTTTTTTTACAGAGTCTCACTATGTCACCCTGGGCAGAGTGCCGTGGTGTCACAGCTCACAGCAACCTTGAACTCTTGGGTTTAAGTGATTCTCTTGCTTCAGCCTCCCAAGTAGCTGGGAATACAGGCATCCACCACAATGCCTGGCTTTTTTCTTGTTGATGTTGCAATTGTTATTGTTGTTTAGCAAGCCCTGGGCCGGGTTCAAACCCACCAGCCTCGGGTATATGTGGCCAGCGCCCTAACTGCTGAACTACGGACGCCAAACCACATGGCTGTCCACTTATTTTACTCTCTGTCCACTTTACTGAAAACATGGAAACAGCCCCCTTCATTAATTTCTCAAGGCATCACGTAGGTGTGTAACTATGTATACAACAGTCTTTACTGAGATCATTCCAAATGTCATTTTGAGAGGAGCTGGTTGAGGTGGAAAGAATCTGACAGGAAAATAAAGCTTAGTTGTCAAAATCAGACATCAATATACCTAAATCCATCACTCGTACATTAACCCAAGAAACTTTGTGCTGACCCTCTCGCCTCTCTGCCCTGGCACACACCCGTACCCGGAGACCACTCTTACATCTATCTGAGTCCTTCTCACTTGCCTGAGCCCTGAGCTGCAATCCAGAATCGCAGCCCCCAAAGGAAGCCAAGAGTCTGCAGCCATCAGAGCAACTTGCTTCCAGTGAAGGCATTGGTTCATTTCCACCCCTTCCAGTGAAGGCATTGGTTCTTGCCTCTGCACTTTCAAAAGGCCCATTGAAGTGTTGTCCCAACAACAGCAACAACAACAACAAATTTCTCCCTTAAATGAATTTTGCTTCCACACTCTACAGAAACCAAGACAAACTGCCAATAGGTTTTAAAATAGCAATATATTTTCCTTCTCACTACACATTTAATTGAATTCCTCCGAGCTATTAAAAGTCATGTTGTAGAAAAGTATTTAATGACATGGAAACAGTGCTCATGGCATATGGATAAGTGACAAAAAAAAAAAAAAGACCTATCAAAAAGTATGTGCAGTAGAATCCAACTTCTATGAAAGTTGTGTATATATTTGATTATGAAAAGTGGGGAAGATTTGGAAACATATTGTTGTGTTTTTCTATTTTGCCATCCTACATCCATCTGCCTCAGGGCGAGGCATTATTACAGATGCCAAGAGAAAGAATCACTGTAGCTTTTGACATTCAAAATAGGATTTTACCCCTGAGATAGGCTTGAAAGCTGGGAACTGTTTTTTTCTTTTGTTTTATTTTGTTTTTAAAGGCCATTCAACATATCAATGATGTTACTTAAGGGCTGAGAGGGAGGAGAAGTGGAGGCAGAGCAGGGAAGATATTCATGGAGAAGAAACTGTCTCGTGTGCAGGGGACCACCGTGGGCAGACAGGACTCTCCCCTCCTCCCCACTTAGGACTCAAGGCAGAGACCACTGTGCTGAGCAGGCCTGTGACACCCAGCTGCACTCTAGCTTGGCTCAGAAGGCAGAGACACAGCTGAGCATACAAGCATCGTGGGTGTGGACTTGACCGAGACAAGTGGCAGCATGAGTGGACCATGAGTGTGTCAAGAGTAAGAAGACATGGCAGAAACCCAGGGTCCACGGGGCCCACAGGAGCTGGGAAGACACCTCTGTACCTGAGGAAGGCCCCTGGGTCCTGAGCAAGCTGAGAAAGAACAGACACATGTCCAGCAGTCACAGATGCCTGAGCAAATGCCAGCAGAATGTGGAAAGCCAAGACCAGGCCAGCCCTCCCTCAGCACCAGCAGGCAGCGCCTCGGGGAGCACCAGCACAAGAGGGGTCCCTTCAGCCACGTGCACATGTACATTTAGCCCCGCTAGTTCCAAATGTCATTTTTGAGAGGAGCTGGGTGAGGCGGTCAGGAAAGGAATCTGAAAAGCCAAGTAATTATTCCAAGAAGGTAAAGTTAAGTCTAAAGACACTATAAATGATGGGCTTGAATTAAGTTAAAACTGGAATGAGCTAAATCGAGAGTCTCTTCTAGCAAATGGGGCAGGAGCCTAAAGGAAACACTGGTTCAGGGGGGTCAGATTTGTTATCGAGCAGTGATTCTCAGACTTTAGTGGGCATTAGAATTACCTACAGGGGTTATTGGGTCATAGATTGCTGGGCCTGATTCTCAGGCCATCTGGGGGAAGGCTTGAGAGTTTATGTTTCTAACAAGTTCCCAAAGGATGCCAATGCTGCCAGGCTGGGACGATGCCTTGAGAACCACTGTTGTACAGAGTTAAAGAGCTGCACTGTCCTGGCCCAGCCAAACAGAGTGATCTACAGACTTCTCCATCTATCACTTCTATACCAGAAGTACATGCACTGAACAGCAGCTGTGCTTCCGACTGGCCTGTAGGATGATGCATGGCTTGTATGTTTTACTTTTTGCATTCTAGTTACCAAAAATGAGCATCTGTTACTTTTGAAATCTGCTAAAAAAAAAAAGAAAAAGACAAAAGGGTTCTTGAAAAAGATAAAGAGACGTGCTGTTTGGGATCCAGCTAACACAACTGAGGAAAATGAGGCTGAGGAAAAAGGTCACTCTCGTTCTTCCTTCCCGCCCTTTCAGCCCTGACTTTTCTGCTGCAGATGTTTTATAATGAGGACCAGGCCCTTCTGCAGACAAAGAAAGCAGCAACCAAACAGGTGTGATGTAAGGCATAAAGAAAATCCCACAGGCCCTTAAATATCTCCCCAACCCAACCGCCTTCAGACTAGAAAATTGTTCCATGGACTAATTCCTAAAGGACTTTGGAAGACATGCATTGTCCCCAACCTCAGCCTCTACGTTACCTGGTAGGGACTGGTGTTAGCTTTCTAACCAGGGAGCTGTGATCTACATAACACCTGGATTGACCTGGGGTCTCTAGGAGAGAGAAGGAATCTAACGGGTTGGGACAAGTAACAGGCAGAGTTTTATTTTATTTTATTTATTTATTTATTGAGACAGAGTCTCCCTTTGTCACCATTGGTAGAGTGCTGTAGCGTCATAGCTCACAGCAACCTCAAACTCTTGGACTCAAGCAATTCCCTTGCCTCAGCCTCCCAAGTAGCTGGGACTATAGGTGAAAGCCACAGTGCCCAACTATTTTTAGAGATGAGGTCTCGCTCTGGCTCAGGCTGATCTTGAACCTGTGAGCTCAGGCAATCTACCCACCTCAGCCTCCAGAGTGCTAGGATTACAGGTGTGAGCCACCATGCCTGGACTGTGACAGGCAGATTTTGGTGGTGGTTATCAAAAGTTCCAGGTCACAATGACTTAGCCTGGGGTCAGCCCCATAAAGGGGATCTGGAGAGAGGCAACTAAGCAAGACTTGCACAAATAACACTGAGATTGAGCCTGCTGGCCCAGCCTGGCATCAGAGATGCCAGGATACGGGCAGTTGTGAGCTGGGACCTGCCCCGCCTCCTCTGGACAGCGACACTGTTTGAAAGGGTTCCTGCCATAAAGGCCAAATGGCCAATACAGGCGGAAATAGTACATTTCGCACTCAATGAAGCTTTAAAAATAATTCAACTCCTTGTAGAAAACTGTCTTTTGAATGTCCTGGGACATCTTATTTTTCCAAAGGTAAGATTTTCTGGACAAAAAAAAAAAAAGATACCCAAGTATCTGGCCCAAGTCTGGCTCATAATGAAAATCACAGAATGCATAAATTTCTTTTGAAAAGAACTCAGCTCTTACAGAAAGGCCCAACTTGCCTCTTGAAGGAGGAGGGGCAAGCATGACCACCGGCCCTACTCCCTATTTCCTGCCTTGGTTATGAAAATGCCTCAAATATAATTTTTTTCTCAACTGCTTCAGGCGTGTCCCAAGCTTAGAGGCTAAGCAGGCTAACTTACTGCTCTGAGCTGCCCAAAAGGCTTTTTGTATTTAGAGGCATTGGAATCCACCTTCTTGGCCATAACACTCTGAAGATGGTATTTCCCTTCCAGCTCTGATGGGAAACACATCCTTCAGTGGGCAACATCAACAAGCTGGGCAGTAGCTCCCTTGAAGCCAGGACTGACAATCCGTGGCTGCTGTATATGAGAGGAAGTGCACCATGGCATCCAGGGGCACAGATGCCCAGGTAACTGGGGACCGTCTATCTCTTCCCTTATTATTCTCCTTCCTTGGCTTTGATCCTCTGTAGGGCAAGGATCATGTCTGAATTATCACGTTAGCCACAAATGCCCAGCACTGTGCCTGGTATGTGATAGGATCATTAGCAAAGTATCTCAGGAATGGAAGAAAAAGTATCCATAGTACTCAGCTGTACTATGAAGTTAAATTATAGCTTTCACATGAAGGCTACAACCCAACTATAGAACAAGACTATGGGGAAAGGGCCAAGGAAGAGGAAGGGAGGGGGGAGGTTAGGGTGGATGGAGGGCGATGGGTGGGGCCACACCTACGGTGCATCTTAGAATGGGTACAGGCGAAACCTACTAAATGCAGAATACAAATGCCTACATACAGTGACTAAGAAAATGCCATGAAGGCTACGTTGAACGGTTTGATGAGAATATTTCAGATTGTATAAGAAACCAGCACATTGTACCCCTTGATTGCACTAATGTACTCAGCTATGATTTAACAATAAAAATAAATAAATTAATAAAAAAAATAAAAAATAAATGAAAAAGAGGAAGCAAACCTATCTATCACTGGGCAAGGACCTTCTCTGGAGAAGACAGATAAATGGCCAAAAAACACAAGATTCACTTTTCCCAATTATCAGAGAAATGTAAATCAAAACTACATTAAGGTATCACCTGTCCCCATTGAGAATAGCCTACATCACGAAGTCCCAAAGCTGCAGATGCTAGCGTGGATGTGGAGAGAAGGGAACACTTTTATACTGCTGGTGGGATTGCAAACTAATACAGCCTCTTTGGAAAGAAGTACAGAGAATTCTCCAAGAACGAAAAGCAGACCTTTGGTTTGACCCTGTAATCCCATTACTAGGTATCTACCCAGAAGAAAAAAAATCATTTTACCATAAGAATGCTAAAATTTTACCACAGCTCAATTCACAGTCTCCCAGATGTGGAATCAACCCAAGTTCCCATCAACACAAGAATGGATTAACAAACTGTGGTGTATGTATACCATGAAATACTATTCAGCCACAAAAAGATAGAGACTTTACATCTTTTTTATTAACTTGAATAGAGTTGGAGAATATTCTACTCAGTAAAGTATCACAAGAATGAAAAAACAAGTATCCAATGTACTCAATATTCACATGAAACCTATAGAATAGCAGTTCTCAACCTGTGGGTCATGACCCATAGTAACTGTATTAAAGGGCCGGGGCATTAGGAAGGTTGAGAACCACTGCTGTAGACAAACAAATACATGCAAGAACTTCAGGATCAAAGGAAAAAGTTTAAAAAGTATGGTTTGAGGGTTATAAAGGTGGAGAAGATAAACAATGAGGTTCTCATGGCTTCCTTACAAAGAATGATGGAAGGGAGACCATATAAGAACCCCGCGAACCACAGACTGTTTCACCAGGTCCCACAGCAGTTCTGCAGCATGGTGTGCAGAGTTGGCTTTCAAAGGATGTACTCAGAGCCCTGTGACCTCAAATATGAAATTGGCATATACTTCACCAAGAACCTCAAAAACCTGGCAGACAAGGTCAAGAAGACCTCAAATAAGCTGATCTACATGTTTGAGGCTGAAGTACTCATAGGCTCCTATTGCCCGGGTCAGAAGTCAAATATTGTCCCCCCATCATTGAGTCCTGGAGCCATAGATGGTCATGACAAGGTGGTTGACAATGTCTCCAGTCCTGAAACCTTGGTTATTTTTAATGGCATACAGGCAATGCCCCAATATTTGTGGACTTTTATGCAGGATCAGGGTTACAGGATAACTCATTGGGACCAATGATGTTTTCCCAGAAGCCTTGGGGGAGATTCACAGGTGGCAGCTCTGTTGATTAACCTCTATGTTGTTGAATTAACTAGCATGGACTTATTTTGGGGGAACTGAACAAATAATGACCGTCAATGACTCAAAGAGTGGTTTGAATATGTCAAATAGGTTATCCGTATGGATTGGCTGAGTTATTAAAGGAACCAGCCACACTCTAGTACCTTAGTGCCTTCATTTGTGTTTTTAATCTCTTGGAGTTGGGGTGTGAAGTCACCAACTTAAGCACTCTCAGGACTGTTCCTTCTCCTTGCAGCTGTTCTTTCACCTCCTTTGCTATAGGTAACAGCAAAAACGTTTTACATGTAATGAGATTTTTCTAGTATATAGTCCAAGCCTTTTATTTTCTAAAATGATGAGCATGTAAACTATTAGGACACCAGGATGATTTTTAGATTTCCCAGAGAATCTTATAAAGTGCTTTAGATATAAAAATAAATAACCTTAGTCTGATTTATGGGCTCTGAAAAAAAAAACCCACAATTAAACTCAAGTGGGAGAGGAGTGGGAAGGAGGGAGCAGAGAGAGGGGGGGAGACAGGGAAGTGGTGTGCTCTCACCTAACAAGCACAAAGTAAGGGTGTATGGCCCGCCTCCTGGGGGAGGGCACAAGTACAATTTGGACCTTACCTAACAAATGCAAACAATATAACCTAATCATCTGTATCCTCATATTCATCTAAAATTAAAAAAATAAAGTCATTGTTGCCTCTAAAAAATTGTTGAATGCATAAATGAATGTTTCAATAAATACATAATAATTACAATGGCTCCAATAGAGAGAGCATTTACTGTCTTTATGGCATGCTAGGCAAGTTAGATTTTATGATTGAATTTAAGCCTCCTAACAGCTCATTTTACAGATAGGAATGGAGGGGGGAGAATGATGGCAAAAGAAAAAAGGGACGGAGGATGAAGGGACAGAAGGGGAGAATGGCCAAGGGGAAAGAGGACTAAAAGGAAAGGGGCTGGAAAGAGAAAGGGAAGGAGAGGAGGAGAAGGGAGAGGGACGGGCAAGGAAGGGAGAGATTGAGAGAGAGGCCAATTGGCACCTGGTCCAGTAGAAAGTGCCGAGAGGGCTGCTGATGAGCCAGCAGAAGGTGCCGTCTGGAGGGGCTGGCTGGAGGAGCCTGGTGCAACGCCAAGACAGAAGTTGGCAAGAGTGACCTGCTGGACAGGCCCTGGCAAAGGGACTCTCGGTGTGGGCCAGATTCACAAACCTAGCAGGCAGGCTTGACAACAGTCTGTCAACAAGTATGGAAGCTGGAGATGTTGCATCAGAAACCAGAGACTGGACTCTAATCCAAGCTTACAAACAGGAACTTCCACGCAGAGCCCAGGAGCCCACGGAATCCAGTAACAAAACAGAAACACAGGAGAGGACCTGGTATGACACCCTGGGCTGACTGACAGAAGGCATTTCATATGTGATAGCAAAGTGTTTGCATATTTGTTTTTAAAGTAAAGACTTCCTTGGACTGGGGAAAAAGGTGGTCATTATGCAATAAAATTAAGCAAAGCAAAATAGAACAAAGATGAAAGAATAAAACCCATTGAATTACATTACCTAAGCTGCCTTGCTACTTTTGGTAGATTTCATTGCAGACAACTCTCAATGTGCATATACTGAGAGAAACAGATAGAGGGATGGGCAGACAGATGGACCCTGGAACAAAAAGGTAGATTCTACTAATGTTATTTCTAAAGTATTGAAGTTAATTTTACTTAAATTAAAAATGTACTTAAATTTGTGGCTCAAATGTGTACTTCCTCATGGTTGGAAAAACCTCAAGCACAGAATATGGTTTCAAATCATCCCAGGCTACAAAAGTTTTCAGATACACAAAAATCAAGAAACATAAAATCAGTGCAGGTGAAAACAAATGAAGCCCTCCCAGGAACATGATAAGCCAAGTGAGTTGAAACTTGCATGGGTAAATCAGAAAGGACACTTTTGATTATGTTTCTTGGAAGTGAAATTTGAACCATAACTTAGTCTATCTCAAAACTTTTGTAGTGACCCACGTATCACTTTAAGGTCCAGGGAAGGAGCAAATGCTGTTCTTCTCTGGAGGACTCACCTTCATCCTGCAGATCAAGTTCCAAGGAAAATTAGCAGCTTAGAATTTGACATCACAAAATACCCAAGAAAACAAGGCTCCATATTTGAGAGCCAAAACAAAAAAGGGCAGAAATATCATATTTCAGATTTAATATTATCAGACACACAATTTAAAATTATGTTTAATATGCTTAAAGAAACAGAGGGGACACTTGCAAATGAGCAGGGATCTAGAAATATAAAATGTGTCAAAACAGATCTCAGGAAAAACCAAACAAAATTTTAAAGAAACCTAATAATTGAGATTAAAACCTTAATGGTTGGCTATAAGGCCAATTATGTACTCACAGCTGAAGATACACAATGACCCAACAGTAGCCCATGTGGTGTCTCACTCCTATAATCTCAGTGCTCTGGGAGGCTGAGGCAAGAGGATCTCTTAAGCTCAAGAGTTCAAGACCAGCCTGAGCAGGAGTAAGACATCCATCTCTATTAAAAATAGAAAAACTAGCCAGGCACTGTGTAGGGTGCCTGTAGTCCCAGCTACTCTGGAGACTGAGGCAGGAGTTTGAGGTTGCTGTGAGCTAGACCAATACCACAGCACCCTAGCTGGGGTAACAGTTAACAAAAAAATATAGTGAACCAAAAGTGAGAACTGAAGGGATTATTAAAATTAACCATCAAGAGATGAAAAAATACAAAAAAGAAGCTAAGAGGAACAAAGAATAAAGTAGGGAGGCACAAAATACATATGATATAATTAGAATTCCAGAAAGAGGAGAAGAAGGAGGCAGAAGCAATCTTTGCAAAAATAAGAGGCAAGCACTTTCTAGAACTGATTAAGCCCTCTCATCCACAGATTTAAAAAGTGAGAAGAGGATATATAAAGAGAAATATATTCTGAGAAACATCATAATCAAACTGGACAATATCAAAAATAAAGAGAAGATTATAAAAGTAGCCAGGAAGATAAGCTAAATTAATTTCAAAGGAACAAAAATGAAATTACAAGTCTCTTCTCAACATAAACCAGAATGTAGTGGGAGAATATTATAATCATAAAAAGTAACCCTCATATGTATCTATATAATGTGCCTAGAAATGTTTTACTTGCGTTAAGTCATTGAACCTTCAAAAATTACAGTGAAGCTACTTGGGAGGCTGAGGCAAGAGAATCGCTTAAGCCCAGGAGTTGGAGGTTGCTGTGAGCTGTGTGAGGCCATGGCACTCTACTGAGGGCCATAAAGTGAGACTGTAAAAAAAATTACAGTGAAGCAGGTACTACCATCTTCTCATTTTCTATACAAGAAAACGGAAGCAGAAGGCTTACATAATTTTCCCATGTCCACACAGCTGGTCAGTGGCAAAATTAGAATTCAAATCAAGTTTGCCTTTTTCAGAGACTATGCTCCTGACCACTGTGTTCAATTAGTTCTCTCTGGTAAGAAATCATGGCAGCCTGAATTTTTTTGGCAAAGTATCCTCTATATGGAGGCCACAGATAGTCTCCTCTTTGGGTAATGTCAGATGAAAATTTGAATTTGTAATTAAAAACCTTCCTGCAAAGAAAATTTCAGACCCTAACAGATTCATTAAAAAAATACTATCAAATATTTAACACACACACAAAATGAAGCCAATAGTACAAAAACTTTACCAGGGGGCAAGGGAGTGGGGTGGAGAAGAACGCCCCAAATTCATTTTTTTTTTTTATTAAATCATAGCTGTGTACATTGATATATTCATGGGGCATCATTCACTAGCTTCACAGACCGTTTACCAAGTTTCACATATACCCTTGTAAGATGCACCCCTGGTGTAATCCCACCAATCCCCTTCCCTCTACCCACTTCCCCCTTCCCTCCCCTCCTTTCCCTCCTTTCCCCTATTCTTAGGTTGTAACTGGGTTATAGCTTTCATGTGAAAACCCTAAATTAGTTTCATAGTAGGGCTGAGTACATTGGGTACTTTTTCTTCCATTCTTTTTTTTTTTTTTTCACCATCATTCCTTTTATTCTTTTTTTCTTTTCTTTTTTTTTTTTTTTTTATTGTTGGGGATTCATTGAGGGTACAATAAGCCAGGTTACACTGATTGCAATTGTTAGGTAAAGTCCCTCTTGCAATCATGTCTTACCCCCATAAAGTGTGACACACACCAAGGCCCCACCCCCCTCCCTCCTTCCCTCTTTCTGTCCCCCCCATAACCATAATTGTCATTAATTGTCCTCATATCAAAATTGAGTACATAGGATTCATGCTTCTCCATTCTTGTGATGCTTTACTAAGAATAATGTCTTCCACGTCCATCCAGGTTAATATGAAGGATGTAAAGTCTCCATTTTTTTTTCTTTTTTTTTTTTTTTTTATTGTTGGGGATTCATTGAGGGTACAATAAGCCAGTTACACTGATTGCAATTGTTAGGTAAAGTCCCTCTTGCAATCATGTCTTGCCCCCATAAAGTGTGACACACACTAAGGCCCCACCCTCCTCCCTCCATCCCTCTTTCTGCTTCCCCCCCCCATAAACTTAATTGTCATTAATTGTCCTCATATCAAGATTGAGTACATAGGATTCATGCTTCTCCATTCTTGTGATACTTTACTAAGAATAATGTCTTCCACTTCCATCCAGGTTAATACGAAGGATGTAAAGTCTCCATTTTTTTTAATGGCTGAATAGTATTCCATGGTATACATATACCACAGCTTGTTAATCCATTCCTGGGTTGGTGGGTATTTAGGCTGTTTCCACATTTTGGCGATTGTAAATTGAGCTGCAATAAACAGTCTAGTACAAGTGTCCTTATGATAAAAAGATTTCTTTCCTTCTGGGTAGATGCCCAGTAATGGGATTGCAGGATCAAATGGGAGGTCTAGCATGAGTGCTTTGAGGTTTCTCCATACTTCCTTCCAGAAAGGTTGTACTAGTTCGCAGTCCCACCAGCAGTGTAAAAGTGTTCCCTTCTCTCCACATCCACGCCAGCATCTGCAGTTTTGAGATTTTGTGATGTGGGCCATTCTCACTGGGGTTAGATGATATCTCAGGGTTGTTTTGATTTGCATTTCTCTAATATATAGAGATGATGAACATTTTTTCATGTGTTTGTTAGCCATTTGTCTGTCATCTTTAGAGAAAGTTCGATTCATGTCTCTTGCCCATTGATATATGGGATTGTTGGCTTTTTTCATGTGGATTAATTTGAGTTCTCTATAGATCCTAGTTATCAAGCTTTTGTCTGATTGAAAATATGCAAATATCCTTTCCCATTGTGTAGGTTGTCTCTTTGCTTTGGCTATTGTGTCCTTAGCTGTACAGAAGCTTTTCAGTTTAATGAAGTCCCATTTGTTTATTTTTGTTGTTGTTGCAATTGCCATGGCAGTCTTCTTCATGAAGTCTTCCCCCAGGCCAATATCTTCCAGTGTTTTTCCTATGCTTTCTTGGAGGATTTTTATTGTTTCATGCCTTAAGTTTAAGTCCTTTATCCATCTTGAATCAATTTTTGTGAGTGGGGAAAGGTGTGGGTCCAGTTTCAGTCTTTTACATGTAGACATCCAGTTCTCCCAACACCATTTATTGAATAGGGAGTCTTTCCCCCAAGGTACGTTCTTGTTTGGTTTATCAAAGATTAGGTGGTTGTAAAATGTTAGTTTCATTTCTTGGATTTCAATTCGATTCCAAGTGTCTATGTCTCTGTTTTTGTGCCAGTACCATGCTGCCTTGAGCACTATGGCTTTGTAGTACAGACTAAAATCTGGTATGCTGATGCCCCAGCTTTATTTTTGTTACAGAGAACTGCATTAGCTATACGGGTTTTTTTCCGGTTCCATACAAAACGCAGAATCATTTTTTCCAAATCTTGAAAGTACGATGTAGGTACTTTGATAGGAATGGCATTGAATAGGTAGATTGCTTTGGGAAGTATAGACATTTTAACAATGTTGATTCTTCCCATCCATGAGCATGGTATGTTTTTCCATTTGTTAATATCCTCTGCTATTTCCTTTCTGAGGATTTCATAGTTTTCTTTATAGAGGTCCTTCACCTCCTTCGTTAGGTATATTCCTAGGTATTTCATTTTCTTTGAGACTATGGTGAAGGGAGTTGTGTGCTTAATTAGCTTCTCATCTTGACTGTTATTGGTGTACTCAAAGGCTACTGACTTGTGGACATTGATTTTATATCCTGAAACATTACTGTATTTTTTGATGACTTCTAGGAGTCTTGTGGTTGAGTCTTTGGGATTCTCTAAGTATAAGATCATGTCGTCAGCAAAGAGGGAGAGATTGACCTCCTGTGCTCCCGTTTGGATTCCCTTTATTTCCTTGTCTTGCCTAATTGTATTGGCTAGAACTTCCAGCACTATGTTGAATAGTAAAGGTGACAGAGGACAACCTTGTCTGGTTCCAGTTCTAAGAGGAAAACTTTCAGTTTTACTCCATTCAGTAAAATATTGGCTGTGGGTTTGTCATAGATAGCTTCAATCAGTTTTAGAAATGTGCCACCTATGCCTATACTCTTCAGTGTTCTAATTAGAAAAGGATGCTGGATTTTATCAAATGCTTTTTCTGCATCTATTGAGAGGATCATGTGATCTTTATTTTTGCCTCTGTTAATATGGTGGATAACGTTTATAGACTTGCGTATGTTAAACCAGCCTTGCATCCCTGGGATGAAGCCTACTTGGTCATGATGAATGACTTTTTTGATGATAAGCTGTAATCTATTGGCTAGGATTTTGTTGAGAATTTTCGCGTCTATGTTCATAAGTGAGATTGGTCTGAAATTCTCCTTTTTGTTTGGGTCTTTTCCTGGTTTTAGTATCAGGGTGATGTTTGCTTCATAGAATGTGTTGGGAAAGATTCCTTCTTCCTCAATTTTTTGGAATAATTTCTGCAGTACAGGAATAAGCTCTTCCTTGAAGGTTTGATAGAATTCTGGAGTGAAGCCATCTGGACCAGGGCATTTTTTGGTTGGAAGATTTTTTATTGTTTCTTTGATCTCAGTGCTTAAAATTGGTCTGTTCAGGAGCTCTATTTCTTCCTGGCTGAGTCTAGGGTGAGGGTGTGATTCCCAATATTTATCAATTTCTTTCACATTGTCAAATTTCTGCGCATAGAGTTTCTGGTAGTATTCAGAGATGATCTCTTGTATCTCTGTGGGATCAGTTGTTATTTCCCCTTTATCGTTTCTGATTGAGGTTACTAGAGATTTTACTTTTCTATTCCTTGTTAGTCTGGCCAATGGTTTATCTATTTTATTTATTTTTTCAAAAAACCAACTCCTTCTTTCATTAATTTTCTGAATGATTCTTTTGTTTTCAATTTCATTGATCTCTGATTTGATTTTGGATATTTCTTTTCTTCTACTGAGTTTAGGCTTAGATTGTTCTTCTTTTTCCAATTCCATAAGATCTCTTGTGAGATTGTTGATGTGTTCTCTTTCTGTTTTTCGAATGTAGGCATCTAAAGTGATGAATTTTCCTCTCAAAACTGCTTTTGCGGTATCCCACAGGTTTAGGTAGCTTGTGTCTTCATTGTTGTTATGCTCAAGGAAGTTAATGATTTCCTGTTTTATTTCTTCCTTCACCCATCTGTTATTCAACAGAAGATTGTTTAGTTTCCATGCCTTTGGATAGAGTCGAGCATTTTTGTTAGAGTTGAGTTCCACCTTTAGTGCCTTATGGTCTGAGAAGATACAAGGTAAAATTTCAATTCTTTTGATTCTGTTGATAATTGTTTTGTGTCCCAGGATATGATCAATTTTGGAGAATGTTCCATGGGGTGATGAGAAGAATGTATATTGTTTATCTTTGGGATGGAGTGTTCTGAATGTGTCTATCAAGCACAGTTGTTCTAGAGTCTCATTTAAGTCTCTTATATCCTTGTTTAATTTCTGTTTAGAGGATCTGTCCAGCTCTGTAAGAGGAGTGTTAAGGTCACCTGTTATTATGGTATTATCAGATATCATATTGCTCAGACTGAGTAAGGTCTGTTTAAAGAATCTGGGAGCATTTAAATTGGGTGCATAGATATTTAGAATTGAAATGTCTTCTTGTTGTATTTTTCCGTTGACCAATATAAAGTGACCATCTTTGTCTTTTTTGACTTTAGTTGCTTTAAATCCACATGTATCTGAAAATAAGATTGCAACTCCTCTTTTCTTGTGAATTCCATTTGCCTGAAAAATTGTCTTCCAACCCTTGACTCGGAGCTTTAATTTGTCTTTTGAAGCCAGGTGTGTTTCTTGCAGACAGCAAATGGATGGCTTGTGTTTTTTAATCCAGTCAGCCAATCTATGTCTCTTCAGTGGGGAATTCAAGCCATTAACATTTATTGAGATAATTGATAAGTGTGGTAGTATTCTATTCGTCTTATTTGGTGAGAGTCCATTGCTTAGTTTTATCTTTTGCATCAGTGTGGAGGTTTGGTTCTGTCCTTTAATTTCTGAGTTCTTACTTTGCTGCTGATCCATTGTGGTGGTCAGTGTGCAGAACAGGTTGAAGTATTTCCTGTAGAGCTGGTCTTGTTGTGGTGAATTTCCTCAATGTTTGTATATCCGTAAATGATTTGATTTCTCCATCAATTTTGAAGCTTAGCTTAGCAGGGTACAGAATTCTGGGCTGGAAATTGTTCTGTTGAAGTAGATTAAAGGTAGATGACCATTGTCTTCTTGCTTGGAAAGTGTCATTAGAGAAGTCTGCGGTCACTCTGATGGATTTGCCCCTGTAGGTCAACTGGCGCTTACTCCTGGCAGCTTGCAGAATCTTTTCTTTTGTCTTGACTTTGGACAGGTTCATCACAATGTGTCTTGGAGAAGCTCGGTTAGAGTTGAGGCAACCTGGGGTCCGATAGCCCTCTGAAAGCAGTGTGTCAGAATCTTTGGTGATTTTTGGGAAAGTTTCTTTTATAATATTCTCTAGTATGGCTTCCATTCCTCTGGGGCATTCTTCTTCCCCTTCTGGAATTCCTATAACTTGTATGTTGGAATGCTTCATAAAGTCCCATAATTCTGACAGTGAACGTTCTGCTTTCTCTCTCTTCTTTTCTGCCTCTTTTACTATCTGAGTTATCTCAAAAACTTTGTCTTCTACCTCTGAAATTCTTTCTTCTGCATGGTCTAACCTGTTGCTGATACTTTCCATTGCATCTTTAAGTTCCCTGATTGACTGTTTCATTTCCTTCAGCTCTGCTATATCCTTTTTATATTCTTTATATCGTTCATCTCTTATTTGATTCTGTTTTTGGATTTCCTTTTGGTTATTTTCCACTTTATTAGCAGTTTCCTTCATTGTTTCCATCATTTCTTTCATTGTTTTCAACATGTGTATTCTAAATTCCCTTTCTATCATTCCTAACATTTCTGTATAGGTGGAATCCTCTGCAGTAGCTACCTCATGGTCTCTTGGCGGGGTTGTTCTGGACTGGTTCTTCACGTTGCCTGGAGTTTTCTGCTGATTCTTCCTCATGGGTGATTTCTTTTATCTGTTTCCTTGCCCTAATTTTCCTTTCACTTCCTCTTGCTCTTTAAGTTCTTGTGCCTGTGGACTAAGGGTTACAGGACCAGAAGGGTGAGAAGGTTTAAGAGCAAAAAAGGGATGAAAGAAAGGAGAACAGAGTGATATGGAAAAAAAAAGAAAAATAGAGAAAGTAGAGGGGGTGGGTAAAGGGAATATTGACAAAAAGAAGAGAGGCACAGAAAGAGGGAGACAGAGCAATATAGGTGTACAGTAGGGTACTTTGATACAACCTTAAAAAAAAAACCACCTTCTGGGGGTGCCCAGTTGGGTGGTTCCCTTGAGGTCAGCAGCTCTTTGCTAACCTGATCAGACACAGTATCCCACCTCCACCAAGTAGAGAGGAAAGACAAAAATGCTATAAATCAAACCAAAACAAGCAAACAGAAAACTTTACGGGATAAAATTGGCTGGAAAAACCAAATAATAGCAGTAGAAACACTAACAAAAATGAAGTTCTGATTATTGAAATAGGCAGCAATGGGAAATTATAATTAAACTAGAAAAATTGAGAAAGAAAAAGGATCTGTATGGAAAAGGTTGAACTTAAAAAACAAAACAATAATCCACAACATGAAAATAAACAAAAAAAAAACAACCAAACCAAAAAAAAAACCACAACCAAAAACAAAGCAGTTTGTATATGTTATTGAATATTGTCTGGGCAACACGTGGTCTTCTGGGGTATGAGATGTTGATCACAGTTCTGATACGACTGGAGGCTGCTAGTTTCTCAAACCCCAGCAGGTAGACACCCTAAATCTCTCTTCAGCCCATTAAAAGGCACTTTGAACTTGTTCACATACTGAGCAGAAGCTTTCTCAGGGAAGTGCTTGTCGCTGGAATCACTGCTGAAGTGGCTATCCACTTATCCTGTGTGTCAAAACTGGTCTCCCTCTGCCCCCGAGGGTTAGGGCTTCAAGGCGGCTCAGACCCCACCCTTAGGCTACTTGGTCACTGGGTTACCAGGTCCCACCCAATTCCAGCTCTGCTACCCTGAAGGCGGAGCTTGCCGGGGCAGATCGCTCACAATGTCTGCCTGTGACCCAGAGCCAAACACTATTAGCTCCGTCTGGCTCAGCGGCTCAGACTGGGGCCCTAGACAAAGGCCAAAGTTCTCCGCACTCCCGCCCAGGCTCTCCCCAAGGCAGTTCAGCTGAGTGCCAAGTCCAAAGACACCAAAACAGTTCACAGGTAAGGCCTTTCTGGTTTGCAGTCTCGCTGCTACTGAACTTACAGTTGCGGGCGGGTTTAGACGGATTGAACACACACGACCACTTGTCGGTTTTACACTGTTTTAGTCCTCCTTTTGGGGTCCAGAAGTCTCTCGCTGACTCCCTGTATCCCTCAGGGGTGATGGTAGGCAGATCCCACCAGCCAGAGATGCCTGGAGTCCTATATCCCCAGACTCACGGTGCCCAGATGCAAGGAAGCTGTTACTCGGCTGCCATCTTGCTCCGCCTCCCTAACTTTTTCTTCCATTCTTAAGATACTTTACTAAGAAGAATATGTTCCAGCTCCATCCATGTAAACATGAAAGAGGTAAAGTCTCCATCTTTCTTTAAGGCTGCATAATATTCCATGGTGTATATATACCACAATTTATTAATCCATTCGTGGATTGAGGGGCACTTGGGCTTCTTCCATGACTTAGCAATTATGAATTGGGCTGCAATAAACATTCTGGTACAAATATCTTTGTTATGATGTGATTTTTGGTCTTCTGGGTATATGTGCAGTAGAGGGTTTACAGGATTGAATGGCAGATCTATTTTTAGATCTCTAAGTGTTCTCCATATCTCTTTCCAAAAGGAATGTATTAATTTGCATTCCCACCAGCAGTGCAAAAGTGTTCCCTTTTCTCCACATCTGCGCCAACATCTCTGGTCTTGGGATTTTGTGATATAGGCTAGTCTCACTGGAGTTAGATGGTATCTCAAAGTAGTTTTGATTTGCATTTCTCTGATGATTAAAGATGATGAGCATTTTTTCGTATGTCTGAAGGCCGTGCGCCTGTCTTCTTCAGAGAAGTTTCTCTTCAAGTCCCTTGCCCAGCCTGAGATGGGATCCCTTGTTCTATTCTTGCTAATGAGTTTGAGTTCTCTGTGGATTCTGGTTATTAAACCTTTGTCGGAGACATAACATGCAAATATCTTCTCCCATTCTGAGGGATGTTTGCTTGCTTTAATTACTGTGTTCTTGGCTGTGCAGAAGCTTTTTAGTTTGATCAAGTCCCAGTAGTGTATTTTTGAAGCTGCTTCAATTGCCCAGGGGGGTCCTCTTCATCAAATACTTGCCCAGACGGATTTCTTCAAGGGTTTTTCCTGCACTCTCCTCTAGTATTTTTATAGTTTCATGTCTTAAGTTTAAATCTTTGATCCACTGAGAGTCTATCTTAGTTAATGGTGAAAGGTGTGTGTCCAGTTTCAGTCTTCTACAGGTTGCCAGCCAGTTCACCCAGCACCATTTGTTAAATAGGTAATCTTTTCCCCACTGAATGTTTTTAATTGGCTTGTCAAAGATTAAATAATGGTAAGTAGCTGGTTTCATCTCTTGGTTCTCTATTCTGTTCCAGACATCTACTTCTCTGTTTTTGTGCCAATACCATGCTGTTTTGTTCACTATGGATTTGTAGTATAGTCTGAGGTCTGATAGCGTAATTCCTCCTGCTTTGTTTTTATTTCTGAGTAATGTCTTGGCTATTTGAGGTTTTTTATCAGTCCATATAAAACAAAGTATTGTTTTTTCAAGATCTTTAAAGTATGACAGTGGAGCTTTAATAGGGATTGCGTTGAAATTATATATTGCTTTGGGTAGTATGGACATTTTAACAATGTTGATTGTTCCCAGCCATGAGCATGGTATGTTTTTCCATTTGTTAACATCTTCAGCTATTTCTTTTCTTAGAGTTTCATACTTCTCATTATAGAGATCTTTCATATCCTTTGTTAGATAAACTTCCAAATATTTCATCTTCTTTGGCACTACTGTGAATGGGATAGAGTCCTTAACTATTTTCTCAACTTGACTATTGTTGGTATATATAAAAGCTACTGATTTATGAATGTTGATTTCATAACCTGAGACACTGCTGTATTCCTTGATCACTTCTAAGAGTTTTGTAGTAGAGTCCCTAGTGTTTTTCAGATACACAATCATATCATCTGTGAAAAGCGAAAGTTTGATCTTTTCTGACCCTATATGGATACCCTTGATTGCCTTTTCTTCCCTAATTGCGGTGGCTAAAACTTCCATTACAATGTTAAAAAGCAATGGAGACAATGGGCAGCCTTGTCTGGTTCCTGATGAGAGTGGAAATGATTCCAATTTAACTCCATTCAATATGATATTGGCTGTGGGTTTTCTGTAGATGGTCTCTATCAGTTTAAGAAATGTCCCTTCTATACCAATTTTCTTAAGTGTTCTGATCATGAAGGGATGCTGGATATTATCAAAAGCTTTTTCTGCATCAATTGAGAGAATCATATTGTCTTTGTTTTTTAATTTGTTTATGTGCTGGATTACATTTATAGATTTATGTATATTGAGCAGCCTTGAGACCCTGGGATAAAACCGACTTGGTCAAGATGTATCGTTTGTTTGATGTGTTGCTGAATTCTGTTTGTTAGGATCTTGTTGAATATTTTTGCATCTATATTCATTAGTGATATCGGTCTATAATTTTCTTTTCTTGTTGGGTCTTTTCCTGGTTTGGGGATCATGGTGATGTTTGCTTCATAGAATGTGTTAGGTAGTCTTCCTTCTTTTTCTACCTTTTTGAACAGGTTGAGTAATATAGGTACTAATTCCTCTTTAAAAGTTTGGTAGAATTCTGACGTGAAACCATCTGGTCCTGGGCTTTTCTTTTTAGGGAGGTTTTGTATGATTGATGTTATTTCAGAACTTGATATGGGCCTGTTCAACATTTCCACTTGATTCTGGCTAAGTCTTGGAAGGTGACGTGCTTCCAAGTATTGGTCAATTTCCTTCAGATTTTCATATTTCTGAGAATACAGTTTCTTGTAATATTCATTAAGGATTTTTTTGATTTCTGAGGAGTCTGTTGTTATTTCGTCTTTGTTGTTTCTGATTGATGAGATTAGAGATTTTACTCCTTTTTTCCTGATTAGGTTGGCCAAAGGTTTATCTATTTTATGGACCTTTTCGAAAAACCAGCTTTTTTATTTATTGATCTGTTGTATTATTCTTTTGTTTTCAATTTCATTTAATTCTGCTCTAATTTTGGTTATTTCTTTTCTTCTACTGGGTTTGGGGTTGGAATGTTCTTCCTTTTCCAGTTGCTTGAGATGTCCCATTAAGTTGTTAACTACCTTTCTTTCCGTTCTCTTGAGGAAGGCTTGCAGTGCTATAAATTTCCCTCTTAGGACTGCCTTTGCGGTGTCCCTGAGGTTCTGATAGTTTGTGTCTTCATTGTTGTTTTGTTCCAAAAAGTTGGTGATTTCTTTCTTAATCTCATCTCTGACCCAGCTATCATTCAGCATAAGGTTATTTAACTTCCATGTTTTTGTATGAGTATGCAGATTCCTGTCGTCACTCAGCTCAAGTTTTATTCCATGGTGGTCCGAGAAGATGCATGGAATAATTTCTATTCCTTTAAATTTACTGAGGTTAGACTTGTGACCTAAGTTGTGATTGATTTTGGAGTAAGTTCCATGGGCTGATGAGAAGTATGTGTATTCAGTTTTGTTGGGATGAAATGTTCTGTAGATGTCTGCTAAATCCAAATGTTGGATGGTTAGGTTTAAAGCTAAGATTTCTTTGCTCAGCTTCTTGTTGGAGGATTGATCCAACACTGCCAAAGGAGTGAAATCTCCGACGATTATGGAGCTGGAGGAAATCAAGTTGCTCATGTCTGTTAGAGTTTCTTTTATAAATTGAGGTGCATTCTGGTTGGGTGCATAGATATTAAAAATTGAGATCTCATCATATTGAGTATTACCCTTAACAAATATGAAGTGACCATTCTTGTCTTTCCTTACTTTTGTTGGTTTAAAGCCTATTGTATCTGCAAATAAAATTGCAACACCTGCTTTTTTCTGATTACCATTTGCCTGAAATATGGATGACCATCCTTTCACCCTGAGTCTGTATTTGTCTTTTATGTTAAGATGTGACTCTTGTATTCAACAGATATCTATCCTGAGTTTTTGTATCCAGTCAGCTAACCTATGCCTCTTTAGAGGACAGTTTAAGCCGTTCACATTAATGGAGAATATTGATAAGTGTGGTGAAGTTTTGGGTATCAAGTTTTTCAAAAGTCCAATGGGCATTTTTAATCCTTTCGCCAGTGGGGAAATTGGAGTTTGATCTGAAGTTTCTGAGTGAGTTTACTTTTGTGGTATAGGATTGAGTTGGTCATTATGGAGGATAGGTCTCAGAATATCCTGAAGAGCTGGTTTGGTTATGGCAAATTTCTTCAACATATGAATGTCATTAAAGTATTTAATTTCTCCATCATAAATGAAACTCAGTTTAGCTGAAAACAAGATACTGGGTTGAAAGTTATTTTGCTTTAGGAGATTAAAAGTCGGTGACCACCCTCTTCTGGCTTGAAAAGTTTCAGCAGAGAGATCTGCAGTCATTCTAATATTCTTCCCTTTGAAGGTAATGGTTTTCTTTCTCCTGGCAGCTTTGAGGATTTTCTCCTTCATATTAACTTTAGTTAAGTTAATTATGATATGCCTGGGGGATGTCTTATTGGGGTTGAGTCGTGCTGGGGTTCTGAAGCTGTCTGCTATCTGAATTTCAGAATCTCTAGGCATGTCTGGAAAATTCTCTTTCATAATTTCATGCAGAAGGGCCTCTGTGCCCAGCGAGGCCACTTCATCTGTTTCTGGAACTCCTATGATTCAGATATTTACCTTCTTTGAATTATCCCAGAGCTCTCTGAGAGAATGATCCATTTTTGCTCTCCATTTCTCTTCCTCTTTGAGAGTTTGGGAACGTTCAAAGGCTTTATCTTCGATGCCAGAAATCCTTTCTTCTACTTGCTCCATTCTGTTGCTCAGGGATTCTAGTGTATTTTTCATATCTTTGAGGGCTGCAAATTCTTCCTTCAGTGTGTCTAAGTCTTTGGTGGTTTTGTCTTTAAATTCATTAAATTCTTGAGACAACTTTTGAATTTCTCCTCGAATTCCTAATTCCACTTTGTTAATCTTGTCTGCAGTCCAAATTCTGAATTCGATTTCTGACATCTCAGCCAGTTGTTTATGAATGGGATCTTCAATTGCATCTGCCATATCTTTCCTTGGGTGGGGGGGTTGATCTATTCTGGTTATTCACGTTACCAGAGTTTTTCCACTGATTCTGCCACATGGTTGTTTTACTCCCTCTGATATTTTCCCCCTGGGGCTTTGTCGAGGGCCTGTACTGTGTTGTGGCCCGAGAAACTGGGCCCCTGTCTGGTGTGGTGGGGCTAAGTGGTTCTGTCTTGTTTTCAGCTGGCTTCTGTTCCACCCTAGTGAAACAGTTACTCCGGATTGAAGTCTCAGCTGTGGAGAAATATCATCAATTAAGTCACCCCACCCCCCACTGGCAAACAATTGGAAAAGAAAAATCAAACCTTCCTACCACCGTGTACCCAGGGCACCACCTGATTTGTCCTCAGGCAATTAAGTCCTACTGCAATTAAATATATATGAAAAGATTTGGGTAAAAAGACAAATAGCATAGAATTGACAATAGAATCACAAGAAAATAAGAAAAAAAGATCAATTTCTTTTGTTTCTTTTTCTTTCTTTCTTTTAATCTTTAAGTTGGCTTAATTTTCTTTTTTTTTTTTTGTAGAGACAGAGTCTCACTTTATGGCCCTCGGTAGAGTGCCGTGGCCTCACACAGCTCACAGCAACCTCCAACTCCTGGGCTTAAGCGATTCTCTTGCCTCAGCCTCCCGAGTAGATGGGACCACAGGCGTCCGCCACAGTGCCCGGCTATTTTTTGGTTTTGCAGTTTGGCCGGGGCTGGGTCCGAACCCACCACCCTCGGTATACTGGGCCGGCGCCTTACCAACTGAGCCACAGGCGCCACCCCGCAAATTCATTTTTAAAGGAAAACACATAATTCTGTTTCCAAACCTGGCCAAAAAAAAAAAATTATAAGAAAGTAAAATTATAAATCAATCTCACTCATGAACATAGATGCAAAAAGTTTTATCAAAATGTTACCAAACCAAATCTACCCAGGGCTGTTTGGCAAAATCTGTTCAATTAAAACACATTTATCCTGTGGCCTGGCAACTAGAATTCTGGGAATTCATTCTACAGATTTAACTGCTCTCATATGAAACAGCAAGTGTTCACTACAATATAGAGTATTCATTACATCATTGTTTGTATTAGAAAATTATTGGAGACAATCCAAGCTTCTAACAATAAAGATCTCATTATGCAAATTATTGTACATCCACACAATGAACTATTATACAGCTATATAAAAATAAATGATGACATTCCCCATGTACTGAAAGATCTCTGAGACACACTGTTAAATTAAGAAAATCAAAATACATAACAGTATTTACATTATGCTGACTGTTGTAATAGAAGGTAAAAAAAAGAATTTATATTTATAGTTGTGTGAATACTAAGAAACTTCAGAGGATTACAAAATCTTTCTCTGTGACAAGATGGGTTATAATCAGTGATAGGAGAAAGAATTTTAGCTAAAATCTTCCCATCATGTGTTGTGTTTTGATTTTTGAACTATGGGATTATACCATAAAACAAACAAACAAAAATGCTAGAGAATAATAATGTCTTATGGGAAGGAAATAAAGCAAGATTATGATGTAACTATGGGACGAAAATAGTGTATAAAGAAAGAAGAGGGTGATTGAAACACAAATGTCCCTTCATTGTTTGGGATGGTGAACAAACAAATTGATTAACTTTAGAATGTTAGAAGTTAAGCATTAATATTATCATTGACTTAATTGATGTAAATAAGATATAAACAAGGTTCTAATAACAAAGGCTCAAAAGGCATGAAGCAAAGTTTGACAAACTGCTACCAGATATATCTCAACCACAGTGGAAGATTTTGAAATAGCTGTCTCAGAAATGTATGGTTTTGAGGAGACAGAAATAAGTATGGGTACAGAAGAACTGAACAATAAAATAAACAGTCTTGCTATACTAGCCATATATAAAATTCTGGACCCAATAATAAGAGAGAACAGACAATGTGCACATGAACCGAACATGACTATACGAGGCCGTAAAACCACTCTCGGTACATTTCAAACAACTGGTAGCATCAGACAGTGCTTTTTTACTACTACACTGTCAATGTAGAAATCCATAACTAAAAACATACACTACATTACAACATTAAAAAGAAATTAATTCCAATCTGACTCAAACTATAGAAAGATTATAAAATTAAAATTACCCACTCTAACTTGTATTACGATGCAAATATGAGCTTAATTTGAAAACAGGGCAAACATTACAGGAAAGTCATTGTAAAAAGTAATTGTCTAACCCCACTCATGGATGTAAACGCAAAAGTCCTACACTAAGGATTGTGCTTTATTTTTAGACAGAGTCTCATTCAGTCACCCTGGGGTTGAGTAATGTGGTGTCATAGCTCACAGCAACCTCAAACTCTTGGGCTCAGGTGATCCTCTTGCCTCAGACTCCCAAGTAGCTGGGACTACAGGTGCCCACCACAACACCCAGCTATTTTTAGAGACAGGTTTTGCACTTGCTCAGGCTGGTCTTGAACTCCTGAGCTCAAGTAATCCCGCCTTGGCCTCCCAGAGTGCTGGGATGACAGATGTGAGCCACCGCGTAGTCCGATATTGTGCTTTTTCTATTGGCAGAGCAGGAGGTGATAGAAATTGAACTAATAGAAATGCTGAAGCCAGAATAGAAGATGGAACAGTGACAGCAGTGGTCCCAAGGAAAAAGGCCCCCAACCCCTGCTCATTACCAGAAGACTTCAACTCTCTGTTACACAAGAGTTCTGGGTCTAATCACCAATTGAAACTCTCACATGTGTGTTGAGGGCAGGGACAGAGTCCTCCCCTCACTACTATAAAATCAACTTAGCTATAAAATTCTTGGCCCACACTTTCTTTACCTCAGAACTTTGTAGGTATTATTTCACTGTGTTTTACATGTATTGATCCACTCTTTCCCCTCCATGGCCTTTCCATTCATCTCTTGGTTGACTGAGATTTTATCACGAAGTAATTGATTTCCAGCAAAGGGTATTTGCTTCCAGAATGTCTCTAAAGTAGTTATCCTTTGATTCTTTCATATTTAATAATTACTAATTTTTGTTCTGTTTCATTTCATACTTTCCCTAATGATCGTGGATATTGCTCCACTGATTGAATTGTTGCTGTGGAAAGTCTGGTGACAACTTGACCCTTGTTCAAAAGACTTGTTTATTCTGAATGATGACCTAACGAATGCCATCTTTTTCTTTTTCTAATAAATTTAAAAGGATACATTTCAGAGTCTATCAATTGAACCAGTTTTATTCTACAATGTAGCTTGTCTTCTATGTTAAATTCAGATATTCCTTCCAGAGAAATTTTTCTTCTATGAAAACTTCTAATAATTTTTCCATTCCATTTGTTAGTTTCTCTACTTCATGTTTATCAACACTTGATCATTATTATCTCTCTTCTATAGCTGTTATTGTCTTTTTCTCTAATTCTTTTATTCTCTTTACAAGTCATCTGAATGAATTCTCTAGCTTTTTCTGTATTTCGATGATTACATTTTTAGCCATTGTTATTCTCTTCCTTCCTGTTTTTCATTTATTACTCTCCAGTGGTGGTGCTTTATTCCTCATTTTCTTCTCTTAGTTTTGCAACCTCTGTTTCTAATTTATTCGAATATTTTATCATCTAATTTCTAAGCTCTGCTGAAAACTTAATCCAAGTTCTTCTTAAGTCATTGGATAGCATGAAATACAGCTTGCCCTCCATATTTGCAAGTTCTGCTTGCATCTTGGATTCAATCAATGGCAGATTGAAAATTTGGGGTAAAAATTATAATGCAATAAGAAAAAATAATACAAATACAAAATACAGCATAACAACTATGTATTTACATAGCATTTACACTATATTGTGTATTATTAGTAATCTAGAGAGACGTAAAGTATATGGGAGGATGTGCATAGGTTATATGCAAATATTATATCATTTTATATAAGCAACTTGTACATCTGTCAATTTTGGTATTCCTTGGGGTCCTGCAACCTATCCTCTGTGGATATTGAGGTATGACTGTACTGGTACTGTCTGTACTTGCAAGAAGAACTTGTATTTTTCTTCTGTTCCTTAGGTTCTTTTCCCTCAGAATGTTTTCTTCAGTGTCCACGACACTGTCTCCTCCTTTCACTTTTCTGCATTGTTCCTCTTCTTGCTACTACAGTACATTAGCGTAAGTGCCAAGCAGTTTGTTTCGATCTTGCTCACACTTAACAGTCCTTTGATGTAGAGTAGATGAATTCTTGTTGACTTCTTTCCTCCTTGAAATCCATTTCCCATCACTCTAAATTTGAATTTATGAGTTGAGTATATAATTTCATCATGATGATGATGATGATGATGATAGAGACAGGCTTGATCTATGTGAAATCTTTGTTAGAAAACTTGGCTCTGGCCTTACTCATCTGAGATTCCATTAAAGTGGGCAATATGGGTCCTACCCTGTAGCTCTGAACTATACCCTTAATCAATGCAATGCACTAGAGACTATATGTTGTATTAGACTGTCAATCCCAGTTGCTTGATTCTCCTTTCCACCCATCTCTTTCCGAAACAGAGCTGTCTTAAGCTCCTTGCTCAATTTTTATTCTGTTATCTTACCAGTTAGAAAGTATTTGCCAAAATTCTCAATATTCTGTCTATTACTCTTCTTTTTTCATATCCTATTCCTAGGGGTTAGAAAGAGAAGTATTTGTCTTCCTGTTTGATGGGGCTGTGTTTCTTTATTTTGTTGCCATTGGATTTTAGTTGATGTTGCTTAAAAAAAAACCCTGCTGGTTTTATTTTATTAGACATAGAAAGATATGAAATCTATGCTCTAACTCTATTCTACTGCATTTATCTGGAAAGTAGATTGAATACATACTGACAAGGAGAGATATATTGTTGAATAAAAAATCAGGTTATAAAACTTACAATTGTTTTATTCTTATTAAAATGCATATTTGATCAATCTGTGTATATTTGTGTGTATATATATCTGTCTCAGCCTGTTTTGTGCTGCTGTAAAGAATATCACATACTGGATAGAGTATAAAACAAAGAAATGTACTCGGCCCATGGTTCTCGAGATTGGAGAGTCTAGGAGCATGGCCCCAGTATCTGGGGAGGACTTCCCTGCTGCCTTATCCCATGATGGAAGACTCAAGGGCAAGCAAAAAGTGGGAGAGACAAAGATAGGAAATTAGGTCAACATCCTTTTCATCAGGAACTCACACCCAGCACAACTAATCCACCCCAGCAGATAACAGTATTAATCAATTCAGAGCATCTTAGAGATCCCACCTCCTAACACCAGTACTAAGGCAATTAAATTTCAACATGAATGTTGGAGAGGACATTTAAACCATAACTATACATGTATATCAACACTGTTAGCTATAATATACAAATATATATATATATTACATTTATATAATATGATCTTATATAATATATGAGGTTTATGTAAAAATATGTAAAGGTATATATCAAAATGTTAATACTAGCATTCTCTAAAGGAAAATTTTCACTTTCTTCTTTGTATCTATCTGTTTCATACAATTTCTTTTTTATTATTTTTAATTTTAATTTTTTTTTTTTTTACTTTTTTAGAGACAAGGTCTTGCTCTGACACATAGACTAGAGTGCAGTAGCCCAGTGTTACCTCAAATTCCTGGGTTCAGGTAAGTCTCCTTTAGCTTTCCAAGTATGTGGGACTGACAGGCCTTGCTAATTTTTTTATATATTTTTAGAGATGGGGTATTTTTATGTTGCACAGGCTGGTCTTAAATGATCCTCCTACCTTGGCTTTCTGAAGTGCTGGTATTACAGGCATGAGACGCTGTGCCCAGCATGAAATTTCTATAATAAACATATATTTTTTCCCAAGGCATGCTATTGTTTTATTTTTTCTTATTTTATTTACAGGCTGAGTTTTTCTAGAATATATTTGATATGGATTTCAGCAGAAGAAATATATGAGGTTAATAAAATAAAAAATCAAGACCAAGGGGAAAACAAAGGAGAAAAAGGGAAACAAAAGAGCCACACAATGACATGATTCTGCAGTGACAGAGGGTGCTGGGGTTGCTTATATCTCTGCCATGTCCAGCCTGCATGGGTCCAGGTCCTGGTGGGAGGTCAGTGGGTTCCAGCTAGGGAAGGGGGAGTGAAGCTGGACCCATGCTTTCCCTTTAACTGAATGGTTGTTTCCTCATACGAGACTGGCAGCAGCAGAACATGTACCCATGTCATAAAGTTGCTGCCTTTTACACCTAGAGCCAGCCCACCCAATGCCATCGAGAAACATCTATAGATGTGCTCACAGGGCAGTTGAAACAAACCAACATTTAGAACATTAAATCAGATATTAAACTCAAAGGCTAACATGGAGACAATTCAGAAATTGGCTAATGGTTCTCTGCACTCTAGTTGACTATTCACAGTGTTTGAGGTAGATTATTACTCAGGGCTGTAGGCTGGACAAGCAGCCCGCTGCCCTTCCTGCCCCCACACATGCCTAGATTTCTCTTTTGTTTGGTGCTGCCCCACTTTTGTTAAGCGTGGCAGAGTCCATTTCATCACTACCACCTCCCAGTCCCAATCCTAATGCCTCCCCATTGTCCATGAGACAAAATACAAATTCCACAAACTGACGTTCGAAGCTCTCCACAATCAGGTCACACCCTGACTACATAAATTATTTTCAATTCAATTAGCAAAAACATACTCAGCCCAATTGGTGGGGGTACCACATAAATTTCCCCCCAAAATGTGACTGCCTATTAGGAAAGACAGATAAATAAATAAAAACTGGTAATATAAAGTAGAGTGGCATTGATAATGAAATTCCAAATCATGGAATAAATCATTCCTTTGTATCGGGTGGGTGGCTTTTAGAAAAACCAGAGATAGCTTGTTAAAATCATTTGAGCTGGGTCTTGAAGCAGAGAGAGAAATTTTGCCAGTGGTTAGGCTAAGGAAGGGAATTCCAGGGAGGATGAGAAAACAACAGCATGAAGGTAAGAAGGCAGATTTTTTTCAGGAGACCTACAGCAAGTCAGAGCTAACTAGATTATTTTAGTACGAAAATCCACTGGCACTGATGACACTGCTGTTTATATGGAAATACAATGTCAAGGGTGCCCAGGTGGTACACAGAGGCACTGGCCCTGATTGTCTGTATGGAAATGACTGGACACACGACCAGAAAGATAGGCTTGGGCTGGGCTGTGAGGGACTCTGAATTCTAAAGGATTTATACTTCATGCTGTGGATATTAAGAGAGGTATCAGGAATTCTTAAGTCTTGGCATGACTCAATATTTATTTTGAGATAACTCAAAGTAGTTAGGAAGATAAAGCAGGGAAAAGGAGACAGAGAGACTGAGACTAGAGTTTAGCAGGAGGTTATTGTAATAGTTTTGGCCAGTGACTATGGAGGTCACATATCAGTGACTATGGAGTAAAGGGATATCGGGGGAAACTGAGGCAATGGGCTATGTAAGACTTTTCAAGATACATTCCAGTGAATTTAGTAGCCCACTAATGTAAGAGTCAGCTACAAATCCAGGGACTGGGTAGGGTGGGTGGCACTTACCAAGACATGAAACCCTAGGTAGGAGCTGCTTTATGAGGATAGATGAGTTCCATATGAGACATGTACATTTAAGAGGCTATGGAACATCAAGACAACCAGAGCTAAAGGTCAGGGATTCATTAGCAAAGCCCTAGCTCAAGAGTCCAGAGCCCTACTGGAGAAAGAGCCAAAAACCCACACAGAACAGTATCTTGACCCTTATCATTCACTATATGCAAATATTAATTGGTAATGGGCATGTGAAATGTAAAAGTTGAAATTATTTTTTAAATTTTGATAAATTGACCTTTGTCAAAATGAAAAACTTTGTCCATGGAAAACACCATTAAAAGGCTGGGCATAGTAGTTCATGCTTATAATCCCAGCACTCTGGGAGGCTGGAGAGAGAGGATCACTTGATCCCAGCCATATAAGACCAGGCTGGGAAACATACAAAGACCCTGTCTCTACAGAAAAATTTCAAAATTAGCCAGGTGTAGTGGTACATCTGTAGTCCCAGGTATTCTGGAGGCCAAAGCAGGAGGAATGCTTGAGCCCAGGAGTTTGAGGTTACAGTGAGCTATGATGACAACTCTGTGCTCAAGCCTGGGCAACAGAGCAAGACCCTGTCTCATACAATTTTTTTGAGGACAAAAGAATTAAAAGATAAAGGCTGAGAGAAACTATCTATATACATATAGATACATATATGCATATGCACACACACACATATATACACATATGCGCACATACATATACGGGTGTATAAAACACTCTGACATAATTTGCATCCAAAATATGTAAAGAACTCCTAGCAATCAGTAAGAAAAGCCAAACTAGGGACTCAACTACAAAGCTCTTAGAAGTGATGAAGGAAGATAGTATTGTCTTGGGATACAAAATCAATACCTATAAATCAGTAGCCTTTATATATCCTAGCAAAAGTCGAGCTGAGAATATAATCAAAGACTTTATTCCCTTTACAGTAGCACCAAAGAAGATGAAATACCTGGGAATATATCTAACAAAGGATGTGAAAAATCTCTGTAAAGAGAACTATGAAACAGTGAGAAAAGAAATAGCAGATGTTAACAAATGAAAGAACATACCGTGCTTGTGGCTGGGAAGAATCAACACTGTTAAAATGTCCATACTACCCAAAGCAATCTACAGAGTTAATGAAATCCCCATCAAAGCACCAATGTCATACTTTAAAGAATTAGAAAATAGTACTTCATTTTGTATGGAATCAGAAAAAACCCTGAGTAGCCAATACAATTCTTAGAAATAAAAACAAATAAAAACATGAGGCATCATGTTACCAGACTTCAGGTTATACTACAGATCTATAGTGATCAAAACAGCATGCTAGTGGCACAAAAATAGAGACTTAGATCTATAAAATAGAATACAGAATCTGGAGATGAACCCAGCCACATATCATCATTTGATCTTTGATAAGCCTAACAAAAACATGCATTGAGGAAAAGAATCCTTATTTAACAAATGGTGCTGGGAAAACTGGTTAGCCATCTGTAGAAGACTGAAACTGGACCCACACCTCTCACCACCAACAAAACTTGATTCTCACTAGATAAAAGATTTAAATTTAAGACATGAAACTATAAAAATACTAGAAGAGAGCTCAGGGAAAACACTCAAAGACATTGGCCTTGGAAAATATTTTATGAGGGGGACCCCCTGGAAATTGCACCACCAACAAAAATATATTACTGGTATCTGATCAAGGTAAGAAGCTTCTGCACAAGTAAGGGTACTACAACCAAAGTAAACAGACAGCCTTTAGAATTAGAGAAGATCTTTGCATGTTGTGATTCTGACAAAAGTCTGATAACTAGAATCTACAGAGAACTCAAAGTAATCAATAAGAAAAGAGCATGCAACCCCATTTCTTTGTGAGCAAGAGACTTGGGCAGAAACTTCTATGAAGATGACAGCCAAATGGCCAATAAACACATGAAAAAATGCTCATAATCTTTAATCATCAGAGCAATGCAAATCAAAACCACTCTGATCACCTAACTCCAGGAAGATTAGCTCACATCACAAAGTCCCAAAACTGTAAATGCTGGCATGAATGTGGAGAGAAGGGAATACTTCTGCACTGCTGGTGGGATTGCAAACTAATACAACCTTTTTGGAAAGAAGTATGGAGAATCGTCAATGAACTAAAAGTCGACTTTCCATTTGATTCTGCAGTCCCTTTACTAGGTATCTACCCAAAAGAACAAAAATCATTTTACCACAAATACATTTGCACCAGAATGTTTATTGCAGCCCAATTCATAATTGCTAAGTTATGGAAGCAGCCTAAATGCCCATCAACACATGAATGGATTAACAAATTATAGTATATGTATGTATATCATAAAATACTATTCAACCGTTAAAAAAATGGAGACTTCATATTTTTTGTGTTTACCTGGATGGAGCTGGAATACATTCTTCTTAGTAAAGAATCTCAAGAATGAGAAAAACAGTATCCAATGTACTCAGTACTATTAAGAAACCAATTTACACACTCATACGAATGATAAAACACAAATATAGTCTAGCAAGGGGAGGGATGAGAAGGAAGAGGGGACAAGAAGGGGGAAGGGTGATTGGTGGGAGAAGGGAAGGCATTTGGTGGGATCTCACGTTATGTGCACAATGCAAGGGCATATTTCAAAATAACTAAGAGTAAATTTTCAATATCTTAACCATAAAAAACAAGTTAGTGAGGTGATGGCTATGTTAATCAGTTTGATTTAAGCATTCCACATTGTATACTAAATCATCACATTGTACCCCGTAAATATATACAGTTATGATTTTAATTGAAAATAAATTTAAAAAGAGGAAAAGAGGGGAAAAATGAAAAAGAAAAGACAAACTACCCAATTAAAACAATGGGGAAAGGCTTGAGAAGGCTTTCAAAAGAATATATCCAAATGATCATGAATAGGTACTTAGAATTAATGGGGGAAATACAAGTGAAAACCACAAAGAGATACAACTATATTATCACCAGAATGAGCTAAAACAAAAAAGTCTGACAATTGCAAGCATTAGTTCGGAATGTGGAGTCACTGGAATTCTCATGAACAGCTGGTATGAGTGTCAAATGCTAAAAGCACTTTGGAAACTATTAGTACTTCCTTTAAAAATGTAACTGCAGTAGAATCTCTGTAAGTTGACCACCAAAGGGGCTGTAGCAAACTGGTCAACATACAGTGGTGGTAGTCAACATAAGGAACCATGTTGTATAGTACATGTGGTATGTACTTGAGGTGGTCAAGGTAGGCAGGTGGTCAACTATGGAGGGTCTACTGTATAAGCTTTCTATATGACCTAATGTTACTTAACTACTAAGTAGTTAGCTTAGTAGTAACTACTAAGTTACTCTAAGTAGTATTCTCTTAGTATCCTGAGTAGTTAGCTTAGTAGTAACTACTAAGTTACTCTAAGTAGTTAGTTACTACTAAGCTAACTACTCAGGATACTTAAAAAGACATAGCCACAAAAGGCTTGTAAAGTGTTTTTCAAAAAAATTTTGCTTACAATAGCCAAAAATTAGCAAAAGGAAAATGGATGAATAAATTGTGGTGTACTCATTCAAGGCAAATAGCAACAGAAAAAGAATGAACTATTACTCTCCACAACAATATGGAAGACTCTCAGAACTATGTCAGATGAAAAGAGATAAGACTTAAGAAAATACTGACTATGTAATTCTGTCAGTGAGAAATCCTGACACTAGACTGAATTCTGTACTGAAAAAGAAGAATGCTGATATCCATTATTAAGATACCTGAAAAAACTGAAATATAAACAAGAGGTCAGATAAAATTATTGTATCAGTGAAAATTTATGAAGGTGGCAATTGTACTGTAATTATGTGAGGGAATACTCCTATTTTTACAGGGGAGTCCAACCTGCGACCCACAGGCCACAGACTGGTTAATTGAGTACTATTTTGCTTATCTGTGGTGTCAGATATTGCAAGAAGTATGCATGGATCTTTTTTTGGTTTTGCTCATCAGCTCATTAGTGTTTGTGCATTTAATGTGTGGTCCAAGGCAACTCTTACTCTTCTGATTTGTGGCAGAGAAAAGGGTTGGACACCCCTTTAACTTAGATTATCCACTCTTAAGAACTTAGAGGTAAAGGCCCACGATGACTTCAAATAATTCAAAGAGAGAGCACGCAAACAATAAAGCAAATACGATAAATCTAGATGGGTTTTCTTTTCATTGTATTATTTTTAATTTTGAAAATTTTTATACATGTTAAATTATTTCCAAATAAAAAGATGTTTTAAAAAATAAACATTTTAAAATACCCATAATGAGAAAAGAACAGATTATAAAATACTGCATATTAAATGATCATCCCAAATTGTTAACACTGGTTATTTCTGGAGGGTAGGATTACGTGGAGATGATAATGAAAAGAGATTAGAGGGGAAGAAAATAAACAATTTTCTCTAACTTCTTTGACATTTTCTTTTCTTTGAGATAGTCTCAAGCTGTCACCCTGGGTAGAGAGTCATGGCATCATAGCTCACAGCAATCTCCAACTCTTGGGCTCAAGTGATCCTCTTGCCTCAGTTTTCTATTTTTTATAGAGATGGGGTCTTGCTTTTGCTCAGGCTGGTCTCAAACTTGTGAACTCCAGCAATCCACCCTCCTCGGCCTCCCAGAGTGCTAGGATTACAGGCGTGAGCCACCGTGCCCACCTTATTTGACATTCTCATACTTCCCTCAACATCATTGAGGGAAATGTTATTTCATTTTTTTAAAAGTATAAAACTACCATTGAAATGAGACTTTCTTTCTTTTCTTTTTTTCTTTTTATTTTTTTTGGTAGCACAGGCTTGGACCAAAAGCCAAAACTTAAAATGTCAAAGTCCCGTTCAATCTTTAAGATTCAGCTCAAATGTCACCTCCTCTGGAAAGCCTTCCAATTTAGAAAGCATTCTTTTGGCTGGATGTAATTCAGCCAAAAAACACTAGTGGTAAATATATTGGCCTTTGGAATATAAGGAAAGCTTGAACTAATAAAATAAGAAAAGAAAGACGGTTATAGCTAGGCTGCAGGAACAATTGGAACCATGAAATAAAAGGTCACCAGACACTCCATCTCCTAAATCTCTCTTCATTTTGGCTTCATTTTCTCCCACTAGGGCCCACTTTATTCTGGGAAAATTGTCAAAATCAAAATGGAGTTACTTGTGTTAAAAACCCTGACAAATAGAGCCAAGGAGGGCCATGAAGGGAGGTTCTTGTGAACAAATGCCTCATAACAAGAACTATCACAGAGATTGCAGAAACTATAATCTTGCACAAAGATCATACAACCTCACTCAAAAAATACTTCTTCTGAAATGATTTGCATTTCTCTGATGATTAAAGATTATGAGCATTGTTTGTTGGCCATTCGTCTGTCATCTTCAGAAGACAGAAGCACCTACCTGTCCAGTCTCAGACTGGTGTCACCCTTGTTATTGATCCTTGTAGCCAACATTAATTATCTTAAAATAATTATGTAGTCCTCTCCATTTTTCCTTTAGAAACATTTATCTTCCTTTACCTCCCTAAATATACATGTGGTTTGCTATGGCACACATACACCCATTGCAATGCCTATTCTCAAATAATCATCATTTTCTTTTAGAAAGTCTTCCTCTCTGCTATTTAGGTCGACATGGCAGGAAACATGGCTGTCTACAGCTCCTAGAACTTTGCCTCTTAAAATGCACACTCCTAGAAAGAAACAGAAACTCTCAATTATAGTTTGAAATATTTCAGGGAAGAAAGCAGATTAGCTAGGTTACAGTGAGATGCCTTCCCTAGACCAGTCAACAGAGGCCAGAGGGTGTAGGTCAGATTGAGTGCTGTTCCCAACATTGAACCAAGAGTTGAAGTTGTATACAGACACAGAAGCTCCTTCTGAAATCATGGAAGAAGGAAGTAATGCTATATTCTCCCCTGATTCTTTGTCTCCAGCTCACATATCACCTTCAACTTGTGGTATGGTTATATATGAGCTTGCCATAAATCCTCAGTAGACTGTAAGTTCTTTGGGGGGTGAGAACCATATCTTTTTCTTTAAATATGCTCCAAATTGATAGCACAGTGATTTCTACATAACAAGTGAACTATAAGCTCCAAGAGGAATGAGATTTATCCACCATTTTAACTAAACCTTGAACCATGCCTGGCACTCAATAAATGTTTGTTGAGTGAAGGAATAGTGTATACTCAATCTGTACAGGATGGATAGATGAAAAGATATGTAGAGTTTCCCCTACTAAAGAGAAATTTGTCCTCTGACAACCAAGGCCTGCTTTCTGAGCTGACTGGCCTGGGTTGGTGGAGCTGACTGTGGCATCATCCAGACACAATCAGGAACTAACAAATGGGATGATCAGGCCCTGGTCTTAGCTTCACCACTGGCAACCTGTGCTACATTTGGACTGTGGGGTGAGCTGGAGTCTCCATCAGTCTTCTACAGCTTCTCCACTCTGAAAGATAAAAAGAAACCTGAAGGCCCAGCTCACAAACATTGACACATGTGTGAGTTCAATCAGAAAATAAATGCTTGGATACCTAGTGTGGGCCCAACACTATTCAAAGACAGAAATAAATGTGCTAATGCTGTGGGGGGAAAGAGCGTGAATCTAGAAGGTTTATAACTGACAGACCTCCCCCAGACTGGGGCCCAGGAAGGCTCCTTGGAAGGACAGACTTTTTAAGCTCAAACTTGAAGGGAAAAATAGAGCTAAGCTAAGAGCAGAGCCTGAAGCAGGGGCTGCTGCAGGTGGAAGGTAAGAACGCCCACAAGATTGGAACTTAAGAGAAACTGAAAACTAATCGAATATGTGGGTCATGACTCATGTATAAAGGATGTTCCTTCTAGTAGTATTATGGAGAAGGAGAATTGAAAACAACGCTGGTGTCCAAAACAGAAATGATCGAATATACTATGTGATAGAATCCAACAAACCATTAAAAATAATGCTGCAAATGATAGACTAAGTTTAAAAAATAATACAAATTGTGCTACATCTGTACCATATTTTATGTTATGTGTTGAATGTCCAGGCTGATTACCCCAAAATTCTACTTATAGTCATGTCTTGGTCATAGAATTATGGGTAATAATTTTCTACTTTGCGATTTTATATTTAAAAAAAAGAAATTTACAGGGCCGCGCCTGTAGCTCAAAGGAGTAGGGCGCCAGCCCCATATGCCAGAGGTGGCGGGTTCAAACCCAGCCCCAGCCAAAAACTGCAATAAATAAATAAATAAATAAAAATTTACAATGAAACATACTACTTTTGTTAGAGGAAAAAAATGTTAAAGAAGAACAAAGTTTGCTTTTTCAGTCCATCCCTTAGTGCCTTCTCCCACATGAAAAGCAACAGTTAACCCCACCAAGGCCCAGGAGCACACCCCAGGCCATGCTGCCCAGCAAACCCAGCCCCTGGGATCCTGCCTTCAGAGCTGTGGGGGAGTTGTGACTACTCTGCTTGCCTCCTCTTGAGTGGGAGTTTACCTCCCTTAGGAGTTTGTTTTACCTTCATCACACAAGCCCTGCTTCCCTGAGAGCCTTTTCCTTAAGGGTCTTCACCGGGCTGGGACATGAGGCCAGCGGCCCTTCCCATCAGCTCTGAGAAGGGGTGTGCCTGGGGCTATTTTTGAGGGAGAAGGGGCTGTTGCTTCTGGGCTGCCCATTACCACTGGCCCACCAGGTGTACAAGTGGCCCCTTCTGCCCCCAAACAATGGATTCCTTCCCAAATGGGACAACTCCACCAGTGAAGCAGGAAGAGAAAAGCCTTCTGTGAGCTAGATACAGGAATGTCATG